>NC_082649.1:31950215-32285215 GCF_028023285.1 Balaenoptera ricei
CTCATGAGAAACCCTGAGCCAGACCAACCCGGCTATGCTACTTCCTAATTCCTGCCCCGGAGAAACTGTGAGATGATAGATGTTTGTTGTTGCTTTCAGTCACTGACTCTTGGAGCAACTGATAACTAATATAGCACCCTGCTTACTCCCAGACCCAGATGGCAGCAGGTAGGGGTGGAATCCGGATTAGGGGAGGAGCAGGGACACAGAAGAGCTGTCTGAACCCAGGGCTCCCAGTCCCCCAGCCTCAGGAGACACCCCGGCACTCTTCCCCAATTCACCCCCTGCCCCCAGCTTTCCTGCCCCCCACTCACCGAGCACTCCCTGGCAGATGTCCGTCGGGCTAACCCCATTCACAATGAATTGAGGATTGCTTGTGATTTGCTGCAAAGAAGGAATAAAGGTTTCAGAGAGCCCAGGACACCCCCCTCCCAAGCTCCCTCCCACTTCCCTGGAGAATGTTGCTGTCTCTTGGAGTTCTAGGGGAAACATGGATGGGGGGCGGCAGGGGGAACTTGGCCTAATTGTAGGCTGTGATGGCAAAGGTCAGTGAGTGACCTTCCCAGGGGTTTTCTGAGAGGTTTTACTTAAGCATGTCCCGAACCGGACCCTGCCTTGATGGAAATGGAGTCTAGTACAGAGCCAAGATAGGGCGGTGGGGGATTGGAGATTATCCAAGTGACTGGGACGTCACGACTACCCCCACCCGCCATGAGTCCATGCCTCCCTTCCCAGTGCCCACACTGGGCCGCTGCCAGCTGATGTTCTGCACGTGTTTGGAGTTGGGACCCAGTTCCTTGAAGCCCAGTGAACTGGGTTCAGCGGGGAAAAAGGGGTCCTTGAACAGCTCCCCCTTCCGCAGGCAGAGTGCTCGCAGCTCCTCAAAGCTCTGGTTGTTGTAGTTCTGGGCGTTGTGGTGCTGGCCCATGCCCTTGGCCTTGAGTCGGTTCTGGCTTATGTGAGCCGCCATCCCCTTGTTGGTGAAAACGGGCTCCGCTTAATAATAAAAAGACAAATAACCCAATCAAAAAATGGACAAAGGATCTGAATAGGTGTTTTTCTGAAGAAGATACATAAATGACCAATAATCACATGAAAAACTGCTCAACATCCTTCGTCAACAGACAAATGCGAATCAAGGTCACAATGAGATACTACTCCACATCCACTAGGATGGCTCTAATCCAAAAGACTGTTAATAACAAGTGTTGGTGAGGGTGTGGAGAAATTGGAGCCCTCGGACACTGCTGGTGGGGATGTAAAAGGGTGCAGCCACTTTGGAAAACAGTCTGGCAGTCTGTCAGTTAAACACAGAATTACCATATGATTCAGCAATTTCACCTCTAGGTATATATACTCAAGAGAAATGAAAATATATGTCCATACAAAAACTTCTGCACAAATGTTTATAGCAGCAGCAACACTCACAATAGCCAAAAAGTGGGGAAAAACCCAAATGTCCATCAGCTGATGAATGGACAAACAAAATGAAGAATACACGTACAGTGGAATATTACTCAACAATAAAAAGAAATGAAGTACTGAGACATGTTACGACATGGACGAACCTTGAAAACATTATGCTAAGTGAAGACAGCAGTCACAAAGGATCACGTATTGTATGGTTTCAATTATGTAAAATGCCCCAAACAGGCCAATCTATATAGAGACAGGAAGTATAATCATGGTTGCCTAGTGCTTAGAGGGTTGGGGGATTGGAAGTTAATGGCTAAAGGGTATGGGGTTTCTTTTGCGGGAGAATGAAAAGCTTCTAAAATTGATTGTGGTGATGGTTGCACAACTCCGTGAATGTACTGAAAACCACTGATTGTACACTTTAAATGAGTGAATTGTATGGTATGTGAGTCATAGCTCAATAAAGCTGTTTAAAAAAAATGACCTCCAGATCATGCAAACAGACACTGCCTTTTGGGGAGAGTGGAAATAATGGAGTGCAGCGGGCAGGAGGGCAGAGGGGAAGGGGCTGCTCGTGGGGGAGTGTCCAGTTAGGGAATGGCCCAGTGGGTGGGGTGGCTGGGTCTCTGAGAGGCAAAGTCAGGCCGGCTGACAGGTCCTGAGCCAGCTGGTGGCTGGGGACCCAGGATTCCTCCTCCCCCAGAGGGACTGCAACCTCTTACACCCTTCCTGAGTATGCCCGCCCACACCCGTCCGCCCTCCGTGGGACTGACTCCCCCCTGCCACCAGCAGGGGACCCAGGAGGAGAGCGTGGAGGAGGGGCGAGAGGAGCCGAGGTCCACTCTGAATCTCCAGTCCTACCCCACCCAGGCACCCGGGGCCTGCGCCCCACCCCCCATCTCCCCACATTCTCAGCTGCCTCTGGAATAAGGAAGCGCTTGGGGGAAGGGAGGAAGGATGTGGTCTAAGTTAAACAGAGCCCAGTTGGGGCCGGGGTGTGGGAGGAATCCAGAGTGAGGAAAAGAAGGGGGCAGCTGCAGAGGGGGGAAGGGGGGTCCTGGGCTGTCCAGAGGTGAGACCGGATTGGGCCCAGAGAGGGCTGCCTTCCTCAGAGCGGGGAGCAGGGGGTCTCAGCTACGCTTCCTCCCTCCAGCTGACAGGCAAGGAGAGTTAGAACAGCAGAGCTGACGGTCCTGAGCGCCTGCCCTGTGCAGGGCCCCGAGAGAGGGCCACGCGGTGCCCAGGGTACCGGAACAGGAAGCCAGAGCTCGGAGGTCGGTAGTGGGTCGAAGGTCACAGAGTGAGGGCTGGGGTGGACTAAGCCTGACCGCAGACCCCAGACTGGGCTTGTGACCTTCACCCTACGCTGCCCTGGAAGGAGGTGGCTCTCCCCCATGGGAAGGCCTGGGGACCCAGAGCCATCTCCCCATCCTAGTCAACTAAGGAGGTCACGGGCCATTTGTGGCTGAACTTATCTGATACCCCCTTACTCTTCCCATTACCCAAGCAAGCAAACCCATTCTCCCGTCCCTCACCAGCGTCTCCTGGGACTTCCCTGGGTCCAGGAATGACTCCCGTTCCCTCCACTTATTAGCCTGACAAACCCACACAGGTTGCCATCCACCAGCCCAGTGCCTTGGAGCACAGGCTGCCTTTGTTCTTCAGCTGCATCGACTGTTCCTGCCTCGGTGCCTCTGCTTGGAATCATTCCTCGTCCCACACACACATCTGTCCACTGGGGAAGTCCTGGCTCAATGCCACCTGCTTGGCGAAGCCTCCCCTGACGCCTGTACAGAGTCGGGGCTGCCCTGGTGTCCAGCACTCTCCTTTATTATGACACCCATCCCTGCCTGGTCTGTCTGCCCCCCCCCCCCCCACCACCAGGTGATGAGCTCTCAAGGGTAGAGGTGGGCTCCCCTGTCCACTGCTGGGTTGCCTCAGTCTTACACTGCACCTGACCCAGCAGGGGCTCAGAAATGTTTTCAGGGGATGAATGAGTGACTGTCTGCAGACAGTAGTAATTTTTCATCTATGTTTGCAAATCTACGTTTTCTCTCTCCTGCCGCGCTCCCCAACTCCCTGTTCCACTCTAGCTCCACATGTATTCTGTTTATTGGTTGCCTCCCTCATAGAATGAATGCTCACGCAGGCAGGGATTTTGGTCTGTTTTGTTTGCTGCTGTATTCCTGCTGCTGTATTGTGTACATAGTAGGTGATCAATAAATATTTTGAAGGATGTTCTTGGCAGCTTCTGTAGGGAGAAGGTCGGTGTATCTCAGTTTCTCCCACAGGAAGAGGGCCCAATAAGAATCTGTGAAGGGAATGGGTGGGCATGTGGTTCATCCCTGGGACCCCCCATCCATTAGGGAGAGCCCCCTAGCAGGTGCCCAGTAAATGGTGGGACCTGCAGACTCCAGTCCCGCACTGTCCACAGGCCATGCCTGGGCTGGGGACCAGAAAGGGCTCAGCTCAGCCCAGGAAAGCCAGAGTGTTGGTGCAGGGAATGACAAAGGTCTTGGCTACAGCAGAGAGGTCTCTCTGGGGTCCCTTGGGGTCCCTGAGGCCTAGAGGCTTCTGGCTCCCACTAAGAAAATTTCATTGGCTGTAAGGATTAGCGTGAGTTTGCTGAAGAAAGACTTGGAACCCTGTCCTTTGCTTCTTCCATAAAGCCTGTGGCTTGTGATGAGAAGATAGTAGGAATCCTCCCTCAGTTATGCAAATAACTAGCACTTACACAGCATTTATAAAAGTAATAATAGTTAACAGAGTTTGAGGACTTAGCGCATGCCTGCATGGCTCTAAACACTTTATGTGCATTAACTCATTGAATCCTCACAACAGCCCTGTTAGGTTTATTATTATCGTCTCCCTGCTTCAGAGGGAGAAACTGAGGCACACAGGCTGAACTTCCTCAAGGCTGCACACCTGGCTGGCAGCAGAGTCAGTGTCACACCTAGGCAGGCTGGTCCATGCTCTCACCCACTACCCTTACTGCCTTTCAGGGTGGGAGCCTCGGTGGAGGGGCAGAGGCTGTGCTGGAGAGAAGGACAAATGGTCACCAGGTCTGGGGCCATCCCTTCTTCCATCTTACTACAGCCTCTAGGTGGCCTTTCTTAAGCTCCTTCCCTGGGCTGGGAGGAGAGGTTGAGGATGATGTTGGAAAAGGGGTTGGGAGGTAGCTTATTTCTCTTTAGCAGAGCTAGTGCCCTGGGCTGCACCAAGCCAGAGTGGGTAGCTGTGTGACCTTGGGCAAGTTGCTTTACATCTCTGAGCCTCGGTTTCCTCATTTGCATGAAGAGGTTGCTATACCCTATCTTGAAGTATGTATCAGGATTAAATAATGCAACATACATGAAAAAGACAGGTATTCCATAGGTGCTCAGACAATGTTAGTTGTCTTCTCCCCACTGATCTGGCTGGTCAACTAGTTAGTATTTATTGAGCTCCTAGCAGGATCACATAGCCTCCTGCATACCCTTCTGTCACAGGACTTAATGATCATAAGGACAGGGTCCTGAGAGGAAGGACAAAGAACATCCCTAAGAGAGAAGAGAATCCAGAACTTGTTTTGTTTCACTGCTGGGTCCTCACCCCATGTTGCCAGCCGACCTGGGTGGGTGAACCCAGGGTCCGCCCAGAGAAGGTAAGTCAGCGGTTCTCACCGAGGGGTGGGGGGGTGATCACATCCCCAGGGAACACTTGGCGATGTCTAGAGACATTTTTCATTGTCCTAACAGGGGACTGGGGTGTGGGAGCTACTGGCATCCAGTGGGTAGAGGCCGGGGTGCTGCTAAACATCCCACAGTGCACAGGACAGACCTTACAACAAAGAATTATCCTGCCTCCCAATGTCAAGAGTGTGGAGGGTGAGAAACCTGGGCTAAGTGAATGGCCCAAGACCCCGCACGGTGAGGGAACCTTCCGTGCCCTTCCACCATGGGGCTGCCCTCTGCCCGGCTGCCCCCAGGAGTGAACATGCCGAGCTCTCCAGGGGGTCTGGAAGGACCACAGAAGGTGCTAGTGTCTAAGAAAATTGGAGAACATCCGAGGGCAGACCAAGGCGATGAGGGTTAAATGTCACCTCCCTCATCTCCCAGGAGCCCTCCGTCCCCGGACCATCAGCCAGCCGAGGAGTCACTGTCCTGACTCCAAACCTGCCTAAGGTCCTGCATACTCTGTCGGCCGGGCCTGCACTCCTGACTCAGTGGCTGGCAGGGAGGACTCACACACACACACACACACACACACACACACACACACACTTCACCACAGTTATCTCCCAGAATGTCTCAGGGCCGGGGCCATGGGCAAGCTGAGACAGACAGACAGACAAGGCTGGCTGTGGGAAGGACAGGCAGATTGCCAGAGCAATATGTGAAAACAAGGCGTGAATGTATAGGACGATTTTTGGACAAGACAGGGCATGTCTTGTCTTCCCCCATCAGACTGGGGACCTGTAGATTTAGGGACAGCTTAATTTCCAGAGCAGAGAGCAAACAAAGATGTTGTCTAGACTGGGCTTGGGGTCTCCCCTTCGGCCTGCACTTCCCAAGAAGCCTGGAGGCTGGGTCTGGGGTGCCCCTTATTTCTCTAACAGCCACGGCCATGGCCACGGGGGCTTCCCTCACACAAGCCTGTTTCCCAGGTGGCTGTGACAGCGTGGTGGCCGGTCCCTCTCCTCTCCCCGACTCCAAACTCTCAGTGGTGACAACGAGGTTGGGCTCCTGCAGGTCTGACCATCCGTGGCCCGTTCTTTCCCAAACCAGCTGAGGAAGAGGCCTAGCTCCTGTGCCTCAGGAGCACCCAGTCTGATGGAGGAGTCACCCTCAAGGGGACACAGCCCCTTCCCTGGGGGGAGGCCCTAGTCTGCCAGGGACAGGAGTGGGACAAACCCCATCAACGCCTACCTGGGGAGTGCGGCCTGCTGGTGGCTCGCATGGTGCTTGACAGTTGAAGGTTCTGGGGGGAGGGGCTGGAGGACTCCCACCCCCACCCAGAACTCTCCAACTGCAGTGGGATTCCTAGGTCAGTGGCACTTTTTTTTTTTTTTTTTTTTTTTTTTTGGCTGCGTTGGGTCTTCGTTTCTGTGCGTGGGCTTTCTCTAGTTGTGGCGAGCGGGGGCTACTCTTCGCTGCGGTGCGCGGGCTTCTCGCTGCAGTGGCTTCTCTTGTTGCGGAGCACGGGCTCTAGGCGCACGGGCTTCAGTAGTTGTGGCACGTGGGCTCTAGGGCGCAGGCTCAGTAGTTGTGGCGCACGGGCTTAGTTGCTCCGCGGTGTGTGGGATCTTCCTGGACCAGGGCTCGAACCCGTGTCCCCTGCATTGGCAGGCAGATTCTTAACCACTGCGCCACCAGGGAAGTCCAGTGGCACGTTTTTAACAGCTGCCTCCTTCCCACTTGTCCCCCTACAAGCTGGTGCTGTCGCTAACCTGGCCCCTTCCATCTGCCTGGTCCCCACCCACCAGTCCAAGGGCCATCTCCCTGTGGGGACAGGAGACCCAGCACCCGCACTCTGGAAGTCACCACGAGGCTGGCTGTCCTCACTGCATCATCCCGTCAGGATAAGTCTGAGACCCTCTTCTTCCGCCCAAGACTGCCAGGAAGGGGCTGTCCCTGACACTCCAACCAGACCTCTTTATCTTGAAAGCCTCCTCGTTTCCAGAAGCCACTGACATGGCGTTCTCCCTGTGCATCTCTGTGCCTTCACATGGCCTTCTCTGTGTCTCTCTCCTATTCTTATAAAGACACCAGTTGTATTGGATTAGGGACCCACCCTTTTCCAGCATGACCCTGTCTTTTTAAAAAAATTTAATTTTATTTATTTTTTATACAGCAGGTTCTTATTAGTTATCCATTTTATACATATTAGTGTTTATATGTCAATCCCAATCGCCCAATTCATCACACCACCCCCCCCACCCCCCCACGGCTTTCCCCCCTTGGTGTCCATACGTTTGTTCTCTACATCTGTGTCTCAATTTCTGCCCTGCAAACCGGTTCATCTGTACCATTTTTCTAGGTTCCACATAAATGCGTTAATATATATTTGTTTTTCTCTTTCTGACTTACAGCACTCTGTATGACAGTATCTAGATCCATCCATGTCTCTACAAATGACCCAATTTTGTTCCTTTTTATGGCTAATATTCCACTGTATATATATATACATCTTCTTTATCCATTCGTCTGTTGATGGGCGTTTAGGTTGATTCCATGACCTGGCTATTGTAAATAGTGCTGCAATGAACATTGGGGTGCATGTGTCTTTTTGAATTATGGTTTTCTCTGGGTATATGCCCAGTAGTGGGATCAGCATGACCCTATCTTATCTAATTACTTCTGCAATGACCCTATTTCCAAACGAAGTCACATGCTGAGGTATTGGGGATTAGGACTTCAACAAATCTTTTTGGGGGATGCAATTCAACCTATAACATTCTTCTTGGCATGGTTAGGCCACTGGCATGCCTCAGAGCGGATGATGGGGGTGTTTCTGGCTTAACTCCATGACCCCGGGGGAAGGTGTCTGGTACCACGCCAGTCATTTTGGCCTAATTGTGGGTCCTTGAGTCATCACTCTCCATGTCAGTTTTCTCAGCTGAACACTAAAATGTTTGAATGAGGCAAGATGTCCTGCCTTTAAGCTCCCATAACATCCTAAGATTTTTTCACCCTGTCCTAGCTCCACTGTGTACAGGTTGTGTTAGCTGGGGCAAGTGACATCTCGGCCACGGGCCTCACGCTTCTCATCTATAAATTTGGAATAGGGCACCTCTGAGGACTCAATTACAGGCCCATCTCATTTTATTGTGCTTCGAAGATATTGCATTTTTTACAAATTGAAGGTTTGTGGCAACTCTGTGTCCGTCAAGCAAGTCTGCCGGGGCCATATTTCCAACAGCATTTGCTCACCTTGTGTCTTTGGGTCACATTTTAGTATTTAGAACTTACCACCAGCAAAAAGATTACCACTTGCTGAAGGCTCACATGATGGCTAGCATATTTTGCAATAAAGTATTTTTAAATTAAGGTATGTACATTTTTTTTCTTAATTTTATTGATTGATTGATTGATTGATTGATGGCTGTGTTGGGTCTTCGTTTCTGTGCGAGGGCTTTCTCTAGTTGCGGCGAGCGGGGGCCACTCTTCATCGCGGTGCGCGGGCCTCTTCGCTATCGCGGCCTCTCTTGTTGCGGAGCACAGGCTCCAGACGCGCAGGCTCAGCTATTGTGGCTCACGGGCCTAGTCGCTCCGCGGCATGTGGGATCTTCCCAGACCAGGGCTCGAACCCGTGTCCCCTGCATTGGCAGGCAGATTCTCAACCACTGCGCCACCAGGGAAGCCCTGTACACTTTTTTAGACATAATGCTATTGCACATTAATAGACTACAGTGTAAATGTAACTTTTATGTGCGCTGGGAACCCCCAAAATTCGTCTGACTTGCTTTATTGCGATATTTGCTTTATTGTGGTGGCCTGGAACGGAAACCCCAGTATCTCTGCGGTCTGCCTGTAGTTCACACATAGAAAGTGCTAAGAACAGTGCTGGCCCTAGCGAGCACTCCCATCTCTGTCTGGCTGGTCGTGCCCTCGGCTGTGGGTGCCCGGGAGGCAGCCTTGCTCCTCAGTGTCACCGGTGCACAGTAGGTCCTCAGGACGGTTTGACGGAGGGATCAAGGGTGAGACTGCTGTTTGTGGCCTCCGGGGACTGCTGTGTGTGCTCCCTGCTGGAAACTCAGCCAATTTCTGCCCATCCACCGGCTGGCTCTCTGTTCCCCTGCCCTTGGCCCGGCAGCGACTCCAGCCCTGGGACTTTGGGATGCCCCCTGGGGTCCACATTTCCCAAGACTGTGGATCTGACATAAAGGACACCCGGGCGATTTTTATCAGGCTTTTCTCTGTTTGCTGTCCCCACTGTTGGCCGTTTCTTGCTGACAGTCTGCAGGCCTTTGGGGTACCTGCTTCTTCCTCCTTCTCCGCCTCCTCTGAGTCTCCCCTCCCTTCTGGGAGTTCTTTGACTCCTTTTCTTGTTTTCTGCAGTGGGCGGTGGGTGGCAGGTGGGCAGGAGGATGCTCCAGGGCCTTAGGGGTCACCTGGTCATGCTCCCTGAGTTTACTGATACGGAAACAGGTCCAAGGAGGAGCGGTGGCTCCCCTGGGGATGCACAGCAAGTGAGTGGCAGAACCAGGACGGGAGTCCAGGTCGTCTGGCTCCTGTTATACACGCTGTATACTCTGTGGGCCTCTGGAGGGCGGGCTACAATGGTCACAGGAAATTTCTTAGAAGGTGAATTTGAGTTGCATGTTAGACGATGGATCAGACTTGAACTGGAGGGTCTGGAGACCCTCCCTTTCCAGTCTCCCTCCCTCTCCAGTCTCCCTCAGGAGAACCTCTCCAAGATCCCTCCCAGCCCAGTATCCCTGGGCAAACCCCATACCCTCCCTGAGCCTGTGCCCTCACTCATAAAAAGAGGAAAACCACACCTGTTTTGTAGGTACTATTAATGAGCATAGTATTAATTACAGTTGACATTTATGGGGTGTTTACCATGTGCTGGGCACTGGGCCAAGTGAGCACTAGACTTACATTATCTCATGTAACTCTCACAGCAAACCCACGCCTGACCTCACAGCCAGCTCTGAGGAGTAAATGCTTTAACAAGCATAGAAGTCACTTAGTGTAATTCCAGGCACATAATAACCACTCAATAAATTGCATCAACAATGACAACAAATAATAATGACAGTATTTGGTCGACTACTGTGGCCCTATTTTCTTGCCTCTCCCCCTCCAGAGCAGCCCACTAAAAGTCCCTTTCTGGAAGCAGCTGTCCTGGGATCTTCCTCCTCCAGGAAGCCTTCCTGGACCAGTGTGGAACTTGTGGCTCTGCACAGCCTTTCTCCCCTGAATCTCTGTCCCATTTGTGTGGGTCTCAGCAATTCAGAGTGTGTGCCCATGTCCCTGTTCCTCATTCTGAGTGGTCCCACAATTTCCTCAGGGCAGGGGGTAGAGGCAGAGGTGACAGGGATGCAGGGGGAGGGTGGTGGAGAGGCTGGCATTGTGAATATAGCAGGCCCCTCCTGCTACTCTCTCCTCTCCCTGATGGAGAAACTGAGGCTCCACACAAGAAGTCTCTTGCCCAGGTCACATGGGGATGCTGACCTCACAGGTCCTCCAGACCAAAAGAAGGGTGGTTGGACGCCAGCCATGTGTCCAGGTCAGCAGCGCAAATCAGACACCTGCCTTGGAGTTTTTCTTTCCATTTTTATTTTAAAGGAAAAAAAAAAAAAACAACAGTGCAAAACCCCATTTTCCAGTGTCAGCCACGCCCACCCCCCACCCCAAGGTCATCCCCCCCTGGCTTGGGGCCTGACTCTTCCTCCCGCTCAGCACCCCCTCCCCTCTCATGCAACCCCGTAGGGGCTGGAGGCTCTACTTCCCTGGAGTGCTACATCCCAGGGGGATCTGGGGGGTGGGGGAGAGGTAAGAACTGGGGGAGCAGCCCCTGATCCACCTGCCCCCAGCAGGTCTCCAGCCAGTACCCCCCTTGGCTCTTTTTAACCCTTTCCTGATCACACTACTAGCCCAGGGGGGCACTGATCTGGGGGGAACCCTGTCCACACCCCTCTTTGCCCCGGGGCCGGCTCGGGGCTCTCCTCACTGAGGTTGGGGGGTTCCCTCCCTCCCTCCATGGTGGGGGAGAGCGGTGAAATCCCCAGGTTTAAATACCTTAATGAAAGCAGGGGATGGGGAAGGAAGGGGCTTTAGATCTAATAAATTATTAGCATTTTAGTGTCCGTGGGGGGCGGGGTGGGTGGGGGCAGGGCGTGGCCTCCAGGGCCCTCCCTCCCCTTACTGGTGAATCTCATTCTCTATGAGGCTGTCCTCACAAGACTGGAAGTCTGTGTCCGTGAGGCCGTCAGGCGGCATCAGCAGGTCCTCATCTTGGGATGAGGATGACGGGGGCTCGTCCCCTGAGCTCCCGGGACCCCCATCCCCATCCCCGTCAACTTCTGAGTCCTGCAGCACCTGAGCGATGTATTTCTGAAGGGGGAGAAGGGTGGGGGTGAGGGTGGACAGCTGCCCCTCGTGGGGAAGGGGTGAGGGGGGACCTCATGGCCTGTGAGGGTAGGGGCGGTGACCCTCTTCCTAGGGCGAGGTGGGGCAGCCCCCAGCTGGTGAAGCCAGATCCCTCCCTGCCCCTGCTCAACACCGCCCCGGGGCCTGGAACAGGTTTCCCTTTCTGGATGACTAATGGGACACCCAGCTTTGGGGCTGGATCTCCACCAGAGGCTCTTCCCCACACTTGGCCATGGAGCAGGGCACTCACCGCAGATTTGGGGACAGCGGCAGCACTGGGGGGCCGTCCATTGCTTCTGGGGTCCACGGTATCTGTCTCCGTGTGCTCAATCTTGAGGGGCCCAGAATGAGTCAAGCAATGGGGGGAATGCCCTGGCCCTCAGCCATAATCACAACCCCACTCTCTCTTGGCATCCCTGCCCTCAGCTCCCAATCCCCCACCGTCACCCTGCTGAGATTCTGCCCTCGGCCACCTCCCTGCCCCCCTTGCCCCACACCTTGTAGTTGTGGGCACTGAGGTATTTGAAGTGTCCGAAGCAGACGTGGCAGAGACAGATGACGATGGTGATGACCAGGACCACGAATGTGAACATGGACGTCGGGGCTAGAAACCCTGGTATCGGGGCGGGCAGAGAAAGGGCCGTTACCTCTCCTCCGGGCCCCCGTCCCACAGGCTTTTGCTCCCTCTGAACGCACTCCCACACTCGCATATGCTGCGGCCTCTCGCAGGCCCCGGGCCTGCGACCCCCGGCCCTCGTGGCCTCCCGTGGCCTGCTCTGCCTCGACTCTGGCGGGAGTCTCCTCTGCCCACCACCCACCCCGGTCCCCGAGGGTGGGGGGCGGCCCTCACCCGTGCGCATGGTGGAGAAGAAGAGCAGCCAGAAGAGGCACAGGATGGGCGCAGCGACCACCTGGTTCACAGCCCCTGAGTGGATCTTCTTGTCCAGCTTGGCCGGCAGGTAGGCGTAGTAGAGATTGTACCTGTCTACCAGGTGCTTCAGCAGCATGTACATGAGCCCTGGGGGAAGCCACAGGGGCCCTGATCTCGAGCTGCCGGACCTTTGCGTGTCTGTCACGGGTTGTCCTGGGCCTTTTGAGGTCGCTGAAGGGCTGGTCCCCCTTCTTCTGCCCCAGGCCCAGTAGACAACAGAGCCCCAAGCCCCTCGCAGGACCACAGAACCTCAACTTCCACTGCTTCAACCCCTTCACTCTGCAGCCCCTCCTTAGGAATTCTACTATTAGAAATCCATTTGTTTGGGTCAGCAAGCATCCTCTTAAAACCCATATCATTCTTCCTATCTCTGCCCTTAAACAGATGAGTATAAATTAGGTGGTAAGTTCTATTTTCCTGGAGGTTGACGGGATGGGAAATTTCAAATGAGGACAAGGTTAGCTTGGGAGTTTGAAGCCTTCAATACCCAGGGAGGGTGGCGAGGGGTTAGGATGTTAGTGGGGGGAAAGGAGAGGTCACCAGTGGGGGCGATAACTGGGGTGAAGAGAAACTTTGCTAAATTTTTTCAGAAGGAAGAGGGACTTGCCCAGGTCACATGGTACAGCTACAGCAAGGTATTTCCATGAGTAGTAAGGACCACGCTGAAACCCAAAGGTCTTTCCCGAGTTTATGGGGCTGTGTACGAGTGTGCCCATGGATTCTGTGTAGGACTGTGTGTGTGTGTGTGTGTACACCTCAGTGGGCATGGGATGTGTGTCCAAGTATATCCACCTGAGTGAAGGCACTGGTGTGAGCAAACATGGCTGTGTTGGGGAGACTTGGCCCAGGGGCCCAGCACAAGAGCTGAGCCCAGCCTGAGCTGAGATGGCTTTTCCCCTCCTCCCCCCTGGCCAAGCCCCAGACTGAGACAGGGACCGGGCGGGAGGCCCGAGGGGCCGGTCTCCCAGCCGGGGCCCTGTCCACTCGGGTGGCCTGCCTTGCTAGAGTGGAGCGGGAGAGGTCCTGGGTCCCCCCGAGCAGGGCCCAGGTCCCGGCGCGGCGGTGCCTACCGAAGGGCACGATGATGGGGCAGGTGATACTGTAGGTCATGACCACCGTGAAGACGCACATCATCCAAGCGTAGGCTGCGCCAAACTGGAACTCGTAGGCCTGATGCTGGGGGGGAGATGGGCAGGAGGGTAGCTCGGGGAGGGGAGGGGAGGGGCGGGGCGGACTGGAGGGGCTCAGGGCAGGTGGGAAATGGGAGGGGGCCAGGAAAGAAGCCAGGGGGAAAAGGAACCCAATGTCCAGGGCAGGGCAGGGCAAAGCCGATGGAGAGAGGGGCTGTGGCTGAGACGGAGGCCAGGGTGGACACAGTGATGGGGCATCAGGAGGGGCCTTCGAGGCATGAGGGGCTGGCAGGTTGGTGGGCTTGGGAATGGGATGCCCAGAGCCCTCGTGTGGGGTTAGGGCAGACGGACCCGAGGTCTAGACCCAGACCTCCCCCAACCCCCATCACAGAACACTAGACTGTCAGAACTGGCGGGGGCCTTCAGGGTTAGCTGTGTCAACCTGTCACTGTACACATGGGAAAACTGAGGCCCCGGACGGGAAGAGGGTAACCCAGGGCCACGGAACTCGCTCCCCAAGTCTCAGCACCCCGGGTGCCCCCACACTCTAGCACGGCGGCCACTGTTTCTGGTTGGGCCCGCTAGGGGGCGCTGTGCAGACCGCGGCTGCCCCGGGCGGCCCTACCCGCTTCACGTTGCGCCTCTCGGCGGCCGAGCGCGCCAGGCAGAGCCGGATCATATACATGAGCAGGCCCGGGATGCGCAGCAGGTCCATGGCGTTGCCGATAAAGGCTGAGGCAATGACGTAGTTCACGAAGAAGGCGCCGTTGTCCGGCAGGAACACGCACCTGCGGGCACCGGGTGCTCCAGCTCTGCACCCTTGGGGGACCCGGTGGCCCCCTGCCCACTGCCAACGTGCCAGCACCCCCAACGTGCCTTCTTCCACGTGGACCCTTAAGGTCAGCCCTCAAAGCACCTGTGTCCCAGTCCCCCGAGTGTGAACCCCAGAGGCAGATGCCAGAGTGTCCACAGATGCCTCCAAAGTAAGCCCCAGACCCTCTCAGCGTGAGTGAGCCCAGAGGCACCCCTAGAACTTGTGCCCCAGAAAGACCCCCGGAGAGAGTGCTTGAGACCCCTAAGGCCACCAGTGTCCAGGGTGTGATGCCGGAGGTTGGCCCCAACCCCCTGTGACCCCAAAGACCGCCAAGGGTGTGAGCCCCAGCAATACCCAGAAGGCTCCCTGCCTTAGACCTTACCTTAACCCAGAGTCACCTCTGGAGTATGAGCCTTGGACACCTCCAGAACTCAAGCTCCAGAGACCCTCCCCCAGAGATCTTCAGAGGGGGAAGCCCAGTACCCATGACACCCCAAGTGTGAGCCCAAGATTACCACAGGTGGCCTAGAGCAAGACCCCTAGAGCTGGTGCCCACATAAACAGCCAAGGTTTGTGTCCCCCAAGACCCCCTCACAGGGATTCCCAGGGAAGGTGCGATTCCCAGAGAACTGCAGAGTCACAACTCTGGATGACAGCCCGAGACTTCAGAGGTGTTCCCAGAACTTGTGCCCCAGAAACACCCCAAAGTGTGAGCCCCAGAGTCCCCCATAGGCACTCTTAGGTGTGAGCCCAAGAGCCTTCCATAGATACTCAAAGGTGTGGCTCCAGAGACCTTCAGGGATACCTCTAGGAACCCCCATGTCACTCCCACAGTACAACCAAGATCCCACTATAGACCTCTCCAAACCTCCCGAGTGAAGCTCCAGACTCCCATGGTTAGTCCCAGGATACAAGCCCCAAAGCCCACCATAGAAACCCCCCAAGTGTGGGTCCCAAAGCCCCAAATACACCTCGGGGGTGACTCAGAATCCAGAGAGGTTCCCAACACAGACCCCGGGACATCCCATGTATACACCCAAGACAGCCTGTGGGGCAACCTTTGGGATGACCCTGACTGTGATATAAGCCCCCTCCTCCTCCCCGCTGCAGCGGTGGGAGCTTTGTTGCACCATCCCATGGGGGAATATCCACCCCCACCATCTGGTCTCCTTCCCTGGGGACCCCGGTCACTCACTCAAACCGAATAGCTGCCTCAGCCAAGAATTTCTTGTCAAAGAGCCAGCGGAAGAAGAGGTCCAGGCTGGAGAGGAGAGGAAAGGGGAGGAGAGGAGAGGGGAGGAGAGGAGAGGGGAAGAGAGGAGAGGGGGTGTGTGGGGGAGTTGGAATGGCCCAGAACACCAGGGGAGGGGGAGGCCCATCCACAAGCTCTCGGGATGCCCCCCAGACATGGGGCCCCTGGCTCTGTAGAGGAGGTGGGAGCCTGAGCTCCCCCTCCCCCTCAGGCAATTCTGGACCCCAGCTCCCATCCCCTCCTCCGAAACCCACCTGCTCAGTCCCAGCGAGGGCAGGAGCAGCACCATGAAGATGAGGAAGGTGTAGCACTTGTGCATGGTGGTCCTGTTCTCCCCAGAGCTGGGGTGGGGGACATGGGGGGGCAGAGGTCAGATGAGCCAGCCCCCATGCCTGCTCCCCCAGCTCGTATGGTGTCCCAGGAGGGTTTCCTGGGAAGGAGGGGGGCTTCCCAAGGTGAGGATGCTGGTCACCATCCCTCCCTTGCCAGCTCTGGGACTGCCCAGGGCAGGGAGCCTGAGGGCAGAGCGTGTACGCCCAGGAGGACCACAGTGAGGCGTGGTGTGTGTGTAGGGGGTGTCTCACCGTGTCCAGTGGGCTTCAAAGAAGGCAGAGTAGTAGACGATGGTGGGGAGCAGGGCCGAGAAGCACCACAACAGCAGGGTGGGGAAGAACTGGGTGATGATGGGGTTCTGCAGAGGGCAGAGGGGGGCGGAAGGTGTCAGGTGGGGGCAGTCTAGTGGGCCCAGTTTGCTTTGCTTACCTGCCCCCTCCCCCAGTGAGCCCTGGGCCCCCCAGCTCTCAGGGCCTCATGTCAGAAGTCCAGAACATCTGGGGGCCAGGGCCATATGTACAATCCCAGCATGAATAGTATTAGTAGTTAGCATCTCTGAACACCTACTGATCATGTACTTTTCATGTATTAATTCTTACATTAATGATATTACCCCATTTTACAGATGAGTAAACTGAGGCAAAATGAGAGTCAATAAATTATCTAGCTAGTAAGCAGTGGGTGGGGGAGATTTGAACCCAGGCAGCCTGGGTCTTATCTATTATGCTATCATCACTCAACGATTTTCAAAGTGCCTTCTCATGAATTTTGAGGTTCCAAGGAGGTTGCAAAGAGGTGAGGGGAGAGCAGCAGAAATGCCCCCACACCCATTGCCATCTGAGTGACCTCGCTTTCCTACATTGGGTTTCATGTAAGATTCCTTTTGATGAAGGCCATCAGAATCCAAGTTTGGAAGTCAAGGATCTGGTCTGACCCTTCACTCTTTGGTTGGAGAGACCGAGGGATTTGGAGAAGGACCTTGTTCAAGGTCACATGATCAGTTTGTAATGGACCCAGGCTCTCTCTTCCCTCAGAGGCCCTCTAGGCGTGTGTAAACTCAAGGGAGGCCTCTCCTAGGGGGAAGGTGGCAGGGAGCCCGAGGGAAGTGCACAGAGGGGTTTGCAGCCCATGGTCACGTGGGACCTTCTTAGTGGGGCTGGGCTAGAAAAGCGGAACAGGATCTGGACTGGAGGGCATGTGGTCCACCCCCCGCCTGCCGCTGCCCGGAGGGATGTGGGGCCTGGTATCTGCGTTTGGGGACACAGTGTGGAGGATCGGGGTGTGGGCCTTACATTGAGGTACTCCACGGGCTTGGTGACGTTGAACTTGTCCATGGTGGTGATGATGATGGCCGGGGTGGTGAGGAAGAAGAGGAGGATGAAGAGGACGACATTGATGACCAGGCAGCGCAGCCACCAGATGAAGCCACGGATGGAGAGGTGCTCCCTGGGAAGGTCCGGAGGCATCACTCCAGGGCTGGACGCCTGATCCGTCCCCAGCGACACCTAGGGCCTCCCTCTCCTCCCTCTCCCCACTGGAGCCCACGCCGGCCCCACGAAGCCACCCCGCAATCCCCCTTTGTTCACCAGTAGATGTTCCTCTCCCCACTGGAGCCCACGCCGGCCCCACGAAGCCACCCCGCAATCCCCCTTTGTTCACCAGTAGATGTTCCTCTCCCCACTGGAGCCCACGCCGGCCCCACGAAGCCACCCCGCAATCCCCCTTTGCTCACCAGTAGATGTTCTGGGGGTCAGGGGCGTAAGACACGGTCCAGTTGGAGATGTGCAGGGACTCGCTGCAGGAGGAGGAGCGGGGCTCCCCGCGACAGGTGCAGCCCTGGCACTTACACACGTTGAAGTCCTTCAGGATGCTGGGGGAGGGGGGCACGGTTACCTGGGACCTGGAGCCCCAGCTAGTCCCTAGGGGCCGGGGCGGGTGGGTGGAGCTCACATGGCGGTGATGGTCTCATTGTGGAAGGTGACAAAGGCCATGCCGAGAGGCTTCTCGTTCACTTTCTCCTTCTCCCGCTTGTAGTCCTCCTTCAGCTTCTGCTCCAGCTTCGTGTAGTACTCAATGGCCTCCACCTGCCGGGGCGGGCGAGGCAGGGCCCCGGTCAGAGCCACCGGTCCCTGCAGCACCCAGCGGGCACTGCCCAGAGCTGACTGCAGCCCAGGCACTGCTTTAAGCTCTCTGTCCACTCGCTTATCCTCACAACTACACTGGGAGGTGGGTACAAGTAGCTCTGTCCTACAGACAAGGAAACTGAGGCATGGAGCAGTCCGGAAACTTGCCGAAAGCCACAGAGCTAGTAAACACAACAAGCTATCCTCTTGGCTGACCTCTTCTGATTTGGGGGTTGAAAACTTGGTCACTGTAGGGATAGGGGGCAAACCCAACAATGGGACTAGGGCTTCCAGGAACAGATGGGGACCTGCTTGTGGTCCGCACCCCAGCTTTGCTTCCTTCGGGAGTCTCTTCACCTTGGGGTATTTGTGTGCAAGGCGTGCGTGCGTGCATGCACGCGTGTGCGTGTGTGTGTGTGTTCCTGGGGGTGTGGGACGGGCCCCACCGTGGGGTGCATCCATCTTCACTGTGACCTGTCTCCCCGGGACCTTCCAACTCCCCCCTTCACCCATCAGGAGTCTGGGGGCCCTGAGGCCTGAGCCGAGGCCAGGACGCCCCGTACCTGCTCGCAGCCTTGCACCACACAGCAGCAGAGGTGGCCGCAGGGCTTGGGGTTGATCATGGTGGGGACGTTGTCCTTGCTTTGGAGGTTTGTGAAGTAAAGCTTTCCCCGCTCGGCCTTCTTCCTGTGGGACCCGGGTGCCCGGTCACCTACTGCCCAGCTGGGTCTGGCTGGAGGACGGGTAGGTAGCCCAGCTTCGGGGTCATGCAGTCCACTCCCCAAGGACAGGGGCCACCTTACTCTTTGGTTTGTTTAGGATGCATGGTTCAGACATGTCCCCAGCCCAGTGTCTCCCCACCATCCCTTGAAGGGCAGAAGTTCTTCCTATAGTCTGGCCTAAGTTTCGCACACTGTAGCTGAGGAAGGGAATGTCCTCAAATGGGGTGGGGACAGTGGGCCCCTTTCCTCTAACCTCCAGGCCTTGCTCTTTCCAGAGCTGAACTGACAGGCACTCCAGGGGGTGAATTAAAATCAAACGCCCCTTGGGAATTCCCTGGCTGTCCAGTGGTTAAGACTCTGTGCTTCCACTGCAGGGGGCACGGGTTCGATCCCTGGCTGGGGAACTAAGATCCTGCATGCCATGAGGCATGGAAAATCAAATGCTCAGGGAAACACCTGGAAGGGGAGCCAGGCTCCTGAGTGGCAGCCAAGATGCCCTCCACAACGGGCAGGGGGCCCTCGGGTGTTGCCCCCACCCCCAGCCCCATTACCTCTCTGCATCAAGGAACATCAGGCGAGCCACGTTGTAACATGGGCGGGCTTCCAGAACCGTGCAGTTGGGGTAGGCCTCCCTGAAACACAGTCCACCATCATCCTCTGCAGGGAGCTTGCCCACCCGCCCCCAACTTTCCCCTGTGACCCCGGCACCTTCAAGACACACAGCCCCAGTGCAAGCTCCCTCTTTCTGAGTCTGCAAAAATGACACTTCCTGAGAATAAAACTGTGAAATTCCTCCTCATGCTTATCTGAGTGGGGGGAGGGTACGCACACCGGCGTGGGCATGGACCCAGACGCGAGCGTGTACCTACGGGGCGCTGGGGACACCACGGCTGTGGTCTGATTCTTGTCTGGGGCTGTGAACTTTAAGTTGAGAGAAACTGTTTCTAGTATGGTTGTTCTCTTAACCCTGCTCCTAGAAGACCTGATTACAGTCCAATACTTAACCTTGACCATCAGCTGACCCCAACCAACCCACAACCCTGGGCTACAGAATGATCTCTGGCCCAAGACCGACCGGAGGTTGATCCTGAAACCTGACCTGAGATTGACCTCTAACCCTGGCTGGAGACTGATGCTTTACCCTGACCCAAACTGATCCATAACCCAGACCCAATACTGACCCTCTAATCCTGACCCGAGATTGACCCCACCTTGATTTAAGACTGACCAGATAGATTCTCAGTGCCTGGTACCTGGCAGGGCTCGAGTGATGCTTGCAGGCCGAGTGGAGGAGCACTTTCTTTTTCATCCTGATCACACTGGGCTCCTTGATCCTAATCCCTAATCTAAACTGCGTCCCTGTCTTTTTCTTTCTTTCTTTTTTTTTTTAATTTTTAAAGAAGGAAATACCAAGTGTTAAAGATTCAGGAGACATGGTTCTAAAGTAACAAGATGGACCAAACGCACGAGAATTTGGAAACTTAAATCTGGGATGGGGTCCTTGAAAAGCACTTCCCAAGAGGCTTCAGACTTTTCCCCAGACACCGCTATTGCTCAAACCATTTTAGGGTTCCTCTTTGGAAGGGCCTTTAGCCCTGTGGCA
The DNA here is from genome assembly GCF_028023285.1 of Balaenoptera ricei. Taxonomy (NCBI): domain Eukaryota; kingdom Metazoa; phylum Chordata; class Mammalia; order Artiodactyla; family Balaenopteridae; genus Balaenoptera; species Balaenoptera ricei. The sequence continues at coordinate 31,970,619 of NC_082649.1, forward strand.
GGCTGAGCCCTCATTTTCACCCGACTAATCTCTAATCCCCTAATCCCCACCACACAGGTTCCCTGATTTTGTACACAGGATAACCCCTGATTGTGCTGGGTCAGTCCTCCAACCCAGACAGACTGCAGACCTGGACCCCACACCCTGCCTGATGCTGACAGCTAGCCAGGGGCTCCACGAGGACAAGGGCTGCCTCCTGCTCAGCACCATATACCCAGGCCTGGGCCAACAGCCTGCACATAGTAGGTGCTCAGTAAATACCCACTGTGCTGTGGAATGAACGGGTCCATGAAATGGCTGTTCCATAATGCTCACCGTACTGATCTTAAAAACTCCAGTTAGGACTGCAGTCTCCCCAACCCCTGCTCATAGGCTGACCGCTAATTTTAATCAGACTGTTTCCTAAACAAAATCACCCACCGACCCCTGAAACAGACAACTTGGACAGTGAGCTCCCCACCGATCAAGCCTGGCTCTTCTTTGTCTCCCTGGGATGAAGCACATACTAAGTGTACAATGAACAGTGTACTGGATCAATGGATGCTTGACTCACAGGGTTCACTCCCTCACCGCACTCAGGGCTCTGCTCTAACATCACCCTGTCAGAACCCCTGCTGCCCACACCATCGGAAACTGCAACCCTCCCTGACCCTGCTCACCCTGTCCCTCTCCCTGCTTTGGTTTTCTTCTTAGCACCTACCCCTACTTGACTAGTTCATTTCTTTGCTATCTGCCTCGCCCCACTAGAATGTAAGCAGATGAGGGCAGGGGCTTTTTCTTTGTTTCCTGCCATATCCCCAAACTCCTGTTCCAGTGCAGGCACATAGCAGGTGCTCAAAGGATCCCTGTTAGTAAAGGACTTGTCTGTACAAGCTGACGGCTGATTCCACGTGGATGGTAACATTAAGATGTCGCCTAATTCTCAGCATACACTGTCCTTTATCCTGACCCAGCCTGCCCCCTAATGCTGAGCACAGCTTGAACCCCAGATGGGACCCCAAATCATTCTCTCACACTGACCAATGATTGATGATCTAATTTCGGCTGCTGTTCTATAAACTGTATGAGGGCAGGACTTGTTTCTAATTGATTTATGCCTGGCACACAGAAGGTGACCAATAAATGCATGTTGAATGAAAGAGTATTCACCCACAAATGCCTGTCACAAACCAGTCCTTCTCCTGTAATACAGGAGCCTGGAATCCGACCCCAATCCAGTCCTGATCTAGGACGACTACTGACTTCTCATCCAGACCTCACTAAATCCTGATCCTGGCCAGAGACGGAGCCCTGATCCAGACCACCAATGTCTCTAATCAGAACCACTGGACAACTCCTAATACTGACCCCAGACCAATCCCTGAGCAGCCCCTGGACTGGCCCCTAAAGCTGGCCTCTGCATTGCAAACCCCCGAGAGCTTGATGGTCTCGTACTCATTTTTATAGTCCCCAGGCCATCACAGTGACCTCAACAGCACCTGAGAACGTTTGCTGAATGGACAGATGGATGTGTGATAGGATCCCTAATCCTGTACACAGACTGTTCTGGCCACCTGGAGATGTATATCCACCCCCTCACTAAGACAGACTTCCAGCTAAAAAGTGTCTCGGAGAACATACAGTCCAGGCTCTCCTGGGCTCCCTGAGGATCCACTGAAAGCCGAGGAGCTTCTCCCTGCTAGTCTGCACACAAGCTCTGGAATGCCACGCACAATTGTGAGACAGCCACACCCGCCAAGGGCCCGTGGACCTGGGGTCGACAATCCATGACCCTGTTCGAGCCAGGAGGAGAGGCCCAGGGGACTCATTTTTCAAGTATTTCTCCTGCTCTTTGAGGGGTCTGAAGTCCAGCCCGAGTGCTAGACCGCCCTGGAGTCAGAGGATTCTTCCTTAGCCTAACCTCCACCCCTCACTGCAGCCCCTGACCCCCCCGAGAGAGAGGCGTGTGAGGATGCTCCTGGAGATGGAAAGCAAAGAAGGGTCCACAGGTCCTCGGGGTGGGGGTGGAGGAGCTACTCACTCAAAATGCTTCTTGATCTTCTCTGACTCTGCATATTTGGAGATTCCGTTGATGAAGAGAGTCCGCTTCACCTGGGGTGAGACGGGGCAGGTTGGCCTTCCTGAGGCTCCGATCCGGGAGAATGCAGGGAGGGGTGGGGAACAGGTGAGCAGAGAGGAGCAGACAGGAGTAGGAGGAGGCCTTGGGAGAAGCCAGGCCCAGGGAAAGCAGGGGGAGTGTTTCTAATAGAAATCAGGCAGTGAACAGAGTGAAAGCCCTGGGCCCCTTGCTCCCTGAGGGGTTACAGAGTGGGAAGAGGGGGTTCTAATCTCAGATCCTCAGGCTGTGAGGCCCCAGCACAGAGGGTGGCATGGAGTGGGCATTCAGTACTGGTTTTGGGAGTGAATATTGAAGGAGAGGGACAATCACTCCCGTAATATCCACCGCAGATATTTCCTGCCCCGGTGCCTTCCATGCAAGGCCTCACCTCACCCCCCACCTACCTTGGGAGAGGGACTGTTCTCTCATTTCACAGATGAGGAAACAGGCTGGGAGAGGTAACTTAACTGGCAGGATGGTGGGGCGGAGGAATCCTGAGCTGCTGAGCCAGGATTCAAAGCCAGCTGGCCTCACCCGGAGCCGGAGCCGATACCCCTTAGGACTCCGGCAGGAGAGGCCTGGAGGGAAGGGGAGGGGCTGGGCTTGGGCGCGGACCTGGGCTCTGCTCCACTCACCAGGTCGTCCTCCTTGTAGCGCATCTTGGAGGTGTGTCTGCGCATGCTGTAGACGGTGAGCAGCAGGTACAGGAAGGCGAAGGAGGTGTGCAGCCAGAGCAGGTTGTTCCTGGAGGGCAGAGGGGTGCATGGAGCCACCGGGGTTGGGAACACTCTCAGACACCCCCAACCTCCCACTGTTAATTAAACCCTGGTACAGGGCCCCTCTAGAGCACTTCTGACCCCCTCCCAAGGCGGGCCCCACACCCCACATCCTCTAGACCCCAGGATTGTTCCATTCCAACTGAAATGTCCCCAAGAAGTCATCTCTTCATGCCCTACCTGCTGGCTATACTGCCCTCCAACCACCGCCAGCCAGCCCTCCTTGGCCCGGGGTTGCACACGGCTCTTCTTTATCTGGCCATCCCTGGGATCTGCTCCTTCTGTTTCCATCCCAAGCCCTCAGGGACCCACAGCCATCTCAGCAGCCTCAGCATCTCTCCCCTGAACACTCCCTTTTTCCTCTCCTCCCTGTTCCCACCCAGACTCTGGCCGCAGACCCAGGCCTCACTGACCAGCTTCCCACCCTTACCCTGATTTCAAGTTGGCAATGGTGGTTCTCCCGAAGCTGTAGGCATTGTTCTCTGGGGGGGTGGGAGGAGGGAGAGGACGACGGTGGGGTCAGGGCACGTCCCCTCCTGCCCCCTCCTCTCCCCGCCCTGCCCATCCTAGCCCTCACTGACCCAGCAGGTCCCCTGAGAAGTTGACGGGCAGCACGATGCCTACGGAGAGGACGCCCACGACCACCAGCAGCCCAATGATGTGTCGCTGGAAGGACAGGTAGTGCACAGCGTCGCCACCACATTTATCCCGGATCTCATCATCCCTGCAGGCGCCGGGGACAGAGGGATGCGGTGAGGACCAGGGCAAAAGAGGGGCCGCTTGGCTCGCCTGCCCTTGCCCACCCCAGCCCACGTCCGCCCTAGCCCCTGCCAGTCTGGCAGCAGGATGGGGTTGAAAGGGGGGGGGCTCTGGGTCCCCCATGTTCTGGGAGGGGAGGGAGGAAAGAGGGAAAGGGAAGGGGAGGGAGAAAAAGGAAGGATGCAGAGAGAAGGGGAGGGAAAGGGAAAATAGAGGAGGAGGAGAGGGATGAGGGGGGAAGAAAGAAAAAGAAGGGGAGAAAGAAAGAAGGAAAAGAAGAAGGAAGACTGCAGAGAGGAAGAACAGTGAGGAATGGGGAGAAAAGGAAGTAAGAGGATACTCTGGAAAGGGAGGACAAGGATGGTGGCAGGAAGAGGCAGAGGCAGGAGGGAGGAGGGAGGTCTGGAAAGCAGTGGCGCTTTAGGGGTGCTGGCGAAGCCCTTTAGACTTGGGGAGGGGCCCTAGGGGCCCAGGGGCCCAGGGGCGAGGGCGGTGGTGGTGCTGACCTGTCTGGGCTTCCTGCCTCTCTCAGGGCTCACTGCCTGCCTGCCGCACTCTGGCTCCATCTCCTGACTTCTGCCTGCTGGATACTGGCTCCTGCCTGCTGCTGGCTGGCTGCTCCCAGCCTGCCTGATGCCCCCACCCGCTAGCTGCCCGAGGCTCTGAGGTGGCGGCGTGAGCCCCTGCTCTCATGGGCTGGCAGGGGCGGGGAGAGCTGAGGGCAGAGCGGGACCCCAGGCAGGGGGGTGCACAGGAGACTGTCGGGGGGTAAAGTGAGGCTGGCTTGGAGGAACAGCAGGGGCCTGGCCCCCTGGAGCAGGGAGGAGGGTGCTGGGCTGGCTAGGAGCGCTAAGGCCCTCAGAGCTGCTGGTCTCTGGACTCTGTAGGGAGATGACAGGTCTGAAGTTTCTCTCTGTTTCTCTCTTTCTTTAGAGCCTCAGGACCGTTCACTTACTTTATCCTGAAGATGGCTGTCAGCCAGGAACAGAAACCCTGCGGGGACAGAGGGCTATCGGCTAGAGTCCTCACCCCACCAGCCCGAGCCTCCCCTCCCCCTCAAGCCTCCCCTCCACCCAACCCCAACCTCGTAACCACCTGCAGGCTGTGGCTCACCTGTCACAGCTCCCACAGTCCCCACAGAAACTAGCTCATCCCCAGAGAAGGGGACAGGAAAGGTGCCAGCCCTCAGAGAAGAAAAAGGACCAAGGCCAAAGGGGGTCATCGGCGGACCCTCGTGCCCAGAGTGCAGATCCCCACAAACACCCAAGGGGGCAGCAGAACTGGAGAAAGTCCTGCAGTTGTGTGGGCCAGGGTGGGGATGGGTGGGGTTCAGGGTTCTAGGAAGGGACCTCAGGCCTGCAGCTAACACGCAGAGTTTGCAACGTGGCTGCCAACAGCAGAGCGGTGGGCCACGCTGCCCAAGGTCCTGCACCTACCTTCCAGGATGCCCCAGAGGGACCAACCCAGGGTCACTGTGAGCTGCAATCTCCTGCTCTCAAGCCCCCAGGCTTGTCTTCAGACAGAGACCCCAGTCAGGGCAGAGTGGGGATACGCGGGGCAGGGCTGGACAGAGAGACCCTCCCCCAACTTCCTACCGGGAGAAGGTACAGGCATAACACGGGATGAGGGAGAGAGGTGCCCTCCAGCTAAGATGCAGGACTGTGCTACCTGTTGCCAACATCACCTGAGTCTGGGGATCATCTGGACACCTCTGGCTGGCAGGGGTGATAGCTTTGCTTTGCCACTTACCAGTATGAGTCCAACTCAGGAAGCTGACAGGCTTCTTCTGCTATGGCAGCTACAGGAGCTGCCACCCCCAGGGCCCACAGCCTAAGCTGGACTGATCAGTGCCACCCTAGGGCCTGAGGATTAGAGTTCTGACCAGGATTAGAGTTCTGACCCCGGCAGAATGACAGAGGGCCAGGCAGGTAATGTCGGAGTGTGGTGTCTGACCTGAAAGGGGTCTGGGGTCCCCTTGCATCACCAAGTACATGCCTTGTCTACAGGGGCCCCTGCTCCTCAGCTCCAATCTACAAGCAGGTCAGCTGGCCCCAGGCAGCCAGGGGCTGCCAGCCTGCAACCTCTGAGCACCACAATGGATTCTGTGTGTTTTGCTAGGTGGGTCTGGAAGGCTCATTATTACTTCTAGAACCACATCTAAGAAAAAGTCATCCTTAGCATGGATCACTGGAGGCGGGCACGGAACTGTATCGGGGCAAATGACGTTTAGAAATCAGAGATGTTCAACCTATGCTGGTTTGGAGGCTGCCATGGAAGACAGAGCCAGGAGTTCTGGGTCCAGGGGCTACCCCGTGGCTCTCGGACAAGCATTACCCTTGCTGAGGAAAAGGCCACACTCCATAGGCCCCTGACTCTGTAACACTGGAAGCTACAGGCTGCTGAGCCCACCTGCCCTGGAGGAGGGGGTGATAAGAAGTTGGGGGGAGGGCACTCACATTGTCTCTTTGGTCAAAGTCGACGGAGCTGGAGACAGACGTGAGACGCTCATACCGGTCATGACTGTCCCCGTGCATAGCTGAGGCCACACTGGGGGTGGGGAGATGAGAGATCAGAGAGCTGGTGAGTCCGAGCCCCGGGGGAGCCAGGTGAAGTGGGTGGGCTTCCACTCCAGAGCTCCAGGGTCCAGACAAGGCACAGACAGCACAGAGGCAGAAGCAGGGGTGAGTGACCGCCCTCTCCCTGCCTCCCTTAAACCTGCCCCTTCCCTTCAGGGGACCCGGGGGACCTGGGGGGCACTGACGCAGGGCATGGGGGTGAAGGGAGGGGGTAGTCTTCACCAGCACCCCGTGGAGGTTGAAGGAAGAATGGAGCTGGCCCTGCAGTTCTGGAGCTGACCAGTGGGGGACGGGGGAGCAGAGCCCACATGGGGCACAGGGCAGTGGAGGGGGTGTGGTGAAGGACAGGCTGGACCAGGAGAGCCCTAGAAGGGCCGGGGGCGAGGGGGGCTGGGGGGGGGTGTCCTCCACCCTCCATGTTCCCTGACCCCAGCAGCTGCCGCAACTCCAGTGCCAGGCCTATAGACAGAGACGGTGATGGACACAGAAGGCCAGACTCAGAGCTTCTCTGGCAGCCCCCCTCCCAGGCCTCCAGAAGGGGTGAGCAGGGAACCCTGGAATAGGAAGAACTAGCTGTTAGGGGGTGAGAAGCCGCTGGAGACACCCAATCTTGTCTCTGCAACCAACAGGATGACTATACTGTGGGTTCTCGGGAGGATGGCTCCTCCACCCCAGCCAACCAGGACTGCTGAGGCCTGCGTGTATGGGGCACATGGGGAGGGATTTCTCCCAGGCTGGGGGCCGGAGGGAGAGATGGGGGAGTGCGGCAGAGACAAGCTGGGGAGCCCCCTGCTCTGCAAAGCACACCACCTGCGTTAATCCGAACATGAGCCTGCAGAGGAGAAAGCTGAAAAGAGAAACCGGCAACGTGGCAGGAAGAGAAGAGAAGCATGAAAGAGAAGAAAAGGGAAAGCTGGTTTAGTGGGGATGAGGGGGCTGCTGCCCCACATACTATTCCTGTTCCACTCGGTCCCTCTCCTGCCGCTGGCGCCTGGGGACAGAGAACAGACAGGGTTAGCGGGGGCAGGGGTGGGTCTCCAGGGACTGGCAAGGGACAAAGGCCCAGCTGTGGGCCCTCATGCCCCCATGCCCGCTCTGGGACCAGTCCCTCTTCATCCCCCCACCAAAGAGGATGAGAACGGGCTGGCTCTCCTCCTATCCCCGAGGAGTGTGGACGAGATGTGTGGGTGCACGTGTGTTGTGTGTGCATGTGTGTGCACACGCAAGCCTGTGTGTAGGGGTAGGGGCGGGTCCCGGAGCCTTACCTGTCTGCATCTGTCACCAAGGCCAGCCGCCCATAGTCCCAGGCCACCTTCCGGAGGATAGAGAACAAGAACAGCAGTGCCTGAGGAAGGAGAGGGTGGTTGGCGGGAGGAGAGGCCCGTTCAACCCCTGGACTAGCCAGGACGGCAGGGCAGAGGGGCAGAATTTTTGTCTTAGAAAGGGATGACTCTGGCTGGGGTGAATGGTCAGAGGCTAGGCTTGGGCTGGGTGATGGGCATTCCCTCCTGCAGTCATGCCTGGGGAGTCAGGGGCAGGTGGGAGAGTGGTTAGCGCTGCAGGTGTTGGCCAGCTATGTACAGGGTGTGAGTGCCAAGGGTGGAGGGTGGCATGTGGGCACTCACAAGGAAGCACATGAAGTCCAGAGCCAGCACGGTGGGGACGCCCCCGAATGGCAGGCCCTGCAGGACGGTGCTGCGGATGCGGGCACTGTAGCAGTAGTCCTTGGGGTTGCTGTTGTTGAGGGCTGTGGTGCCCAGTGTGGCCAGCAGGAAGGGCAGCATGACTGCTACTGCCGCATGGTCCTCCTGGAAAGAGGGCAGAGCAGTCAGCTGGGCTCGGCCCCTGTCCCCCTCACGGTTCTGTTCATGGCTCCGGCAGGATGGGCGTGGGCAGGGGACAGTGAGGGCAGATCCCCGGGCTGCCTGGGTGGGTGGAAGCTGTGGCCTCTGGAGATAAGGGCCTGGGGAGGGGAGGGTTGAGTCACATGGATTTACCTTCACTGGCTCTTGGGATGCAACCCCACCCCGGATCTAGGGAACTTGGCCCAGGTCTGGACTAGGGAGACTGGTTTTTCTAAGCTGGATGCTGTCTGTGAGTCTCTAGCATTTACCTCCTACCACCTCCATACACACACATTGCCTCTCCCTCCCTCCCTCTCTCTCTTTCCCAACACAAACTCTCTGCCTCTGTCTCTGTCTGTCTCAGGCAGGGGGCAGAGCTGAGCCCGAGGGAAGATGGGGAGGGTTCTTAGGTCTAAGTGGAGGGGTCTCTAGGCCAGAGGAGGATGAGTCAGGAGGCAGTTACCTAATCCTGATCTTTTCTTTCTACCCCTATTAGAAAAATGGCATGGTTTCATTTGTTCAGTTTTCAACTCTGTTAAATCACCTTCCCAATATAATTGGCTTCAAAATAAGACGTTCAGCTTTAGAGTTGTCCCTCTGTCCTCAGAGTAGGGGTCTGAGGATGGAGTCAGAGTGGGAAGTCCATTAAAAAGCAGGACTTCTGGGGCTTCTCTGGTGGCGCAGTGGTTGAGAATCCTCCTGCCAATGCAGGGGACACGGGTTCAAGCCCTGGTCCGGAAACATCCCACATGCTGCGAGCAACTAGGCCCGTGCACTGCAACTACTGAGCCTGTGCTCTAGAGCCCGGGAGCCACAACTACTGAGCCCCCTCACCACATCTACTGAAGTCCGCACGCCTAGAGCCCGTGCTCCGCAACAAGAGAAGCCACCGCAATGAGAAGCACACACACCGCAACGAAGAGTAGCCCCCGCTCGCCGCAATTAGAGGACGCCTGCGCGCAGCAGCCAAGACACAATGCAGCCCAAAATAAATAAATAAATTTATTTAAAAAAGTAATCTCTGAGAGATTAAAAAAAAAAAAGCAGGACTTCTGGGTTTGTGTGACCTGCCTCACTCGCCCCAGCTACACCTGTTTACCCTCATTCTTTTTCCCGGGCCACGGCAGCAACTACACCTTTCCCCCTTCCAGCTTCCTCACCTCTTTCCAATTTTCTTTGCACCTGAGTTGTGAGGACTACAACTCCCAGAGTGCCCTGCTCCTGCCCCTGGAGCAGGGCAGGCTGGGAATGCCATGCCCTGCAGCGAGCTTTTCCATTGGCAAAGGAAGGGAGACTGGGTGGGGGCCTCTCAGCTGGCCCAAGCCCCCTGCAGCCAGGGTAGTGCCCTCCGGCCTGGTTCCCTGCCACTGTCAGGTTGTCCAGCCCTCTACGGTCCGGTGGATGGGTAGGGAGGAGGAGGAAAGGGGCAGCCCAGCCTGGATGCCTGGGTTCTGGAAGTGCCTGGGGACCGAGCTGAGCCCGGTTCTGGGGAGGCTCCTGGGGCGGAGGAGAAGTGTGGCCGTGGCACCACTGCCCCACCCCCATCCTACTGGAGGGCCCCTGGGGGCCCCTTCTGCTGACAACACTGAAGCTCTGCCTTGTGTGTGTGTGTGTGTGGGGGGGGGTGGTCCCCAGGGAAGAAAGGAAACCAGGCAAAGAGAGAGAACAACAAACCTAGAATCGGTGACTACAACTCTGGAAGCAAGCGTCCCCCAGCCCCCTGGGGTGGTTCGGAGGGTTTCTCCTGCCCACCAATCCCAGATTTTCCCCTGCCTCTTCCTAACATTTCAACTGCAGGGCAAGAGGCACCAGCTCTCAGATGGAAGGGAAGACGGGGTTGTCTCACTTGGTCCCAGGGAGTCTCTGAAAAGCCTGGGTTAGGAAGGCTAAGGGAATAACTGCCCTGTGTGTTATGCCTCCCTCTTCTTTTCCAGCCTAAGTTGCCTTAAAAAAAACCCCATTAACTTAGTAATTGTAGCAGGTGCCATGTATGGAGCGCCCACTGTTTCAAGAATTTATACATTTTTCATTTAATCATTGACACTCCAGAGTTGGATGTCATTGCCATTTTAAGATGAGGGCACGGGGCTCAGAGAAGTTCCCAAAGTCACACTGCTCATAAAATAATGGACCTGGGGATCAAACTTAGGTCAACTACTTTCTAAAGCTTTAACACTTTTCAGGGCACCTTGATGCTTTTCTGATGTGCCTAGAACAAGACTCTGCAGACCACAGAAGCTTCATGAACACTCATTACGTGTTCTCTGGCTAGAGAACACCACAGCACTGTGAGAATGTGTGTGTTGAGGTGTGTAAACTTGTGTTGATATGTGTATCTGTGTGTGTGTGGGGTGGGAGGTGGGGAGCTGGGTGACTACATGGCAGTCCACGGAAATGAAGAGAGTCGTTGGTCTCTAAGTGGGGGTGTGTATGTGGGTGTGTCTGGGAGCCTGGGTATGTAAACATAAGGTGCACCAGGAAAGGTTAAAGGTAGGTATAGGTATCTTGCTGTGGTAATTGGGGGGCCTCTACACAAGTCCCCCCTCCCTTAAGTCCCAACTCTAATGCACTCCAGAAATCGATCCAGCCCATACCCACTCCTTGCCTGTTTCTCTCCAAAACGCCAAGGCTCCACCAGGCCAGAATGTAATGGGTACAAACTCCTGGAGCAGCATCCCCCTTCCATTCTATGCTCTCCACTCCAAGGAAGGTGGAACATTCTGGGAGCTCCTACATAAGGGGACCCAGTAGAGTAGGTGAGGGTCCAGGTACGTGCTTAGTAACTGAAGTCACCAGGTCCATCTGCTGCCTCCCTCTTTACAGTCACAAAGCACTCTCCCCTCCGCAACTGCACTGCTCTTCCCACCTGCACCAACAGGAAGGCAGGGCACACTCCCCATTTGACAGGGCAGGAAGCAGGGACCCGGGGTGGAGAAGCCACTCACAGGGAGGTCACAGGGCAGGAAAGGGTGGAGCCAGGGCTGGTGGCTCGGCTTGCTGACCGGGTACTCCAAGCTCTTAATTGTGGAGGCGGGGTTGCTGGGCTCAATTTCACCCAGGGCAGCTGCTCTCAAAGCCTTCACTGAGAGCAGATGAGAGAAGGGAAGAGACTGAGGCAGAATGTTTGGGGAAGGGAGGGGCAGTTTATCCACTCCACAGGGTCGCCTGAGTCAGTGGTATCCCAGAATTTCTCTAGCCTGACACTGAGGCTTTAGCTGGAAGTGTGCAGGGAAAGTGATGGAGGATTTTATTTCTAGCTAACTGATGGTTACTTTATCATCAAGAAGTGTTTGCATGGTGGGGGTGGGGTGGGGAGGGAGCTATAAATTAAAAGTTTTTTTCTTAAAGAGTTACTAGGGAAGATTTAATTTAGGGCTTGGGATCATAGGAAGGCAGTGTGGTCTGTTGGGAGGAGATGAAGATGGAGGCTAGTTCTGTTACTATGTAACCTGGGCCTCAGTCTTTCAATGTGTAACAAAGATATACTAATGCTCCATCCCTACCAACTTCAGAGAGATGGGCAAAAATGTATCCACAAATGAGGATAAAAGTGGTAGGAAAAGAATGCATTTATCAAATACCTATTTAACTCGTATTTTGTGCCAGGCACTGTTCTAAGTGCTTTACAAATGTTATCTTGTTTACTCCCCATCACAACCCTAGGAGGACACTGAGGTACAGAGAGCGTACATCACCTGCTCAATGGCACACAGCTAGTCTGTGATAGATCTGGGCATGGACCTAGGCAACCTGGCTCAAGCCCATGCTTTTAACCACCGCACTTTTCGGCCTCAGCCAACAGAGGAGCCACTTCCATCAGGAAGCTGGGGGTTGGGGGCTGGGGGTTGCCAGCTACAGCTCTGGAGAAATGCCACACCCATTTCTACCTGTTTGCCTTCCCTCTTGCTTCTAGCTCCCAGACCTTCCACCCTGGGTTTCTGATTTCAGGTTCTGAGGCAGGTGTAGGGGACCGGCAACAGAGCCTGGTGGTTAAGAGTACAGGCTCTAGGATGAGACAGATGTGGCTTCTGACCTGGCGACACTACCTCACCACCGTGGGCCTCAGTTCCTTCGTCTGTAAATGGGGATAATAATTCAGTCGTGTGGTTGTTTTGAGGATTAAACATGATGATTTAGGTAAAGCTCTTAATACAGTTCAAGGTACAAATGGATTCTAAAAAACTTAGCTACTCTTATCAATAAAGTGTGGAATAAAAGGGGTTGGTTTAATGAAGGAGAACTGGTAAAAAGCAAAATTAAACAGAATTTAATATGCTAGAACCCCTCAGTCTGGATGGGTTTCTTGTCTATACCTAAGGGCTTACACTGCTTTCAGGACTCTGCCACCGAGTGGCAGAGAATGTTTCCAAACTCTTCAAACAAACTGATCCATCTGTAGCAGGCTGGGAAGTGGGGGCATGGGAGGGTGGTGCTATGCCAGGATGGGTCAGAAGTTCAGGGAAGAGAACTCTTATTGATCCACTACCAGGCAGGGTGCCAGGCTCTTTACCTGTACTATCTAGTTTGATGCCCGTGAGTAATCTCGTAAGGAGATGGTAGTAAACATACTTTTTAACTGACACTAAGGTTCAGACAAGTTAAGTAACTTGTCAAGGTCGCACAGCTAAAGAATGGCACAGCTGGAATTTGAACCCAGGTCTCCAAAACTGTTTTAATTGGAGGGAACTTGTAGGCTGTCCAAAAGGGGATTGTTAGCTACTCACCACCTGCCTTATGCCTTGACACATCCCTACCCACCCACCCATAGGCCAAGACCCAACTGGGTGAGCCAACAGCAGGCCCCAGCATGTGCCACCTGGGGCATGCCAGGGCCTGGACCCTCTGGTACCCTGGAGGACAGTCATGCTGCCAGCACCCCATCCCACCAGCCCCCCGCTGGAAGCCTGACAGACACTGTCACTCCCCTCCTCACATGTTCCTGGGAGGCAGGTCTGGGGGCCCCTCCTCAGGAGGGGCTAGGGTGGCCTCACTCTTCCTGGGCTGCTGCAGACCCAGGGAGAGGCTAGAGAGTAGTATTGGGTACAGAAGTCCTGGCCCTACCACCTGTGCGCCCCCCTCCCCGCCTCCAGGAAAGTGGAGTGTTGAGCAGCCAGACCTCCACCCAGGGGACCCAGGCAGGAGGCAGCACAGAGCCCCAAGGACAGCCGGCCCCTCTGACCTCTCCTCTCCACTTCCCAAGCGTCCTTCTCTTCTGGGGAAGAAGGCGCCAAAGCTTTGGGACTGTCCTCCCTAGGTGGTCCAGCAGGTCAGGAGGGACAAAGCACACCGCCCCCCCTTCCCCCCAACAGGGCCTTTGCCCCACTCCGGTTCCGAGTCCGAATCCTTTCCCCACCGCACCCTCCAACGCAGGCCCGGGCGGCTCATGAATGAACTGTACTGTGTGGGGCGCAAGGAGAGGACACGCTCCCGGGGCCAGTCGCCTCCCCAGCCCTCCGACCAGTCCCCAGACGGACCGGGGGCAGCGGCCGGCCTCGCAAACCCTGCCCTTGCCCGAGCCCGAACCCCTGCCCCGGGCCGGCTTCTGGGGTACTCGGCCCCTGGAGCAGGAGAAAAGATAAAAGACACCGAGGGCATTGGACTTGGAGACCCTGGAATTCAAAACTCGGGGGCGGGGGCGGCAGATTCCCCACAGCGGCGGCGGGCTGATGGGGCGCTGCTGGAACCGCGGAGGGGACGCGCACCTGGACCAGGCAGGTGGGAGAAGGGTGGCGCTAGGGGGCCGGGGGCCGGGGGCCGGGGGCGGGGGTCCCACCCCGGCGGGGGTCCCACCCCTCGGATCTCTCGAGGGGTGGGGACAGAGGTAGGTGTACCTCTGGACCCCCGGCAGGGGTCGGAGCACTCACATGATAGGCTCAGGACGGGGTTGGGGGCAGCGCGCGGCACCACCGGTCCCGCGGGCCCAGGCACCTCTGGGTCCCGCGGGAGGTTGAAGGGAGGGGACGCGCAGCTGAGACCGGGGTTTTTCTTTGGGTGGTGGTGGGATCCTCAAAGAAAAGAGAGGGGGCTGGGGAAGGGTCTCGTACTCACCCCCAGGCGCAGACTCAGCTCCGGCTCGGAGCCCCGGGTTGGGGCGGGGCGGGGCTGGGGGAGGGGGAGGGGGAGTCGCTGGGCGGCTGGAGCTCCGGGCTCCTGCGGCGGCCGCGGCAGTGTCTGGGGGAGGGGGAGCGGGAGGAGGGAGGGGGAGGATGAGGGGGCGGGGCCGCGCAGGTCCCTCCCCCCACGCCGGCACACGCAAGGAGCGGGCGCACTCTCAGATCGCCGTCCGCCCAACTGGGCCCGACGCGCAGGCGCAGGGCGAGAGGCCGCGTAGCGGGAAGGCGGCCCTGGGCCTGTGGGGGCCTGCGGCGGGATATTCCAGGGCGGCGAAGGCGGTATGGAGTCGGGGGGGGCGAGGAGGGGACGTCACTCTCCTAACTCTCTGCTTCCTCTCTCCCTTGCTTCCCCGCAGGAGGGGTGGCGCACACTCCGGGATGGGTGAGGAAGGGCCGGAGTGCGAGGATCGTCGGCCCTCTGGGGGCCGAGGGGCAGTGGGAGGGTCCCGACGGGGATGGAGGCCTCTGACCCGGACCCTCCTCCCTCCCATCCCCCAAGGGCGGCGAGGGCTCCGGTGGCCACTGCGACCCCGTGCCCCCGGCCCGCGCTCACCTGCCTTCCCGGGGACTGGGCGGGCTGCCGCTAGGTCTCACGAGGTGGCCTCGGCCGGTCACTCTGGCGCGGCTCCTCGGGTTTGTCTGCTTCTCTCTTTCTCCCTTTCCTTTCCCAACCTGGGTCTTGAGATGACTTTGTGACTCGTTTGCCAGGCGCTTCTGTGGTGTGGAGAGTGAGTCCACCGCTTTCACTGTCATGCCAATGAGTGGCTATCCCGGCTCCAGGGGTTTTCTTGGTTTCTCATTTCATCAGAGGCTGCACCTGCCAGGGATTAAGACTGGAAAGAAGAGAGAGAGGGGAAGGAGAGAGAGGTGTGGAGGTGTGTGTGTGTGTGTGTGTGTGTCTGCGTCTGCGCGTGTGCATAACTCCTGTATGTTACCCACAAAATAGATCACAGAGGCACACAGAATACCAACTTTTCCATTTAATTGTGGGTTCCTGGAAGGCTCTCTTCCCTTCAGGCTTGATGGGGGATGGTCTGGAGACAGAAAGGAAGTATTGCTTTTCAGGTGGGCGGTAAATGAACTTTGCTACCCAAAGAGATTGATGGACTGAATTTATAAAGAGGTTAACAAAAGAGCACATGACAGAGTCACCTCGGGTTACTAGGGAAAAGCTGGGAAGTTGGGAGATACTTGAACTTGGGCTGCTGGACAGAGGAAGGGCACTGCCTACCTGGGTGTGTCTGGTTCTTGTGGCTGGTCAGTGTCTCTGCTGTCTGCTGGCTTTTTCAAGGGTTCATTAGTAGCTTGTGGAATGCAGCTGTAAGGTTTTGATGCAGTTCAAACTGAATTCCCATTCAAACTGAGTCCCATCGGTTAGTTGGAAATCAGTTTAGTGGATCATGGCCATCATTTAAGAAAAAATGAAGTAGAATAGAAAATATCAGAGAGCATTGTACTTAGTAAGGGTTAAGTATTGTTTCTGGACACTTGCTTCAGGTATACACACGTGGTGAGTGTGTGTGTGAGTGTATTAGGAAGTGTTATGCAATGCGTTTCTGTGTGTCACAGAAAAGTTCGAAACACATTGGTTTCCTGTGTTCTCCTGTTTGCGCTCTTGCCTTCATCAGCCTGCGTTTAGAGTCATTTAAAATTGTCCACGAGGATGCAGTTAGCACACCAGGGATATAGAATAAAGAACAGAGTGGGTCTCTTTTTTCAGGGAGGTTACTATGCTAGAAGACAGTTTACCCTTCACTCATGGAAATACGTACAATGGAAGAGCAAGGATTTTGTTGGGGTAGGAAGTAGGTTGCCTTCCTAAGAAGGCCAGAAAGGGAGGTGGGGTTAAGCTGTGTATGGTAGACTGCCTGGTGAGAGGAGTCTTTGTAGGTTTGAATTCTGGGAGCTGTTTTGGGTAGGAGCAAGACGTTTAGATGAAAAGGAATCTGTCCTATTTGTGTTGTTGTTTTTCCCTTTTATGGAATTGTCCATTGTGCCCTTAGAGCTTTTTGGATGTATATTTTCTATGGAACTTTTTACATGTTGTGTTGATTGTATGGTTGTAAATCTGGTGTGATCCATTGCCAAGTAGCCCTTGTAATGGATATGTGGAAAATGGAAATGGGAGTCCGTAGTTACCTGGGTTTGGGACCCCTGAGGATCACTGGGAGGCATTTCTCATGTATTATTATCTTTTTAATAATACAGGTAGGCGTGTTAACATGTGGTGGATTCCAGATCTATTTCTGCTTGTGCCTAATTAGGGTCACTACATATTAACAGACAGAGAGAAGAGGAAACATTTCAGAAAGACCGAAATGAGAACTGAATGAAGTACGCCGTGAAATCCATGAAGGAACAATGGCCAAAACGTTTTATTAGTGCCCCTGAATATGAAGGGTAAAAACCTTCCCTGGAGTCCATTTTTTAGGTGCTCTGTTGAGCACTGAACATAATTATTTAGACTCTCCTCATCATCTAGAATCTTACATGATGCAAGAGTTATTTGAAGCCTGTCTTATCCCCCTCCTGTCTTGGGGGATTATGACACCCCGACCCACATAAGATGGATTTTCCTATTATTTTCGTTACTTGGATAGTTCTTATGGCCATGTGGGAACTTGGGAGGGTCTCAAAAATCAGGTTACAACTGATCCTTTTTAGAGGCCAGTGGTTTGTTCTGGCTCACCCTGGTGTGATTTTACATGTGTATTAACAATGACAACCAACTTGTACGAGAGGGCTATGATTCAGATCCCAGAAATGTTGCTCTGGGTCAGGTAATATGCTCTCTTATTAAGAAAAGTGCCAGGTAGCTTATTATTCACCAGTGAAACGCAACTCAGAGTGAGAAAGTCTCCTTGTCGAAAACTTAAAAAAAAAAAAAATCATCTATGTCTTTAGAAAAGAGGGAGTACTTTTTCTAGTCTACTTTAAGCTGAAAAACACTTCCAGGACTGAGTGATCTTAAAGAGACACCCATAGTGCTGCCCTGAGAATCAGGGAGTGAGACTGTTCTCCCTGGTCAGAATCTGGGAAACAAACTGCTTATGCTGCAGACCTGGGCCCTACTGGTTAATTCAGAGAGGGGTTCTCCCACTTGAAAAACCATCCCTTACGTGAGTGAAGCTAAAACATGTTCATTTCCTTGCCTCTTTGCTCTTACCAATGACCCTTGCTTGACAGAGTCACTGAGGCCTGGAGTAGTGGATTCCAAGGAAACAGAGTTGGCAGGAGAGGAGGGGAGGAGGGGTGGAGGAGATACCCTTTCTTTGGGCTTTTCATCCCACCCCCATCCCCCTGCCTGCCCACCTGACATCTCTATAAACCTGGTTCCTTGCCACTGGCTTGGTAGAGGTACTAATAGGAAAGAAATATGTATGTGATTAAGTAGAATTTACCTTTGCCTTGTGCAGTTTTTCTGAGTTAGACCATACCAAGAATGTTATAAACTTATTTCTGGAACTATAGGTGTTTGCACACCTGTGAGGTGAGGATGGCAGGGGAGCAAAGCTAGAAACAGATAAAATCTACACATTGAAAAACCAACTTGAATAATGGAGAACTGTCAGATATTTTTAAGAACCACGATTTTAAATCTGTAACAAGGTGGAGCAAACAAATATACAGGTAAATAAACACGTATAGTTAACCAACAGATAGAGACAAGAACCCTGGAAATGTTTTTTTCTTTGTGAACCACATTGACAACTGGGGTCCTCACTGGTAGCCATGGTAGAAACAGCCCATGGTGCTAATGAGGGATTGCTATTGCTTCTTGATAGTAACGCTGTGAAAACTCACACCTTTGCAAATGTATCAGAATCAGCTTCAGCGTTGGTCCCAGGCTGTGCTGTTTGTGGTGCAGATATCTATTGAAAAAGCAGCTTTTAAATTTCTGAGTTTTAAAAGATTATGTGGCAGCTTTAAGAGAGGAGAAAGAATACTTGCACTGTGTGGGGTGTTTTTGTTTCTGTGAAGTTTATTAGTGGTTAAAGCAGCACCTTAGCCGGGCAAGTATTGTGCAGGGTGTAGTAGAAACAGCCTTCTACCCGTCTTCCCTTCCTAGGACAAGCCGACAAGTCGCTTAGCAATTCTGACTTAATTTCTTCACCTGCGAAATGGCACTTACTCTGTTGAACCTTCAGAACTGTTCAAAATCCTTAGGAATCAACCCTCGCCAAACTGTTGCTCATTGTTATTTATCTTTCTGTTTCCACTGGGTGCTCAAGAATGAAATCAACCAAGAAAGTGATCTGTGTGAAAGTACTTTGAGAACTGTAAGGTGTATACTTATGTGAGATTAAAAAAACTCACAAAAGATGTTTAAAAAAAAACCAAAAACCAATTCACAAAACTTCCTGAAAGAGAATCCTTCTGGGACAAATCAGTAATGAGTATTTAAGCAACAAATAAGAGTACTTTTTGGTCCAGAATGATTGGGGCGAAACCTGCAGGAGATGGGAAGGGCTGTCAGCATGACAGGGCAGAGGGTCCAGGGAGTTCCCTTTTGTTTTTTGTTTCCTCGAAGCTGCCAGGCCTCTGCTTTTTCCTGCTTAATTAAGAAGGACATTTATATCCTTACACTAGGCAGAGTTTGTCCGTTTTGTGGCTGGGCTTTGCACTTGATTTCTCCTAGTGTTTCTTTTCACTTCTGTCACTTACTAACAGAATCTCCTTTAAACACTCTTTTGCAGTTGGGCTGAACTTTTTGTTTTGTCTCTTTTCTTTAGAACCTGTTTCTCTTGAAAGGCCTTTAAAATTTATGAAATGTGCCAGGCACTTAAAAGATGGAAATTGTTCAGGTAGAAACAATGTATAAATATATGTGGATCTGTGATACTAAGTACAACATTTTGCTGATTTCTAAAGTTCAAGTAATGGTACTTTCTAGCTTTTCACAAAGCATCAGGCTCTTTCTGTCTGCTTTTCTAGTTCAGTCTCTATGTATTACAATTAGCTAAAAATGAGCTCTCAGTGTCTAGGAAGCTCCCCCAAGTTACTGGGAGCCTGGGTGAAGGGCACAAGAAAGACCGCCAACCCACCAACATGGAGCCTCTCTGGAGCTGGAGGATGAATTGCAATTGCAGATAAACTTTATACATTTAACAGATACTCACTGAGCTCCATTTGTGTGCCAGGCACTGTTCTAGGTCCTGAGCATGCAGCACTGGACGGGGCAGGCACGGTCCCTGCTCTCATGGGGCAATGTTCTTCCAATGGGACCTATAAGGTGATGCCAAGTGAAAAACTCACCTGTGTGTCCCTAAAATCTACAGTCCTCCCTGGCCTCCAGAACTGAAGGGAGATCTTAAAGTTAAACTAAGATTTGAAATAAGCATGGCTCTTGGATTGTATTAAGTAATTTCTCTCCCTCTCCCTCTCTCTCTTGCCTTCCTTCTCTTGCCCTCCCCATCCCCCCACCCCCAGAGGTTATGATTCACACTCTAAACCGGGATGGCAGTACTAGTGCTGACCAGGAAGTGGCATGAAAAGCCATCTCTGGCACTGGAGTCTTCCGAATACCTGGCCTCCTCCGAGTGAGAGTAGAGGAGGAAATATCATTGGAGTTAGCTTCCTGTGCAAACACAGGACTCAGAATAACATTGCTTGTGAGACAAAGCACTCTATACAGACTGATCTGAAGTTAATCAGGGCCTATGTCTACAGGATGGATTTATCCTAGGAAATAACATCAAGCTCAGTCAGTTGCTTTGAAATAAATTGCAGCCCTCATTACTCTTACCTCATCTGAGCCAGTTGTTTAGTGGTGCGATGGTGTTTTTTCACAGTGGGCAGTGTAAGCACCAGACCCAGGAGATGATTCCGGGGGCCTGTAGACATAGCATGAGCTAATCCTCTCATGACCAGCACCATGGTTCTCCTAAAGCATGTTTGCATGTGATGTGCTGGTTCCCGATATACAGATGAGATCTCTACAGTGTCTGGATTTCCCTGTGTCGAGCCATGGGTGGGGGAATCTGTCTTTCTGTTGGCTACCTCATTTATTTTATTCAGCAAGTATTTATTTTACTCGCACTCTATCAGGACCTGCTGGGAGCTTTTGCTGGGGTGACAGTGGAGGGGACCACAGATTTTTTTTTATACAAATATACAAGTATATTTGCTTCTTTTATGCTTTCAAGTTCATAGGAATGCTTACTGCTGCCCATTTGATGTCTTTAAGTCCTTTGGGTCTGGAGGTCACTATCAGATCCACCAAAGAGCTAGTGAAAAGTCTTTGAATTTGGTCTTTTCTTGTGAAAATGGAGGTGCTCCCTGCAGACGTGAATGTATTACTTTTGTGTTTGAGGGTAGTACAAATAATCCGGAGTCTGTGTGATTCCTGAGTTCCTATAGTGAGTTCAGATGCCATGTTGTCAAGATCTCTGTGGTTTCTGTGGATAGTGAGTAGCAAGAACTAGAATGCTAGGGGCTATCAGCCTTAACTCCAAAAAAAAACAAAAAACCAGATTTATTCCATGTCTGAGTTTGGATAGTGAAAGTTGGAACGGTGAGAGTTCCTTTGGCACAGGACACCCAGATGTCCTTGGTGTGCAGGAGGGGTGACAGCAGATGCTGCAGCCTTACACAGAGCTGCTCGCAGGAGGTGTATTTGGGGCCAGGGCAGTTTGGTTGGGCAGAGGTGGACCCAGGTTGTGGTGGTGGCTTCTCAGCAAGGCACAGAGAGGAGGCCTGGGTGTGGTTTGTGCACAGGCTGCCCTGTAGATTTTAGGGAGGTGCCTTGAATGGTGGGGTTTGTTATGCCCAAGTTGGGAAAGTTCTGGGAAGCCTCCAGGCACTTCTGCACTTCTTGGAGTCACATAAATGCTCTGGAGGAAGTGATGCAGTGTGGAGAGGCTGGATGTTGCAATTCTCAGGAGAGGGAATGTGGGTGGCGCTGGACTAACCTGGAGGGTTCTGTGGAGGAGCCGAGGAGCCTCTTTTCCCCCAGGGAGTGAGAGTAGGGGCCCGCCAGCATCAGATGGGAAGGCTTGGCTGAGATTGGACGTAACTGCAGCCTGGACCAGAAGGACTGCTTTTCAGAGCTACTTTTTTTATTCCTTTTTTTTAAAGCCAATTTTCCATTATTGCTCAGTGTGTGGCTCTTCTTGCCACCTACACTACAAATTGTATTCAAAACCTAAATTGGATGAAAGTGAATGACTTTCACCTGGTGTTTGTCTACATTTCAGTTGATTCAGCAAGCACTGAGTTAGGTCTGAGTAAAATGTTCACGTGACATCAGTATTCTTGATGGAACAAGGATGATTTAACAGTTGGAAAAATATTAATATTTAAGTTAACGTTACCATGTTAACTCTGCTGATTAAGAGGGTGGGTTCAGGAAGCTGACTACTGGGGTTCAGATTTCAGCTTTGTCACTCCTAGCTGTGCGACTTGGGCAGATTATCTAACCTCTCTGGGCCTCATTTCCTCCTGTATAAAATGGGGCTAATCATAGTGTCCATTCCGTAGTTTTTTTGAGGCTTAAATGAGATGATAATGTAAAGCACTTAGACACATTATAACTAGTCGATACATTTTCATAAAGAAAGAAAGCAGAAGAAGACCAGGTGACCCTCAAAGCTGCTTCTCACCCTGAGCTCCTGTGTGAAGTGGGCTTTGTACGGCAGAGTGAGGCCATAGGGTGTGGAGGGAAGACCCTTGGACCTAAGCTGAGGCCACTTCTGGTTCTGCTTCTGCCCTTGGCTAGTTATGGGGCTTTATGCAAGTGCCTTCCTCTCTCTCTATCTCAGTTTCCTAATCTTCGAAACGGGACGTGATATGATGACGATGATGATGGAGAGGGCTAATAGGTATTGAGTGCGGGCATCATGCTCTGTGCTTTGCCTGGCTTACCTCACGACCGTCTTGTGAGTAGGTGTTACAGGTGGGGAAACCCCACGTTACAGTTAGGGAAGCTGAAGCTCATAGTTCCTTCTCCAGGGCTACCGAGCTGTGAAGGTAAAACTGGCCTCATCTGATAGTCTTTGATTCTGTGTGTCAGATGTTAGTAGTTCTGTAAGTAGGCCACCTTCTTTTGCATATAAGTTTCTATTCATATTTACATTTTGGCCAACGCTTCCTGGGTTGTCTTAAGGAAAACACTGGCGAATAAGCTTGAGGTTTGAGGCTAAATTGTAGTTAATAAGCATTTCTGGAGTGTTTAGGTATTTCTCTGAAAGTAAATAGTGAGTTTTCCCCCACCATTATTAAATAAAATCTTATCTAAGGTGCTTTGAACTTATGCCAGGCAAAGCTATGTGTAAATACTACAGTGGTAGAGGCTTTCTCAGCAGAGCTCTTGAATGAGGCCCTCTGTAGCCAAACATGTGGGTGGAAAACAGGCATGTCTCGCAGCTGGAATTACCAGCTGGCTGTAGGTTTTTCTTAAATATTCCCCTCACTGGTGCCCAGGTGTTTCAGGAACCTGGGGATGGCCATATTTGTTGGTGCTAGGGAGCACAGGGTTGAGGTTCTGCAAGCTGCAGTCACCAGTGTTGGGTTGGCGTTTGCTCTTTTGTCTCCAGCTTGCTCTCCCAAAGCCCACTTTCAGCTGCAGTGTGGGGTAGGTAGTTTTTCTTTCTTTCTTTCTTTTTTTTTTTTAATTGGGGTATAGTTGCTTTACAATATTGTGTTAGTTTCTGCTGTACAGTGAGTAGGTAGTTTTTCTGTGTTACATTGTCATTTGGGAGACCGACCCAAATAGAGGCCTTGGTCAGTGACTTGGCAAGGGCATCCTTTGGCACTGCTTTGCTAACCTTGAGTTGTCCAGGTGTTCTGTCTTTTACATTTGGGAGAAAGGTGATGTGGTGACCGACAACCTGGGCAGCTGCTCAGATAATCTACTTTCCTCCAGGGAGTAAAAGTTCTGGTTTCAGGAGGCACACGAGTGTCAACAAGGGGCCAGTGTGCAGGTTTTCCTCTGTGGAGGATGTGGGAAGTGGTTCCTGCCTGGGTGTGTCCCAGAGGATTCGTGCTGTGGAAGTGATATAATTATGAAGGCATTCTCTGTGCTGTTGTGTTACCTACAGCGAAAACTGTGGTGGGCCATTCCAGCTCTCTGACCCCAGTTAGAATATGAATCAGCAAAATTGCAGCTGGAGTTCCATCTAATCATCTGCGTACCTTTTAACCACTAAGGTTTATATTTAGTGACTAATGATCTTGTGCTCGAAGTGCCATCTCCCACACAAGTCCCCAAAAGTCTTAAAAAAAAAAAACACACACCAAACACCAAAAACTACTGGCTGTGAGTGTGGACACTGACTTAGAAATAAATCCTTTTTCCCCCTTTTTCCCTGCAGGATTTGCCATCTTGGGATCCCATGGCTTTCTTTACTGGGCTCTGGGGCCCCTTCGCCCACGTGAGCAGAGCACTGAGCCAACGCCGTTTCAGGTAACTTTTCCTATTAAGTTCTTAAAGCTGTGTCTTTGAGTAAGCCTCCCATCAGGGTGGGGTATTGGTGACTAGAGTGGGAGTGGAAACTCAGGAAGGTGGGCTTAGGGTCAGGGAAATCTAAAGGCATAGATGGAACTGGAGTTTGGTCAGGCCAGGTGAGGGGATAGGTAAGGAGGTGATATTGCTGTTGAGGACGGGATTGGGAATGGATATGGAGAATGATGAAACCTCCATCCTTGCCAGACTCTTACAGTGAATCCGATGTCTCTCGACCCTATCATTTCTCCAGTGCATTAAAACCTTCTCTTTTAAGAAAATGTATATACATATACATTTTATATACACTTTATATATATACACACACATATATACACATATATACTCTCTATATATACATATATATGTGTATATATAAATATATACTCTATATACATATATGCATATATATACACAGATATACTCTATATACATATATATGCATATATATACATTTTATATATATATATAAAGTATATATCTATATACTTTATATATATATATGAGTATATATACTCATTCTTAGTCACATTGCCATACACCTGAAACTAACAGAACATTGTAAATCAACTATAATACTTCATTTTAAAAAAACATATAAATAAAAGGGGGGAAACCCTTCTCTCTTAAAAATGGAATATATATATATATTTTTAAATCACATACTTATTACCATAAACTCAAGCATGATGGAAGTTTGACAACCTCTCCCCTCCCCGTTTAGATGCTAAGCCAGGGCGGAGAGCGCAGGTTGCATTCCTGTTGGCAAACATGCCTTTTGGCCCCGTTCGTGCACTCATTCCGCAAGTGTTTACTGAGCCCTGTGCCCAGGGTTGGTCATAGAGAGATGAATAAGAATTGCTTCCTGCCCTGGAAGAGTTCTCACAGTTGGCCACGGGAGCAAAGTTGGAAACAAATAACTCTAAGAAAATGTGACCAGTATAATAATAGAGGCTTGTACAGTTCTTTGGAAGGCCTGAGGCAGGGGCTGCTAACGGAGGAGGAGGAGCAGGAGGCAGAGGAGGAAAAGAGGAGGATGGCAGCTGCCTTCCCAGAAGGCAAATGGGGGCAGGTCCTGTCCAGGCCCCCAGGGAGGGCCAAGAGGCCAGGCACGCTTGGAGAGCTCCAGGCGTTCCCGGCCATCGGGGCTCAGAGTGAATGTGTGAGTGGCAGGATAGAGGACCTCAGAAGGCAGGTACATAGAGGCCAGGTTGTTGACAGTGTATACGGTGGGGAACCACTGACCAGTCCTGAGCAGGGGAGTGGCCTCCGTTTTATATTCTAAAAAGAGCTCTTGGTTGGCGGAGTGACGTGCTCAGGGAGCTGGTTAGGACACTAACGTAATAGTCTTGGTGTAAGAGAGTGAGCTGCTGGATGAAGGAAGTGTCGACGGGGGTGGAGGGAAAGGACAGAGGTGTTTAGGAGGTGGTGTCAGTAGAATGGGGTAGCTAGTGGATGGTGATGGAGAGAGGTTTATGGCTCAGGAGCTGAATTTTCTGTAGAAGCCATCATCTAGGCAGGAAACACAGCAGTGGGAGGAGGTTTGCAGGGGGAGGCGATGAAGTCACTATAGGACCTACTGAGTTTGCAGCATCTGTAGGACATGTGAGGAGCTGGAGTGGAAATATAGGACCAAAAGATAGGAGAGAAGTGGGGCTGGAGATGGAATTTACTAGCTGGAAACAACGGGGATAGAGAACATTGCCCAGGGTAGGCATGTGGAATGAGAGAAGAGGACCCCGGGTCACCCGGGAGAACACCAGCACTAGGGTCCTAGTGGCAGCAAACTAGAATTCCCACTGTCATCAGATGGCTTAATAATAGCTTATTTGCCTTTAATAGGTACTCTTTCTAGTGGGGAAAAATACATTAAAACAAAAGATTGTTACCTTGACTTATTTTCAGTTTCTGCTATGTTGTGTCAAAGGACTCCCTTAGCAGACATACTCACTTGTACCTTCTGGTTCTCAGCAACGTGTAGATGGGACATTTGGTAATCAGTGTATTCTGGGGGAGCAGGTTTTGCAGGCTAGGCAGTGGGCGAGGCCTGGGCCATAAGGTATTCCCTTAATCCTCAGAGGCCTTTTGGAAACCAAAGGCTTTAAATTAAGTCTGCCATGCAGTTTGTTGTAACAGAATATCAGGTCCTCTTTAAAACCCATCCAGATCGAGGTCCTGACCCGGCAGCAGAAGCTGCAAAGAACTGTGAGGGCACTGCCTTGGGCACAGAGAAGCCTTCCCAGGCACCGCCTCTGTCAGGGCCCTGCTAATGTGCACGCTGCCAAGCCTGGTCTGGCAGAGGCCTCTGCGCCCTGACCAGCAGAGATGCAGACCTCAGACTCTTTTCCTCTTCCGCCAGCACCACTGGGAGCCTTGGTGCAATTCAGAAGATGACGCGGGTACGTGTGGTGGACAACAGTGCCCTGGGAAACACCCCGTACCATCGCCCTCCTCGCTGCATCCACGTCTATAACAAGAACGGGGTGGGCAAAGTGGGCGACCGGATCCTGCTGGCCATCAAGGGGCAGAAGAAAAAGGCGCTTATTGTGGGGCATCGTATGCCTGGTCCCAGGATGACCCCCAGGTTCGACTCTAACAACGTGGTCCTCATCGAGGACAACGGGAACCCTGTGGGGACCCGAATCAAGACACCCATCCCCACCAGCCTACGCCAGAGGGAAGGCGAGTTTTCCAAGGTGCTGGCCATTGCCCAGAACTTCGTGTGAGCAGAGCCCAGGCACCGGCTGCCTGGGGGCTCATGGATGGAGCCGTTCTGAGAGCTGTGCCTCTGCTGAGAGGGAGCCTGGGGCGCAGTGTGCTGTGAGAAAATAAATGTTTTCCTGTACGTTTCTTCCTGAGTTGTCTGGGTGTGGCCATGGGGTCAATGGTACTGAAACAGTTAAAAGGTGCCACATGAGATGGTGGTCTTTGCCTGCAGTAGCCTGTGAGCTCACCCAGGATTATCAGGCTCTGGAAAACTGGGGTACAAGCCAAATGCCAATTTGTAGATACGCAATGGAATCTCACTTTCTAGCCAGGCAAACTGTTTATTTGCCTTCCAGAGTGTCATCTTCCTGTGTCAGAGGGCCGGAGGTGCTAAATGGGTATGAAGGTGACTGGGTTGCTGGGTTAGCATGAATGGAGCCGGGGGGATCGTTTCCTCCAGCACAGCGTGGCCTCCACCCTCCGAGAGAACCCACACCTTGATCCTTCCTCCACCATGGGGTGCCCTCTGCTAGGCACCGGCTGCTTCTCTGTGCCCAGAGCAGACAGCTTCCTGACTCCTGGGGAAGTACACTAGCTCCGGTGTTTGCAGAGCACCAAATCGTGGGCCTGTGCAGGGGATTCAGTGACAGTTTACCTCCCATTTGTTTGTTGGTCTCCTTGGGGAGGTTCTGGGGTGCTCCCGTAGTTTCTTTAAATGGAATCTCTTCAACTCATTTCTAAAGTCACTCCTTTATTCATTCAAACTGTCCTGGGCACTTCTCATTAAACATTCCAGTGGCCTCTGAGAGGCAGAGTGGCATGATGATTAAGAACACACGCTCTGTAGCCAGACTGCCTGGGTTCCAATCCTGACTCCACCACTTAGACGTAATGCCTTTGGGCAGGTTATTTTGCTTCTTACACCTTCTGTTTCCTCACCTGTAAAATGGGGATATGATAATGGTACCTGCTTGATACGGTGGGTTAAGAAATGAGTTCGTGCCTATGAGTACCTGGTGATAATAAGCACTTGATAGGCATCAGCTGTTTTCTGTCATCATTGCTCTGCAGCTGCCAGCGCTGGGAAACAGAGGTGAGGATAAGTACATGTCCGTGCTCTCCTGGGCAAATTGACACAGATCACCTAATGACTCCAACACATGCAGATCCCCAAGTGTAACAAGTGCCTTCGACGGAGAGGTTAGACTTTTTCCGTGGGACAGGAGGTGGCTTCCCTGAGAAAAGGTTGCATCGGCTGCCTTCTGAAGAATGAATAGGCATTGTGATAGAAGTCAGAATAGTGGCTACCTGGGGGGGTGGGGACGAGCATAGACCACAGAGGTCACAAGGGAAACTTACGGGTGTTGGAAATGTTCTAAATCTAGAGCTGGGTGGGAGTCACGTGAGTGTATACATCTAAATAATTATTGAGCTATATACTTCAGTGCACTTCAGTATACTTTATACCTTAGTAAAAATAAATGGACAGGCATTAGCTAGGTGATAGAGGAGGGGAAAGTGTTCCAGGCAGAGGGAAGAGCATATGCAAAAACCCTGTGGCAGAAGGGAATGGGGTGAGTCCCAGGGACTCAAAGGAAAAGCCGATGTGGCTGGAGCAGGGCGAGCAGGAGGGATTGTGGTGTGGGATGGGGCTGGAGAAGCAGGGCCAGCCAAGCCTGGGAAGCCTGAGGCCGTTGGGACGCTGTTGGAGGGTATTCAGCAAGGAGGGTCAGGGTGGTGGGAGGGGAGATACAGTTGGATTGACTGTGGAGTGGGGCTGAGGGAGTCCAGAGTCAATGAGCGTAGGCTTTGCATGATGATGACCTGCTGGCCTAGGGCGGTGGTGAAGGAGGGGAGCAGAAGCCTTTAGCGGGTGCAGTTGACTGGGCTTGGCAATGCGTTAGGATGATGGGGAAGGGCCAAGAATGTGTCTCAGGTGTCCAGCTTCCGTGCCTGGATGGTTGGTCTTGCAGAACACCGAGCTGGGTGCTCTGGGAGAGGCCGGAGGGTGGGGGAGGACGAGCAGCTGAATGGCGTCTGAATGGAGGCACCTCTGAGATGTCCAAGAGGTGTCAAGTAGGTAGCTGGATGTAAATAATCTCTTAAATTGGAATAGCACTTAGTGTCTATTTTGAAAGCATTTATGTGTACGTGCATTCTTGGTGTTCCTCACAGTCCTTCGGTTTGGCGGCCACTGGTCCCGTGTTTTACATGAGGACACTGAGTTTCAGAGGTAACGTGATTTTTCTGCAACTAACAGATGGTCAAGCTGGTCTCAAAGCCAGATCCTATGACTTCAACGCAGGGGTCTTCCCACAATGTCCGGGGGTCTTACTTTTGCAGTTGATGAGTCCTTGCCATCTTGAGCTGATTCTCACTAGCTGTGAGTCTAGAGGATAATAATCTGGTTTTCCCGAATTTAGTGGGTACACTTGGAGCCTCATCAGCTCAGCCTTGACTGCTGGGAAGCGAAGGCTCTTCGTTTTCCATCTTCCTAGTCAAGGCATGCACCGCTCCCCAGGGCTGCTCTGATTAAAGGCTGATTCAAGGTGCCTCTGGGTATTTTAGGAGCCAGCAGCCCTCTTCGCCGGGCCCTCTGGAAGGGCTGGCAGACTCTGGCTGAGCTGCTCTGCTGCAGCAGCTGACGCTGGCCATGGAGGAGGAATCGTCTGCACCGGGGCCTGCTTTGCCAGGGGGGAGTGTCTCCCCAGCTGCAGCAGCTGCTACTCAGCAAGTTCTTAATTCCTCTGCTTTCTGGGCTGCTTCCGGAAGGCTGGGGGAGGAAGAGACCCCTGTCCTGAGGGAAAGGAAGGGCGGGATTGTCATTCTCAGCCTGGCACCACCTGCTCAGGGCATGGCCTTTGCTCTGACCAGGGCAGCTTGACCAAAGCTGCCCTCTAGCTTTGAAGGGCACTCGCTATCTAGGGTCGGGCTCACTTCTTCCCCTGCCCTCAGTCAGCAGAACATGCGTCCATCCTTTCACGGGTCTACAGGGCACCAGGTGCCCTGCTCCAGCCCTGCTCCCGCCTCCCTCCTGTTGAGGTTTGCCCGAGTCTTTCAAATGACTGTCCTGCCATCCCCCCTCAGCTCACGTCTTCCATGGGCTTAAACACTCTTCCCAAGGTGTTCTGTGCTGACCACTGGAAGGCTGTGGTTTCCAGGGGCTGGGGGCCAGAGACCGCTCCCCGACTGTGACGCAGGCCCTGGCAGCACACAGCCCAGAATAGCCTCAGCTCTGCTGCTTTCCCAGCTGCCCTATCACTTTGCAAACTGGAATCTAATTTGCTGTCCACCCTCCCCGCCCCAGTCTCTCAGTCAGTACCGCTTTCTTTGCTCATGAAATATTTATAATCACAGATTATGTTTCCCTATGAGTATAAACTTGCTTTTGTTTTTTTCCCTTCTATGCCCTTAAGACAAGTCAAAGAGCCTCATCTCTCTGGGTTCATAGACCTCATCCAAGTGTCTGCTGCAGCGGCCGGCTCCACCCACAGGTTGACTCCCTCTGCTGCCCCACTGCTGAAGAAACGTGGAAAGCTGTGCATTGGGGGTTGTGGTTGGGAGACCTGGGTTCCAGTTGGGCCTGTGCTAACTAGCTATGTGACCCTGGGCGAGTCACCGCCTGGGGAGCTGGGGAGCTTACCCCTTGGGGGCTTGGTGCCTCCACTGGTGGGCATGCCTCCAGGGTCACCAGACATGGCTCTGACTGCACCCTTGCCCCAGCGACCTTGGAGGGTGTGCCCCTGGCTGCAGATGGGGACCTGGCCAAAGAATACAGGGATCACCCTGTCACCATCAATACTCCTGGAAAAATAGCCAGAAGCCAACCACCTCCCGTCGGGGTGGCGAGGCTCCATCACTGCTCGCGTAGCAGGCAGTTCCCTCCTGGAACCCTCAAGCCCAGCCCTGCTTTAGTGAGGCGCAGGGTGGGGGCAGAAGGGAGGGGGGTGCCCCCTGGTGGGCAGGAAGCCCCAGAGGCCTGGTTCCTCCGGAATCAGAGTGAGGAGGAGGCCCCCGCGGGGCATGGCTGGGCCTCACCCGGGGCACAGCCTCCTTAGCTTCCCTGCTCCATCTTCCCATTGCCTCTCTTGGCCGCTTGTTCTCTCTTGTTCTTTCTCAGTTGCTGAGAATTCTTGTTTTTGACGAAAATTGCATGATATTGGAATCAAATGCTTACCTGAAATTCAAATCTGTCCCAGCAGCTGCATTTCTTTCCTTCCCCTAGTCTTGTGATTCAATCTTTTAACAAAAAATTTCAGGATTTCATTTTATTCTCTCCCACCTGGCGGATGGATCACAGTTCAGTTTCCCTCAGTATTTTGGACACTTGCTGAATTGTTTTGCCAAATATTAGGTAATTTTCCAAATTAGGTGGACTTCCTAGGCTCAAAGTGAAAATGAGTTTGCGTCTCAATTTTCAGCATCAAGCCAGTTTCATTATGATTTTTTAAATCCAGTGGTTTCCAGCCAGATTCAGTGATAACCTGTTGTCACTTGCTTGATATCATGACAGGCTATCTTGTAAGACATACCACAAGCTTTTTCTTTCTTTTTTTTGGCTGCGCTGGGTCTTCGTTGCTGCGCGTGGGCTTTCTCTAGTTGCGGTGAGCAGGGGCTACTCCTCGTTGCGGTGCACAGGCTTCTCATTGCGGTGGCTTCTCTTGTTGTGGAGCACGGGCTCTAGGCACGCGGGCTTCAGTAGTTGCAGCATGCGGGCCCCAGAGGGCGCGGGCTTCAGTAGTTGTGGCGCGTGGGCTCAGTAGTTGCAGTGTGTGGGCTCTGGAGTGCGGGCTCAGTAGTTGTGGCACATGGGCTTAGTTGCCCCACGGCATGTGGGATCTTCCCGGACCAGGGATCGAACCCGTGTCCCCTGCACTGGCAGGAGGATGTTTAACCACTGGACCACCGGGGAAGTCCATGCTTTTTCTTTTTTTTAAATGAAAATGAATTTAAACTTATTTTGAGAATTTCATAAGAACCCTTGAATAATTGGGATACCCCTGGATATTATGAAACTGCTTGGCAGTTGATTTTAGGCCAAATATTTATATGACAAATAGATGCAGCTCTCGGTCAATCGAGACTGATGATCTGGTGTGGGATCAGAGCCATCCTGCCCGCCCCCTGCTCTGGGCTCCCTGGTGGTTTGTACCACCTCCTAGGGCTGGAAGAGGAGAGAAAGAGAGACCTTCTCTCCCAGTGCTGGCCTTTTCAAGGGATGCCATGCCTGGCCTCCCATGGTTTCCGGGGCTGGGAGTGGGCGGTACTGACCCATCCCCATGGGCTAACCCAGTGCCCTTCCTGGCTGGCACAGAGCAGAGCTTTCGTTTGTTCATATACCTCACTGGCACTGTCCTTACCCAGTTACATTAACTCATCGGTTTGCTGCTAGCTCTGGTTAAAGGTTCGCTAGCGAAGAAGAATGAAACCCTTGCTTCAAAAGAGATTTTAGATTTGTCTGTGGATTTCGTTTCTCCAGGTTGGGTCCCTACAATAGACAAACGATTAAGAATTACTTACATGGTTCTCCATTTATTTGAACAGTGTTTGCTGCAGATATGCTGTCCCATAGGCTTCCCTTTGTAATTAATTAAATTGCTTTCTAGTAGGTAACTGCTTGCAGAGAGACAGTCCACCTATATATATTTTTTCTTCTGTAAAATAAAAAAATTAATTTTAGTCTTACCCATTCCCTTTGTTTATAAGATGTATTTATGGTTTTAAAAAGTCTGGTGCTAAAAAGCACTTAGGGAGTGAAGTGTCATGATATCTGCAAGAAATTACCAATTGATACATCTAAATGAGTGTATGGAGGTTATACTATTTTTTCAACTTTTCAAAGGTCTGACATTTTCAACATGTTAGTAATAAAAGTAATAAAAAGGAATGACTGCTTTTTTAAAAATAAATTCTGGGAGGAGGAATCAAGATGGCAGAATAGAAGGATGTGGCTCTCACCTCCTCCCACAAAAAAAAATTCTGATGATAAGACCAAACCTGTGTGTGAAACGTGTTTGCATTGGCCGGGGCCCTGGCTGGCCCCCAGATCTGTGGCTGTGCGCTGGCCGATGGGGACGGGACGGTTCAGGCAGCAGGAGCCAGGGCTGCCAAGTCCACTCACTGCTCTCCACGCATCAGCTTCAGACCTGGCCGTTCTCACCACCCTCCCCACTTCTGGGCCAGGGCTTGGGTTGTATTCTATAGGAACATGGCTATATTGTTTCTTTTAACTCTGTGTTCCCAACACCTGGCACATAGTAGGTGTGCGGTAAATGTCAAACTAATAGATTTCCTCTGTTCAAGTTTGTGGTGAGTTTTTAAAGGTGAGGAGAACTTTGAGCTTCCTAAGTAACACTGTTAGTCGATGTGTACTTTGTTTTGGGGAAGGCATAGGGTACCTCTCTCACCAAGGGCACCTCTCTCGCCAAGGGCACCTCTCTCGCCGAGGGCATGTCATAGCTAACCCACCTGTGGCTTGAGTTCATTTCAAAACAAAACTGCGGGAACTCTCACCCACGTGGTTTGAATCTTTCACTATGACTGTGTAGACTTGGGGGCTGAGGAGCCCTCCGAATTCCACAGAGGAAGGTAGCGGATTCAATCAGGCCTTGGGTTTTCTGGTGCCTAGTCCTGTTCTTTTCTACAGCGTCACTGAGCACTTTCTTTCACCACTGAGTTTAAAAACACGATGAAAAAAAGAATAAAAAATAAATAAAAACATGAGGAACTTTCTGAAAAATACATTTGGATGGGGCCATATGTACCCAGCCGGTAGGGGTAGGAAGCAGCATTGCTTGTGAGCAGCTGGCAGGATCAGGGCTCCCTGGTGAGCATATTTCCCAAGGTGTGGTGACCAGGCTGTTGGGTGTGCAGCGGTGATGGGATTGGGAGGAAGCAGGTTTGTGATGCTGTGTCTGAAACCTCCCCTCTGACCCTTTAGGTCCCCCACTGGGTCCGAGGGCTTCAGAGCACCTCACAGCCCTCTCTTACTCCTCCTGATTAGCAAGGTGCTTCCTCACTGGGATCCTTGTGGTCTCTGAGCACTGCTGTGAGCAAACCTCTACCTCTGCAGAGCCCTTTTGCTGTACAGATGCCCCCATCTTTGTGATCTCACCTCATGCCTACTGCTAAGGCTTCCTCCAGCTGGGTGGTAGGTAGGGCTGAGGTCCCCGTTTTATAGACGGAACACTGAGTAAGTGTGCAGTGGAATTGAGCCCAGCGTTCTTGTTACTCTATGCTTGCTGTGCCTGGTACCCAGCCCCCCGCCAGGCGTCGTGCTTTTCACACCTCTTTGTAATTGATAATCCCCATGGGCTCCGGAACAGTGTCCGTCTTGTTCACGGCTGTCTCCCCCATGCTCAGTAAATGCACAAAAAATAGAGAGCTCCAGTAAGTTAATGACCCCCCAAACCTGCTCTTTGACCCCTAGGACCTGCTCTTTGCACAATGCCCTAAAGACAATAAAACACATTGGAGAATAAGGCCTATAACCTGCCCAGTGGTGTCATCAAGTTAATGACCCCCAGCACATGCTCTGCGCACACACAGAAAACAATCATTTATGGAAAGGTGACATTTCAAAGTGAAAGACCCTCATCGTACTGAGACCTGAAATAATTTTTCCAAAGTGCCATGACAGTCCTGGCCTGACCATGTAGGGACAAGAAAACTCCTGTGCCCAACCTGGAGGAGGAGCCGATGATGGAAACGTGATGTCTATTCAAGAAAGATGTAGAAGGTCTTCTCCCCCTCCCCTGTCTTCCTCTGATTATGAAAATGTAACCCACTAAGTAGTCGGGGCAGCGCAACGCTTGCCTGCCTGCTTGAAAGCCTCACCAGCATCCTATTCTAATAAATCACTTCTTATCTATCAAAAAAATATTGAGAGCTCAAAGGTTAAAATTTGGATTCTCAATTTAGGAGTCTGTACAGATGTCTAGTACAGCAGTCAGCAGAAATTGACATTTATGGTATATCTCCAAGGACCGGTGCTGGGTAGCGTTGCAGATCTGCATGTAGATCCTTACCCAGAGGACTTCACCCACACTGGCCAGATGCCCAGCGTTTCCTGTTCATAGGCTGTCTTCCCATGCCAAGTCTGGACTGATAACCCTGTTAAACTGGAGTTCACGTTTGTGTTCAGAGAATCAGTGTGTGCTTCCTTGGAGAAAGCCCATGATGAGGTGTGGCTTTTGGCCGTACCTTGGGTATCTCTTGCCAGGACTAGCCAGGCATGAACAAGGAGCCTTTAACTGCAATTTGGTTTCTAACTTTTCCAAACATAAACTACTTTACTCTATTCCTAAACTTGCTTTCAGTCATACAAAAATTTTTAATACCTTCAAATGTTCAGGCAACAATAAAAAAGATAGTTATGAAGCACCTTATAAGGCCATAGTTTCTACGGGGTGCAGAGGGCAGCAGCCCCTTCAGGTGGGTGGATGTCTGTGGGATGGATGGGAGGGGGAAGATGAACAGCTCAATCCTTGGCTCAAGTTCATTGGGTTAAATGATGTCCTTGGAAGCAGTCAGCAGTCCTCAGGCTTAGGCAGGGGACAGAAAGAAAAGGAGTAGGAGGAGAAAAGAAAGCGGTGCACGTGATGGAAAATGACAAAGTGTCACCATAAATTGGCCTCTGTTCATCAGTGCCCAGGCTGCCGGTTGCTTCTTTTTGACAGAGCTTTTCCACCTTACTCTGTCTTGTTTCCTCCACTCTCCCCACCCAGAGGGTTGTAGAATAAACAAGTTTACTAATGGATTAACGTTGAATTTTTTACTCTTCACCATGTTTAGGAAAAAAGAAAGCTGTTCAAAGGATAAGGCAATGGTTCTCCACGGGGGACACTTGGCAGTGTCTGGAGACTTGGTTTTCACAACTGGGGGTGACATCTAGTGCCTAGAGACCAGGGACGCTGCTAGACATGCTACAGTGTACAGGACAGCCTCCACGACAAAGAACCACTGGCCCCAAGTGGAGATGGTGCCAAGGGTGAGAAACCCTGGTGTGAGACTAGGTGAGACCTCTTGTGTGTAAGGGGACAGAGGACACCTGGGAGTCATTGTGAACCGTTGGTTCCTAAGTAACAGTGTAGAATTATAGGAATGGAACCCACACTGGAACCCTTGCAACTCTGCACTTGACTGCTATTTATCTGCCCATTGCCCTGACTTGAGCCTTAGAGGTAGAGCAGGTGATGGAGAATCTAGAAGGCTGTGGCTTGCCAAAGGGTTGAAAAATAGAGTCAAGGCCATCAGAGCACTGGGGCATCTGGCTCACAGAGTGCAGATGGTGGGACGTGGTCCACACGAGAGGCTCTGGGCCGGGGGTCGAGGTCAGCAGCTGGTGGGGTTGCCTTGGTGAGTCACTTTCCCCAAAACTTTGGCTTCTGCCCCTGCTCATTCTCCATGACTGCCCTGGCAGTGGCACCGGCAGCCTTCCTACCTTACAAATCTCACACCTTTGGGGTCACTTTTGGGTTTGTCCTGCTGTTCCCTGTCCGTTTTTAGTTTTCACAAAGTGCTACCCACTCTCTTACAGCACGGTGGTCCTCCTCGTCCATCCCAGGGCCCCAAACCAGTCTGGGCATGCTGCTGCCTAGCCACTGTCACAATCCAGCCACCCACCGGAGGCCGCTCTCAGTGTAGAAATCTCATCTCTTCATCCATCATCCCATCTAGAGGCCTGGGGTCTGTAGCTCACGGTAGTAGGAGCAGAAAAGAAACACTAATGTATTGAGAAAGCAATGTATTGGGGGCTTACTTTGTGCCACTATTGTACCAGGCGCTTTACACATTCCGTTCCAAGTAGTCTCTACGGTGACACTGCGGTCGTTGTGCCTGGGGTATGTTGCCCTGTCTCACTGTGCAGCTCTCAGCACCCAGTCCTTAGTGGGCTCCCAGATGGAGAGCGTGGGTCCTTCCCCACCTCCAGGAAAGGCTGTCTCTGCTTCTCCAAACCCATCCCTCAGCTGGAAAACCCAGGCCAAGGCAGCCCTGCAGAGGCCGGGCTCTGCTCGCCCATCCCTTCAGCGTGAAGTGTGGTTTGTCTCTCCCAGAGACCGCTCCTCACTTTGTCTCTCCAGCCCCGTCCCCTGGACCCCTGCCTTTCCATCAGCACACGCCCCGCTGCGCCCGCAGCTCTGGCTGTGCACGTCTTTCACTCAGAATGTCCTTTTCTCCTGGAGTGGAGGCCAGTCAGCCTGTGGAGCCCCGCTCAGACGTCTCCTCCGTGAAATTCTGATCTCACATTTGTTGACCAGGGCTTGACATCTTAACTTGCCCCTCAGCGTCCCTCTTGCCCCTTTCCACCCTGCTCCGTGCCCACGAAGCTGACCTGCATGACGGACCAGGGGCTCCCTGGCCCTCTGATTTCCAGCTGGGTTTGGCCAGTGGGGGCACCAGCAGGAGCTCAAAGGACCAGAGGAAAGAGAGGGTTTGGGGTCTTTGGCACCGTCACCCCTGCTTTCTCCCTGTAGGGCTGGCCACAACCCTCAGGCATATGTCACAGCTTCTCATGGCACCTCTCCTCCCGGGGGCATTGGCCACAGCCTGTGGTCCCCACTGCCCTGGTCCACACCTTTGTAAATCATCACTTTGTCAAACCCTCCTCAAATGATCTTTTTTCTTTTTAATAGATTTATTTATTTATTTATTTATTTTTGGCCGCATTGGGTCCTTGTTGCTGCGCGCGGGCTTTCTCTAGTTGCGGCGAGCGGGGGCCACTCCTCGCTGTGGTGCGCGGGCCTCTCACCGTGGTGGCCTCTCCCCTTGCGGAGCACGGGCCCCAGGCACGTGGGCTTCAGTAGTTGCGGCACGTGGGCTCAGCAGTTGTGGCTCGCGGGCTCCAGAGCACAGGCTCAGCAGTTGGGGTGCACAGGCCTAGTTGCTCCATGACACGTGGGATCCTCCCAGACCAGAGATTGAACCTGTGTCCCCTGCATTGGCAGAGGGACTCCCAACCACTGCGCTACCAGGAAGTCCCTCAAATGATCTTAATGGAATGTGCACCTCTGTCTGCTTGGACCCTGCCCCATGCAAACACTTACTGTGCGTCCCCAGATGGGCAAAGTATGGTTCTTGTCCTGGAGAAGCTCCCGGGAGGTGGCAAGATGTGTTCATTGTATGGTAAGTGCCACACAGCCATTAGCCTGGGAGATTCAGAGAGGCTTCCTGGGGGGATCTCTAGACGCTGGATGGTTGGTCAGAGTTAGCCAAGAGACAGTCTTTCATCCGAGCACTTTTCATCCCAGCCGGAGCCAGAAGTGTGATACCCAGTAGGGTGTACAGAGACCTGCCAGCAGTTTGGGGACCCTAGAGGGCAGCAGTGAGTGAGGAGGCGGGCGGGCCCGGCCAGGAGCCCAGACTTAGACCTGTCACTGCCCTGCTTTACACAGCCAGGGCCTCCTCACCCCAGATGTGCATTATCAAGATGGCCCGGTGCTGTGCAGAGGACCCCTTTAAGGGAGGGTGCAAGGGGCCGGCCGGGCAGCAGGAAATCCGTAAGTTCAAGAGATGATAAGAACACCAGGCCAGGGCAGGGATGGAGGATGGCAATCAAGAACTATTTGGGGCGGGATGGGGGTGGGGAAATAGGCGTTTAGCAGGCTCGGGGAGCATGGCATAGAGGAATCATGTTGGGAGACAGGACAGGGGTCCAGAAATTCAAGTTAGCACAACCAAGCTATTTGGGATAGGTCTGTATTCAGAAGAACTGTGTGGTGGGGTGGGAAGCAGTGAAAGAGGGTGGGTGGGGAGGGAGGAGCCGCTTGGGGCTGAGATGCTCGGCCAGCTCAGGGGTGACTTGTGGTGGCCTGAGCTGGGTGGGTGGGGGGAGATGGCTGCGACATCCCTGGTCCAGCTGGGGCAGACCACCCTGGGGTCCACAGCGTGGCCTGGTCAGACTGCCGTGTGACTCCAGCCGTGGGGCTTGCTACCCTCCACTGCCCTGTGCCCCTTCGCGGCCCTGCCCTTACATTCGGAGCTGCCCCTCCTCTGAGCCACATCCTTGAAATAAAGGCATCCAAGCATCCTGCGCCTTGAGTCTTACGGCTGCTGAGCCACCCGACGGTCAAGCTGCCCCAAGGTGGGATGAGCAGCATACCGTCAATGTCTGGAGGTGGGAGGAGACGAGGGAGCCTTCTAGGTCTCCCAGCTGGGGTGGGGGGCACTGCAGGGCTCCTCAGGGAGTCCGGGATCCTGGCAGAGGAGAGGAGAGGAGAGGAGCAAGGGAGACATCTTCTGGTTGTCAAGCTGCAAGTGTTGGGGGACAGTGGGCTACACTCAACACAAGGTCAGGGGAGAGAACAGGGTGGGAGATTTCAGAGGCATCACGATGTACATGGTACTTCAAACCATGAGGTCACAAGGAGAGAGGGAGGGAGGAGCAGTGAGCCAAGGGCAGAACTTGGGACCACACTGATGCTTGGGCGGCGGGTGGAGGAGGAGGCAGCTGGGCAGGAGATCTGGAAGAAACGGCCAGGGAGGGAGGAGGCCGACTGGGGAGTGGAGTCCAGGAGGCCAGGGAGGTGAGGTTTGAGGAGGAAGTGGTCGATCTGGTCAGGTGTCACCGGGCCCTTAGTAGTGAGGTCTGCAGAGGGACGGAGAAATGACCACATAGCTGTCACTGGTGGAGAGCTGGGTCAGAGGCAGGCCACAGTGGGGTGAGGAGGGGATGGGGCAAGGGGACTTCTTCAAGAGGAGAGGTGGGCTGTAGCTAGAGGGCGACCGAAGGAGCTTTTTAGGATGGAGAGACCTGAGCAACTCTTTGTAGACACATGGGTTCTCCCCTTGCTTTGAGGGGTCTTTGGTAAGAAGATATTAGCAAGGTGAGTACCAAGAGGTCGACATTAGCAGCATGAGAAGACCCACGAGCTTGGTCTGTGTTTCACTCTGAAGGCCTCCAGTGACGCCCAGACCAGTGGAAACCGACCTCCACCCCTCACAGGAGAGTGGAACAAAACTGCCTGGTGGAGGGTGGGGCTCTGGGTGAAGACCCCAGGAGGGACAGATTTGGGGGTTCGTCTGACTTAGGTTGAAAGATGATTTGATGAGGAGAGCAAGCAATCATTTGGGGCCGTCCCCTGGCCGCTGCATCCCTGATCACCCAGTGATCCTTCCGCGGTGTCTTTGTGCCCTTCAGATGCTGTGGGTGTTGCCTAGGGGCCAGAGCAACAGCGAGCACATGGAGGACCACGCCCTGTCGGCCAGCCCGGCTTCTAATCGCTTCATGCGCTGATAGCTCATCTTCCCAGGGCCCTAGGAGGGAGAGTCCGTCAATCTTACTGGGTTTTGCCCTGTGCTACAGATGCAGGAGCTGAAGCTTGGATTGGAGGATTCCCTGGTACCTGTCTGAGGTGCCAGGGCCAGGAACTGGTGGCGCTGGGGTGTTCAGCCTCTGCAATGCTGCTGGAGGGGAGGGCAGGGGGTCTGATGGACAGAGGCCCTGGGGGAGGGTGGAGTGCGGGGTGGGGGGGGGGGCGAGATGCCTGGCACAGGTGATTTCATTCTCTCTTCACAGTAACCCCACCAAGCAGGTATTACTCACCTGACTTTGTAAAGTGGAAACTGAGGCTCAGGTGTTACTTAGTTGCCCACAACAAGGGCTGGAGCCAGAATTTGTGACCTAGATCTGGCTCTAAAGGTCCCCTCAGCACCAGATGGAATCCTTGTTGGCAAAACCACTGGGAGGGAAGAGGCTTTATGCCGCCCACCCTGTCCTTGTGAGCACATGACGTGGTGTTACGTAAAGACACGAAAGGTAGCACGGGACAGCACTTTTTAGCTTTTATAAGGCCCTTTGGAAACCTCAAAACCGGTGAGGGTTATGGACTCTCTCCCCAGAATAGTCCACACATGCAGGTAACTCTGGGTGAGATTTCAGGGGTTCGAGGCCCCCCGAGGCTTCCACTGGCTCCCAGGTTGAGAACTCCCATGACACGTGTCATTAGCAGTGTGACAGATGAGAAGCGGTGACTGTCCACACCGTTCACAGGACACGTCACAGTGCACAAGGACGTTTGTACATGGACGGGCATTTCAGCTTCATTTTTCTTTTTTTTGGCCACGCCGCTTGGCTCGTGGGATCCTAGTTCCCCTACCAGGGATTGAACCTGTGCCCGCTGTGCAAGCGCAAGTCCTGACCACTGGACCGCCAAGGAATTCCCTCAGCCTCATTTTTCGTCGTGAGAGCTGTGAGCAGCCTGAATGGACATCAGTAGTGGGTGGTTCTGGAAGCAAAGCCCATCCTTGCCACGGAATAGCACACGACAGTTCCAAGGAAGGATGGCATAGCTCTAAACAGGTGCAGCTCCCCAAGACATATTGTTGAGTGGGAAAAAGCATGTTCAAGAGTGATATGTACACATACATCATTTATGTAAAATCAAACGAAAACACTCAACAATATTACTTATTTCCTACACATGTAGAAAAATGCATGGTAAATGGACTTGAATGATATCCAGGATGCTGCTAATAGCGGGGCTCTTTGGGGAGAGTAGAAGGTCCTGGGCCCAGGTGACACAGCCCTATCTATACTGCTTTAGTGTTTTTATAAGGACAATATACCTGTTTTATGTGTATGCTTAAAACTAATTTTCAAATGCAGCACACACACTGGGTATATGGGGGAAGGAGGGCAGGAGGAAGGGATTCTGAAGGAGGTGGGGTGGGGTAGGGGAAAAACGTTTGTGTCAGACATCCCTGTATTCCAGTCTTGACCTTGACAATTACCTGCCAGTGACCTTGGGCAAGTCACTTTAACTCTCCAACTTCTGTGAAATGGGAATGATAATGTCTGCCTTGCAGGGCTCTCATGAAGATGAAGTAGGATAAAGAACTTTTAGCACATAGTAGGTGCTCAATGAATCATAGCCATTATTGTTATTTTAAATTTCAGCCCCCCAAATATTCGAGCTCTGACTAGGTGACAGTTGGGTTAAGGGCTTCGGGACCATAACTGGTTCAATCAGAGGTGACTTCCTGGAGGAGGAGGAGTTACAGCTACTTGAGTGTGTAGGAAGCAGGGCATCAGTGAGTCAGAGAGAGGGCTGTGTGCAGCGGCCAGGAGGGATCATATCTGTGTGCCCGTTATCAGTAATGATATTACTATCTCCATATTACAGACAAGGATACTTGGAGAGTCTAAATAAGTTGCCTATAGACACATAGCTAGGAAGTTCAGAACTGATCACACAGAAGGGATGGGCTGATGCAGAGAACTCAGGAAAATGCAGAAAACTGGGGTAGTTCCGTGGGAGAGGAAAGTGGGAAAGAATGGACCTTGGCACCAGAAAGACTCCTGAAGACAGGGATGGGGCCGTGTCATGTGCCAGCATGATCTTGGTGAGGGCTCGGTAGAGGCAGGCAGAGCAGGCCTAGGGAGACATCGGGACCTCAGGTCTTACAATCACAAGGCACTCTTTTATTTTTGTTTTCCGTTTTTTTGTGTGTGTGTGTGGCCACGCCACGAGGCTTGTGGGATCTTAGTTCCCTGACCAGGAATTGAACCCGGGCCCTCAGCAGTGAAAGCGCAGAGTCCTAACCACTGGACCACCAGGGAATTCCACAACGTGCTCTTGACAGAGGCCACCCACCAGCAGCCTTCCAACTGTGCTAAGGCCCAAGCAGAAAGGATTTGGGGCAGCCCACAGGGAGGATGCCAGGCTGCGTGGTCCTGGGAGGCCAAGAGACTTTTCCCAGGAACTTTCCAAGAACTGGGTGAGTTGAAAGCTGGCTAGCGGTGCTGCATTAAATTAAGTCAACACATAACCTGTGACCCGACAATTCTGCTCCCTAGGCAGGGCCACAGGGAGTGTCATGCACAAGGACGCTCACGCAGGATTGTTGAGGGGTGCTGGAGGAGACGTGGGTGCCCATCACCCTCAGAGTGGGTAAATAGACGTGGAGGACACCCGCCATCGCAATATGGATGGGTTTAAAAAATACGGTGCTGAGTGAACAAAGTGAGAATATATACAATATATTAAGTATGAAACTAGAAAGTACAGGCTCAGGTTTTCATAAGAACACACATGCAGATGGTTGGCTATGGGGTGGGGGTGAGGAATGGGGATAAAAGTGAGAGAAATGCAGAGGGCGTGCGTAGTGAAAAATTCAGCCCCTCTGCCCGTGAGAAGAGCGGCCCAGCAGTCAAACCCGCATTTCTGTGTGCATCACGCCACCTAGTGGGCACAGGGCTGCCAGCACCCTGGCCACAGGACAGCCTGGGAGGTTTGGGGTGTGGGTGCTGCCTGGGTGGGCACTGGAGCAGAGGGGACAGGGAAGGCTGGCTGGGGTTGGTTGTGGGCTTGGCTTCCAGGTCCAGGGTGGGGAGGGTTCAGACAGGCTTGCCCTGCTCCCAGGGGGGCCTTCCCACGTCAGGTGAGCTACAGGTAGATGGTTCCTGAGGCCCAGATGCCACCTCACCACACACAGCCCTTGCTCCTGGCAGGAATGGGAGCATCTGGCAGGATCATCATGAAAGCAACGAGGAGAGAGGAGAGAGAGTGTAGCCGGGCTGAAGACCCAGCGCAGGGGAGAATCGATAAGCACAGAGAATTCCTTGGGCAGGTCCCTTGTGCCTCAGTTTCCCTTCTCTGGAGCACAGTTGTATCTACCTTGTAGGGATGTTGTGAGGATGAAATGAGTAAAAATGAAACAACAGGCCCCTCTCAGAGTGAGGGCTGTTAAGTGTTAAGCTATTATCTGTATCTGAGGGTCACCCAACCCTGTGAAGCTGGCACCCCATCCTTCATGCTCCCCAGAGAGTAGGGACTGGGGGCTCTGAAGGAAGATGATGGGCCTGGGGGCCATAGGGGCATGAACAGAAAGCCCTGGGGAATTCCCTGGCGGTCCAGTGGCTAGGACTTCGCGTTTTCAGTGCTGGGGCCCGGGTTCGATCCTTGGTCAGGGAATTGGGATCCTGCAAGCCGCATGGCCAAAAAAAAAAAAAAAAAAAAAAAAAAAGAACAGAAAGCCCTGGGCCAATGGGGGTCACTGACAGCAGGGGCTCTTGGCTAGGAATGGACCATGGACCTAGGCCAGGCCTGGGGGGAAGCAGGGTGGGGTCCCAGGCTGTGCTACCCCATTCTTGGGGTCTGCAAAAATACCTCTCTATCTACTGCCTGAGCGCCCCTTTCTCCACATACCCACCAGCCAGGTTGTGGAGGTTATGTGTGATCAGCATCAATATGCCCCTGTGGTGGGGGAGCGGGGACCAGCAGTGCTGTTGTCTCTGGGGTGAGAGGGGCCCTGCCCTGCCCGCCACCTCCCTCTGCAGTTCACACTTCCCTCCTTTTTCCCTCTCTCCTGTCTCCCAGCCTCTGTCCCCTCATTAATTTCAGCTGTTCCTTCCCCCCATCCCCAGCCTCTCCTGGCTCCTGTACCAGAGTCATCTTCCTAAAGACAGAACAGCTTAGCCTGTTCAAGAACCTTCCTTGGCTTCTCATTGCCTGTGAGTCAATTCAGGCACCCTCGGTGGCTTTTGTGGTCCCTTATAATCCAGCTCCCAACGCCTCCTCACACCACAACTGCTACGCTCCACAACCCAATTGCCCTCAAACATGCCGTGTGCTCTTTTCTTTGAATGCTCTTTCTCCCTCTTCTCCACCTGGTACAGTCCTCCTCACTTTTCTTAAAAAATTTTTTTAAATTTTATTTTGGCTGCACTGCGTGGCTTGCAGGATCTCAGTTCCCCAACCAGGGACTGAACCTGGGGCCACAGCAGTTAAAGCACCGAATCCCAACCACTAGACCACCAGGGAACTCCCCAAAGTCCTCCTCACTCTCAAAGGCCTGGTTCAGTAGTCAGTTCCTCCACAAAGACATCCCCGGCAAACCGGCCACCCCAAAGCCCCTGTCATTAAATCTGTTGTCATTAATCATGTACCAGTCATGGAACAGCCAGCCTAGTGCTGCTAGTGGGTAGAGGAAAGAAAACATAGGGGCTTTGACATCAGATTGGGAATCTCAGCTTGGCCACTCACCAGCTGTGTGACTTTGGGCAAGGCAGTTAACCTCTCTGAGTCTTGGGTTTTGTATCTGCTAAATGGGGATAAAGCTCTTATTACACAACCCAAATTCCTCACCACAGCCTGTAAGGCCTTGCCTGTCCTGTCTCCTTCCTCTCTCCCCATGGCTCCCCACACTCCAACCATACCGGCCCCCCTGCTCTTCCTTGAACACACCAGGTCCTTTCCTGCCCCCCGAGCTTTGCACCTGCTGCTCTCTACCTAGAACATTCTCCCTTCTCATCCTC
Organism: Balaenoptera ricei; assembly: GCF_028023285.1. NCBI lineage: Eukaryota > Metazoa > Chordata > Mammalia > Artiodactyla > Balaenopteridae > Balaenoptera > Balaenoptera ricei. The sequence goes on from NC_082649.1 coordinate 32,015,189, forward strand.
CTCCACTTCATCTCCAGTGTCACCTCCTCAGAGAAGCCCTGCGCAACCACCCTCGAAATCGCCACCCCCTGTTCTGCTTTGACTCACGTTCTGTTTATTTTCTTCTAGGGTTTACCCCAATCTGTAATTTTCTGACTTTTTGACTTGGTTGTCAGCTTTGTTAGGCTGGGGCTCTTGTCTCTGGGATTATGGGAAACGAACAGACTTGCTAAGTGTCACTCCCGGCCTCGCCTCTTCCCCCGGTTGCACCTGCTCACGGGGAGCCCCTCAGGGCAGGTGTGTGTCTCACTCATGTTTGCCTTCTTAGCACCCAGCACTGTGCCCGGCCCAGAGCGGACACTTAGTCTGTGTTTGCTGCCTGCCCATCCTTGTTCTTGGCCCCTGTTTTCCCTTCACAGCTCCTCGTGGCCCCTGATGATTTCCAATGTGTGTCAGGTTGAGCCTGGCGTCTCCCAGAATGAGAATGTCCCGGGCAGGCCCCAGGTCTTTGCCATTTACTTTGCTTCCAAGTCAAACACAGGATTTTATTTTTTTTAATTTTTTATTTCTATAAATTTATTTATTTTATTTACTTATTTTTGGCTGCATTGGGTCTTTGTTGCAGCTTTCTCTAATTGCGGCAAGCGGGGGCTACTCTTCGTTGCAGTGCTTGGGCTTCTCATTGTGGTGGCTTCTCTCATTGCAGAGCACGGGTTCTAGGCACTCGGGCTTCAGTAGCTCTGGCGCATGGGCTTCAGTAGTTGTGGCTCGCGGGCTCTAGAGCGCAGGCTCAGTAGTTGTGGTACACGGGCTTAGTTGCTCCGCGGCATGTGGGATCTTCCCAGACCAGGGCTCAAACCTGTGTCCCCTGCATTGACATAGAGGCCTTGGGTGGTAGGACAGTGACCTAGAATGGTCTGGTCTAACCTGAGGGACTTGGAGAGGGCAGGAGGTCCCAGTGATGCCCACCAGCCCCTCTCGGGTCGGGGAGCTTGGGCTGTGAGTTGCCCAGGCTGAGTGGGGTCCACGCCGTCTAATGAAGCCTCATTTGGCTCACAGGCAAATTGGTCCCTGAACATGGCTTGGCCTTTCTTAAGCTGAACCAGAGGCCTGGTAAAGGGGACAGTGCCATGGCTCTGTGTCACCCACTCCACTGCTGGAGGATGGCCTCTGGCACCAGGAAGCAGGAACCAGTCTGTTGGTATCCAGAGGCTGGCCCTCGGGGCTGTGGCACGCAGCCTGAAATCAGTGTGCTGTTGTGGGGATGCGGGGGAGGGGCTGGAGAGAGCCACCCAGGCAGGGACAGACCTCAGGGCCCTGCCCTCTACCCACCCACTGAGCTAGTGAGGTGGGATTCACCCCCTGCTGGATGAGGGAGACTTGTGGGGGAGTGTGGGTGGGTAGAGAAAGCCATGCTCCTTGGATTTGAGGATTTACAATAAAATTTCAAAAAGTCATTTTGGGAACTGATGTAAGGTTTGCTGGCATCTTATTTTGTTAAGTAAAGACGTAAGAATAATTTAAAAAATTATTTTCTTATTATTACATCCTAAAAAAAAAAAATGAACATTTTAATACCAAAAAAGAGAAATAAGAATAGTCTTTGCCCAGAAAGATTGATAGGCATTCTTATGCTGACATTTTGACCTGTGGGCAGGTAAGAACCTGGTCAGGGGTCAGCTCTTAAGAGTTGTTGGCTTAGGGGACTTCCCTGGTGGCACAGTGGTTAAGAATCTGCCTGCCAGTGCAGGGGACACGGGTTCGAGCCCTGGTCCGGGAAGATCCCACATGCCGCGGAGCAACTAAGCCCGTGCACCACAACTACTGAGCCTGCACTTTAGAGCCCGCGAGCCACAACTACTGAAGCCCGTGCGCCTAGAGCCCATGCTCTGCAACAAGAGAAGCCACCTCAGTGAGAAGCCCACGCACCGCAACGAAGAGTAGCCCCCGCTTGCCACAACTAGAGAAAGCCCGCGCGCAGCAGTGAAGACCCAACGCAGCCAAAAGTAAATAAATAAAAATAAATTAATTAATTTAAAAAAAAAAGGAATTCTTGGCTTAGGGATTTGGGGGTATGTATGTGTGTGTGTATATGTGTGTAAGCTTGTGTGAGTGTGTGTGTGTGTGTGTGTAGGATAGAGGTGTGAAAGCAGGTAGCTACCTAAGTGGTGTGATTGGAGGGAAAAGGGAGTGCTTCCCTCAACCCAAATATTTGTTGGATGAATCCAGAAAGTCTCCACTTCTCTATATCACTTAGACTTTCTGTGGATTAACTAGTTTTCTCTTTGAAAGTGCAAATATCCCATGGGCAGTGTCTCTCAGGGTAGCTGGATAAGTGCTGGGTGTGTGGACGACCTCCAGGACCGTGTTTGTCCAGGTGACATCTGGTTGGGATAAATGTCATGGGCACATGTAGGGACAGGAGACGGAGGAAAGGGGCAGGCTTGCTGAGCCCTCACTATGTGTCAGGCACTATCCCCTGGGCTTTCCCACATGTGTCAACTCACTGAATTCTCCTAACAACATGGAGAGCATCTTCTTCTTCTGTCCATCTTCTAGATGAGAAAACTGAAGCCCAGAAAGGACACAGGGTGTGTCCAAGGTCACACAGCCTGTGCTGGAGCCAGTGTTTATATCCACGTCTATCTGAACTCAAGCCTGGAGCTGTTATTTCTCTAGCAGGCCAAGGCCCAGAAATGTTTAAAAACCACTTGAGGGGAATTCCCTGGTGGTCCAGTGGTTAGGACTCCGCGCTTCCACTGCTGGGGGCATGGGTTTGATCCGTGGTTGGGGAGCTAAGATCCCACATGCTGCGTGGCATGGCCAAAGAAACAAACAAAAAACAAGAAACCAAAAACACTTGGGTCCCATATCTGTGTCAGCACAGTGTCCAGCAGACTTGTTTTTTATTTGTTCTGTCCATACTGAAACACCACGGCTGAGCGTGTTGGCCGCCCCCAGGCCTGTGAAGGGAAGGGACAAGAACTGGTCTGGTCCAGGCTCTGTCTTTCAGTCACTTCTTTTTTAACTTAAAAAAAATTGTGGTAAAATGCATATAACATAAAATTTACCATTTTAACCACCTAAAAGTGTACAGTTTGATTCACTGAAGTGTACTGAATTCAGTAGCATTTAGTACGTTCCAGGGCTGTACAACCCTCCCCACTATCTAGTTCTGCACCCACTGGGTGGTCACCCCCTATTGCTCTTCCCCCAGCCCCTGGAAACCACTGATCTGCTTTCTGTCTCTATGAATTTGCCTATTCCGGACATTTCATATAAACAGAATCACACAATATGTGGCCTTTTTAAAAAAATTTTTATTTATTTAACCTATTTATTTTTGGCTGCATTGGGTCTTCATTGCGGTGTGCGGACTTCTCATTGCGGTGGCTTCTCTTGTTGCGGAGCACGAGCTCTAGGCGCACAGACTTCAGTAGTTGTAGCACGTGGGCTCAGTAGTTGCGGCTCATGGGCTCTAGAGCACAGGCTCAGTAATTGCAGCGCACGGGCTTAGTTGCTCCGTGGCATGTGGGATCTTCCCGGACCAGGGCTTGAACCCGTGTCCCCTGCATTGGCCGGCGGATTCTTAACCACTGAGCCACCAGGGAAACCCCCAATATGTGGCCTTTTGTGACTGGCTTAGCAGGTGACTCAGCATGATGTTTTCAAGGTTCATCCACGTTGTAGCAGGAATCAGAACGTCATTCCTTTTTATGGCTGAATAATATTCCACTGCATGGATAGACCACATTTTGTTTATCCATTTATCAGCTGATGGACACTTAGGTTGTTCCTACCTTTTAGCTATTGTGAATAGGCCTGCTATGAATATTCGTGTCCAAGTTTTTGTCTGAACACCTGTTCTCAATTTTTTTTGGTCCCTACTAGGAGTGGAATTGTTGGGTCATATGGTAATTCTATGTTTAACTTCCTGAGGAGCAGCCAAACTGTTTTCCACAGCAGCTGCCCCATTATACATTCTTACCAGCAGTGTATGAGGGTTCCAATTTCTCCACCTCCTTGCCAACACTTGTCATTTTCCTTTTTATAGCTGTCCTAGTGGGTGTGAAATGGTATCTCATTGTGGGTTTTGTTTGCATTTTCCTAATGACTAATGACATTAATCACGTTTACTGTTAACTCCTTGTGGGTCCCTCACTCTCTCCATGCCTGTTTTCTCATGTCCAAATCAGGATACACCAAAGGAGGATGTGAGGATGAAATGAGTGAACCAGGCAAAGAACTTAGCATCCGTATCAGGCATATAGTAGGGGCTCCTAGACCACCTCAGGCAGCCCCAGGCCCGCCCTTGCTCTGTGAGGGGAGATGCTGGCTGCTCGGGGGACTCTCCTGGCTGTGACCAGCTGGGACTCTGGGTAAGTTAGAGCTGCTCCCCTCTGCCTCGACCACCCAGGACTCTACAGGGAACCATAACCCTTCAAGGCTGGGTCGGGGCTCATTTCCATTCAACCCAGAAGACAGTTATGGAGTGTAGCAGATCCCCTGGGACCCCTTTTCCATTTCTGAGCACCCCCTGCCCTCTGTGAGTTTTCCCTTCTTTGCGAGCTCTCTGCAGACTGCCCTCAGCTTCTGAAGCAGCAGAAGTGCCTGGAAGCTCATCCCCCCAAGGTGACCCTTAGCCAATGACTGGGATGTGGGGGAGGGAAGACCCAGCTCCCTTGCCTGGCATGGGGACAACCTTCACTCCAAAGTCCCCCATGTGGGACAGACTGAAGGTGTCCTCTGCACCCTTATTGGCCTCTTCCTCTCCCCTCCTGCTTCCCCAGTCCCTCTCATGTCCCCTGGGAGCACTCCCTTAGGAAATTGGAATCCCCTCTCCGGATCTGCTTCTGGAAAATTCAGCTTAAGACATGGAGCATCTACTGTGTGCCAAGCCCTTTGGAAAATGCCGAGATAGACAAAGATCAGCAAGATGCAGTTCCTTCCCCAGTGAAGCCCACAGCTTGCTTGGGGCTGGTGTTGACAGCAGTAGCAATGCTGGCAGCCAGTGTTGTGTACCTACTACGTGCCAGACACCGAGCTGAGCGTTTTACATACTTTACTTCATTTAAACCTTGTAACAATTCTGTGAGGGGATGCTATTATCGTCCCCACTTTACAGATGAGAAAACTGAGGCCCAGAGAGGTTAACTAATACGTACAGAGGGACAAACTTCGGGGGGAGGGGGAAGGGGATGTCCAGATGCTCCCGTTCAAGGAAGGACTGGTTGTGAGTGTGTTTCACAAGTAATTTGTTACTGACCTTGGTCAACCTTGTGGGAATGATTCAAATTAAGAAGGAAAAAAGAAAGAGAATTCAAGTCCATCCCTCTGATACTGTCATTCTCTGCTCACTTACTCCTACTCTGCTTTCCTGAGCGAGAGGTGTGTGGAAGTCCTGCCCATGGGCCAGGTGAAGACCCCGTCCCACACATGTGGGTGCAAATGGGGTACCAGCTACTGCCTTACCTGGTCTCCCCACCATCTGAGCTGCCAGGAGGCCGATGGGGAGCAGGTGCCCCAGGCACCCATGGGGGGAAGAGGCATGGCCTGTGCCCCTTTGTGATTGAGCCCTGCCCCAAGTATCAACAACTACCAGACCCCTGGGAAACGAGAAGCACCGGCTCAGGAGAAGCCAGGCAATTGCTCTCTGAGAGTGTATTGGGGGTGATTAAGTGCATAGACCCAAGGCAGACAGCCTGGGATCAAATCCTAGCTCTTCTGTTTACAAGCTGAGTGACTTTGGGAAAGTTACTTACCCACTCAGTACCTCAGTTTCCTCATCTATAAAGTGGGGACAATAGTAACATTGGTCTCTTAGGATTGTTGTAAGAATTAAATGAGATAATACACACAAGGTAGAAGAAGGATAGAAGACTGCCTTGTATGTAGTAGGAACTATACCAAGGTTGGCTATATTATTACTCATTACTATTGTTGTGAAAGGTGAGTCAAGGCCTGGCTAAGACTCCTGGCTTAGAAGTCATCCAGCAGCCCCTGATAGAGGCCCTGAGACTGGATGCACTCTCCCAGACAGATGACCTTGGACTCCTCTGTGCTCCTGTGGGGCAGGATAAAGGCTTCTGCCTCCCTCTTTCCCCACTTCCCACCCCTGGCTTGCATCTTGCCCCTGCAATGTTCCTGGGGCTCCCCTGAGTGGGAGGCTCTAGGAAGGGGACTGGGGGCTGGAGGGGATGGTCCCAGGGACACCGCCCTGGACTCTGAATGAGGACATTCTGTCTGCCAGCCTGCAAGCCTTATGGTGGGGGTTGGGGGATGACAGCTGGCTGTGTGTCCTGCAGCTGTGACTAAGCCAGCTCAACTACTACCTCGCTGTGTGACCCTGGCCAGCTCCCTCCCCTGGTCCTGGTGACAGTATGAACATTTATGAAACACTGCCTCATTTAATCCGTAGCAAGAGGTGAGTAACTGCAATAAGACAAGACAGACTCCATCAGGGAGGGGCTGGGCTAGTGGAAACTTCTCCCCACTGAAAATAGCTGGATTCACTGGGTGTTCCCTCTGTTCCAGGCAGGTGCTGCTAAGGTGAGAAGTCTAGAGCCATGTGCAGGTGGAGCTGGACCTGGAACCAGATCTGCTTAGATGTGGTTCCAGTGCCTGACCCTGGGCCTCAGCCATGAGGGCCAGGTCCAGGGGCTCAGCCCTTGGACTGTGCCTCTGTCCCTGGCTGGGGTCGGGGTTGCTGAGGAGATGCAGGGAGTCCTTGGCCACACAGAGGGCAGAGGGCTGTGTCTCCCCCATCAGACTGCAGGTCCCTGAGGTCAGGTGCTGGTCTCCTCACATGAGAGACTTTCTTACTGGGAACTTTTTCTTTTTAAAATTTCTATTATAGAAACTTTCAAACATACGCATGCGTAGAGAACAAAGCATAATGACATTGGTAATCAGCTATACTTCAATATAAATAGTTTAAAAAAAAGCATAATGAACCCATTCTCAGGCTCAAGGTCAATCCCCCACCCCTTCTCCCTGTCCCCACCCCCAGATCATCCTGAAGCACACCTCAGACACAGTATCTCACGAATGTTTCTGAATGTATCTAAAGATAAGGACCCTCCACAAAGAAGAGAAAGAAAACCCCTTGATTACGGAGACATTTGTGAAGGCAAGAACCCGATTCTCATTCATTTCCGCCTTGCATCCAGCTCAGGGGAGCCTCATGGCTCTGGGTTTGAGGTTCCTTCTGCTTCCGTTTCCAGGCGCGAAAGCAGCACAAGCTGGGTGGGGCTTCAAGTGTGCAGGGGACTGACTCTGGCAAAGGCCCTCTGCTGCCTGGGGAGGGCGGGGGCAGGGGCGACCTCTGGGGTCCTCAGGCCTTGGGGACAGTTCCCCTCGCGGACCTTGGGTCCAGAGTTCATCTCACTCTGCTCACGGCAGGCTCGAGGGCATTGCTGGCCTTCTTGTTTTGTGTGTGTGTTTCTTCTTTTTCATTCCCTTCCCACACTCTTCCCCTCTCCTCTCATAGTATTTGATGCCCATCTTTCTGTTGGTATGTTTCCTGCAACATGGGTGCTGCTGTTTTGGAAACTTTTTTTTTTTTTTACTTTGGTAAATGTCATTGTGTGATAGACCTCCTTCACTCAGCACTGTTTTAAAAGTCTAGCCTTGTTGCTTCCAATTGCTTCATTGTACCCCAGATGTGCAGACCCACAATTTTCTGCTCATCCTGACCATGAACAAGTTGCCATGACCCCCCGCTTACCTGCCGGGTAGGGACAGGGCTGAGATTCCTGGGAGGTAATCGTGAGTGGAGCTGCTGGGTCCCAGGCACGCTCGTATTTCATTTGATTAAGCACAGCTGACCCCCATCCACGGCACAGAGAAGAGGGTCCCTGTGTCCCCACACCCCTGCACGGCAGGGCTTCAGCCTGCTACCTCATTTTTGCCCGTCCACCAGAGGTGATGACTGTGATTGTCTGTGTCTCTTCTCATGCTTGTTAGCTTTGGGGGCCTATGTCTCCTTTCCCGGCTTGTTCATGTTGGGGTCGGGCCGCTGTCCTCTTGTCGCTGTGCAGGCGTTCCTCGTATCCTCTAATCTAGGTATTAATCTCTTGTCTGTTTTGACATGGCGAGTATCCGCCATCATTCTGTCATCCTCCAGAACTTTGAAACCTAACTCCTCTCCTTCCTGCCTGCTCCCGGTTCCTTTCTGAGCGGATGGCACAGGTGAGGCCCTTCTCACTGTCTCTGCCCTTTTGGTAAATGCCAGGCATCCGGAACAGGGTACAACCTGCACCAGGAACTTGCTCTTAGCACAGGGCTCGGGCACAGGGGAAGGAGGGACGGGCCAGGGCAGGATGGCAACTACCCCAGGGCCCTAACCCTTGGGTTCCCTGGTTAGGGCCTCTGGGCTCAACTGGTCCGGGTGCCTTCATTCCACACTCACCAGTGCTAGGCTGATCACTATGTTGGACCTGGGGCCTCCAGCTTGATCAAGACCCTGTCCTTGGCCTCAAAAACGCCTGCTCAGTGCGGGGAAAGAACATGTCCACTGCCCAGGGTGGTGGCTGGGCTGAAGCTGCAGAGAGAGGGCATTGCAGGACGCAGTCTTGGACCACTGCCAATGCTGGGCAGGGAGGGCTTCCTAGAGGAGGTGTCTTTGATCCGGGCTTTGGAGGAAGCAGGAGCGTTCTCCAGGCCTCAACAAGGTCTTAGCTCAAGCCCGGGCAGGAACAGGAGCCCAGCCTTTCATCTTCATTTCCAGGGAACATGCCTTCTAGGTCTCTCCCTTTCATGGAACTGAGTGGTCATTGCTCCTGGCTTCTCCTTCTGAGCAGGGGCCAGTATGCCTCACAGGGAAGGGAGGCTTGCTTGGGGGTTAGCAGACCTGCCTTCTGTCCTTGCTCTCCGAGTGACCTCGGGCAGGTCCCTCTTCCTCTCTGGACCCCGGTCCCCAGTGAACAGTGAGAGCTTGGGGTGGAGACAAGTTCTCCCAAGACCCTCTGGGAACGCTGCCAGCATGGCAGCAGTGGCATCTTCCCCTCTTCTTGGTCCCTCCACACCTTTCAAGGGGTGGGGAACTGAGGGCAGAGGTCACCCGGAGTCTGTGGCCCCAGGCCCTCCACTGCCTCTCTGCCCTGTAAACCACCTTGCTAATAGCCCCAAGGTTTGCTCTCAGAGCCTTTCTGTACTTTCCTCATAAAACTCTTGTGAACAGAGCAGGTCCCATGGGCCAGGCGCTGTGCAGGTGTTTTACACCCCTGACCTCATTTACTTCCCACAAATCTGCAAGGTGGGTACGATGACTACCCCCTTTTTGCAGGTGATACGGAGGGGCTCAGAGAGACTGAGCCACCTGCCCAAGGTCACCCAGCTTATAAGTGGCAGGACAAGGATCCCAGCCCAGCTCCGCCTGCTCCAGAGTCCATTTCCTAATCGCCTTCTCCCACACCCCCATGGGGCCTCCCTCCTAAATTCCACCTACCCTGTTAGCGTTCCTTGGCCAAGCCCTCTCCATCTGTCTCGATTCCAAACCTCGACCTCACACAGACATCTCCGCCTCTCCCAGGCTCACTCCTGCTTTCCCCTCTGTCGCCCCCTTTCCTGGTGGCGCCCCATCTGCCCCCTCCGCATCCCAGCCTCTTCTCACTTCTCTGCACCTCCCTGGAGTGTGCCCAGGAGCTGGGTGCCTACAAAGCATGCCTGAGGCACCTCATTAAGCCCCAGCCCTGCAGCACACATGGGGCTGAGGTGGGGCTTGGGGGGTGCTCTGGGCCTCACATCCAGGGCTGTCGCCCCCGCTTCCTGAGGTTGAGCTGAGTCAGCCATGGAGGAGGTCGCCCTCTAGGGCCCAGAGGGGCTGGAGACTGGGCCTTGGCAGCTAGTCTGGCATGTGCCTGACGTGGCCAGCCTGAGGGGTACGTGCCTGTCTTGCTGGAAGGCACTGGCTTATCAGAGGGGAGTGAAGGGGCTGGGACACCCCGTCTCCTGGGACGTGCAGGGACTCACGCCACCTGGGGGTGTGCATGTGTGCGTGTGTGCACGTGCCGGCTGTGCCAGCCCAGGGCAGCGCCGGCCTGGCCCCAGAGGAGGGGTGGTGGGAGTTCTCGGTTCACTACTTGCTTCCCCTGCATTTAACAAACAGCACAGTGTCTGGGACCCAGCAGGCCTCTGGCCCGTCTTCGTTGTTATTATTTTATAGTTAGGAGCTTAAATCACATTTTCTTTCCCCCCAGGCAAAGCCTGTCTTTCACATGAAACCCCAGCTGGTGGAGGGCCCAGCGTGTGTGTGTGTGTGTGTGTGTGTGTGTGTGTGTGTCTGTGTGTGTGTGTGTAAAGTGAGAACTGGGTTGGGAGTGCAGCTGCCTAGGCTGAGTCCTGGCTGTACTTCTCTTCCGGCTGCAAAGTCATCCCCTGCTCAGACTCAGCTTCTGCTTGTCAAGGAGGCCACCAGCACCTGGGGTGGTTGCTGAGTCTGAAATGAAACCCGGGGTGTGCTGTGTGTAAACGCCGCCGTGCAACATAGATGTGTGTGTGGGCTTGCTGGTCAGCATCTTCTATTCCTCCTTAGCGCTGTGCCAGGTCCAGGAAGAGTGGTTGATGGACCCCTGGCTCTACTTGCTAGGGATTTAGCTCGTGCTCTTGAAAAGGGATTGGGTTGCCTCGGCCCCTGAGATGTAGAACTGGCTGGGTGAGGTTCATTGGATGACTGACCGAGTGAATGAATGAAGAGACATCTGTCTCTGCAGGTGCTGAGGCAGCTTGGAGGTCATGAGGGGCTGGACCAGATGATTTTTGAGGTCACTTCCCACTGCAGGTTCTTTCCAGGTTCTATGACCTGAGCCGACTTCTGCTCTTTTTCCAAGAGCCTCTCACTCCAAAGCTTCTCTGCAGCTGGTGCTGTGCTGGGCACAGTACTTTCTGTGCCTACACGGTCCTGCCCTCAGGGTTTCCTGGGTCAAGGAAAGCCCACAGTGAGCAGAACTGAGGCCCAGGCAGGACCTACATGATGGGCCAGGGGTGGGGCTGGGGAGAGGAGGACATCCTTTGGGAGGTCACAGCTGGGTGTGGGGAGGGGGACTTCTGGCCCTTTGTGGATCAGCCTGGAAGGCTTTTTGGAGGAATCAGTGTTGAATCTCAATGAGAGAGCCACCGGGCTGGCCCTCGGTCCCAGCCATCACAGGCTTGCGGTAACTGGCATGCGCCTGCCCTCTGCTTGCCATGCCCAGACTATGACCCTGGAGGGCAGGAGGGAGGGGTGCCCAGCTGTGGAGGCAGAGGGACTCCGGCCCAGGTGAGTGTGGGAACTCCTGAGCCTGCAGGTTTCAGTCTTTGCTGGCCCACCTGGGCAGTCTCCTGGGAAGCTGGGGCTTCTACGTGTGCTTCTGACGCTGCATGACCTTAGCTGGTTCTAATCTCTCAGAACCTGTTTCCTCCCCTGCAAATGAGTGGTTAGCAAAGGTGACTACCCAGGCCCCCCATTGTGAGAGCTCTGGGTGGGGGTCTGCTAGGAGCTAGAGCCCAGCCCAAGACCTTGCACCCTGGGGTGAGCTAGGGGTGGGGGTGATCCCTCCTCTCTTTGCAGCTGCCAATTCCTGGAGGGCTTTTTTGGGGCCTGGCCCTGGCCGCATTTTGTCCCCTCTGCCGCATTTTGTCCCCTCGGTGTTAAATTCCACAGAGGAAAGTGATCCCTCACTCAAGGCCTGAGGATTACAGGCTGGAGAGAAGTCTGCGTTGCCCTGGGAACGCTCACGTAGCCCTTTCCCATCGGTGCCCTCCTTCTGCCAAAGGCCGGGGAAGGGGGATGATCCTGGCACAAACCAGCCTGGAGGAGCAGCAGGGCCTCTGGGGTTGGGGGGCTGGTCAGTCCTTCCCTCCCCCTGACGGGGGGTCAGCAGCCCCAGTGTGGGGTGAACTATGTTGAGCTTCTAGTGGGCCCTCTCAGGAGGTGGCTAGGGGCTAGAGGCCCTGGGATCTCCGTGTGCCTGTGCTCCCCTGCCCCCTCACTTCTGCCCTGTACCCCCTCCCAGGCTGAAGCCCCTCCATCCCTACTAAGCTGGGGATTTCCGCAGGCTGAGCCAACCGCCTGATCCTAATTATGGCGCCTTCATCCTGTTGGGGTTAAGCTCCCCATGGCCTTCCCTGCCCCCACCCCAGAGGCCAGGCCTGGGGTCAGAGACTGAGGAGGCTCATGCCTGCTGGGCCCCCTCTGGGAAGGGCCCAAATTCTCCCTGGGGTCTGGGGGATGGGGAGGCAGCTTGTGCTGGGGGTCTGCGTGGACAAGTTAAGATGTCCAGGGAATGCTGGGGAGGGAGGGCTGGTTTCTCTGGAGAGCCCTCAGGGCAGCGGGGAGCCCTGGGGAGCTGATCTTTAGAGGGCAGTGAAGTCTAGAGATGAGGAACTCCCAGGGGCCCCATTCTCAACCCTGGCTTCATGTAGAATCACCTAGATTTTTAAAAATACCATACTTCAGTTCCACACCTACTGATTTTGATTTCATCAGCCAGGGCTGGGGCAAGCATCTGTATTTAAAAAATTCTGCCCAGGTGATTCTCATGTCCAGCCAGTTTGAGAATCACTGCTCTATCTGATGCCCCATGGTGCTGTCAAGGAGACTGATCTGCCAGCAGAAAGCCCTTGAGGGAGGTAACTTCACTAGTTGGGCAGGACTGGGTTGGAACTTGGGGCTTCTAACCCCATGGCAGGCCACTTCCTCTCAGCCTCCTCCATCCACTGGAGGCTTGCCGGGTGTCCCATTCATTTAATCATTTGGGCACTTAGGAGCTGTGTGACCCTGAACAAGTTGCTTAACCTTGCTGTGCCTGGTGATAATAGGCCCTAGTGATAAGAATAGGAGGAGATGATGCTTATAAGGTCCCAGCAGCACTGCGGGGCAAGGGTAGCCATTGTCCTTCTGCCTTCTGCCTGGGGCCAGTGTCTGGGCAGAGGCCTCCATCATCTCATCCATCAGGCAGGTGCAACCCTCAGAACTCCAGCTACTCTCAGGTGGAGTGGGGTAGTGGCCATCCTGGAGGTTCCCTGGGCCCTGAGAGGGAGTTGGGAGGTGCAGGGAAAGTGCTGGAAAGAATGGCTCCCTCACCCTCGGACCTCCTGTTAGGAGGTGTCACTGGTCTGGGTCCTGCAGATATAGAAATGGCCACCAGGTGTCACCCTCAGCTCATGCTTGAAGTGAAGGCAGTGCAGAAGGAGGGAAAGGGGCTGGGTGGAGAAGAGGAAGATGCCCTTCCGGGGAGTAGGTGAACTTGGAGAGGGCCCGAGGCTGCTGCGGTGGCTGTTAATTTCCTCAGGAAGGTGATCTGCAAAGGTTCAATTGTCCGCCTTCAGAATTCTCCTTCCCATGCTGATGGTAAATCACAGGTCAACAGGTTCTTTATGGGGCACCTGCTGCACACGGGAGTGGGGGGGTTGGGGGATGGGTGTGGGGGGGAAGCAAGGGGGGGTAAGAATCTTACTGAACACCTACTCTGTGCCAGACCCTGTGCACATAGGCCACTCAGTATTCACAACAACCTGGTATAGTAAGATCATTAGTCCCATGTTACAGATGAGGAAACTGAGGCTCATACTGATTATGTGTTGGGCTGAGGTCACCTAGCTGGACAAGATTGAGGCCTGTCTACAGCCTAAATTCTTTCTCCTATACCGGGTTACTCAGAGGACAGAAAACCTGTAATGGGCTTCCCATCAGGCTGGGAGAGGATGTGGCAGGTGGCAACCCTGCCTGGCTCTGGTAATCAGGAGCTAGCAAGGAGCTCAGACAGGCCTGCTGCCAGTGTGCTGGGGAGGTAGCTGTGCTCACTGGGGTGGGTGGAAGTGGGGTTTGGGTGCATGATGGGTGTGGGCATGGGCAGGCTGCAGACACAACAGCAACGAGAGGCTCTCACTACCTGCACATGTGCTCCTTGGAGCAAACTTCCCACCCCAGTGTTATTTCAGTTTCCTCACCTGTCAATTCTACAGGCAGACTTTGTTCATCCAATACCCTGTTCCTTCCCCCTGCTGGGCTGTGAGCTGATCACTCCTCAGGTCAGGTACTAAGATGGACAAGACAGGCCATCCCTCACCTGCAACCCCCCACCTTAAGCCTAGATCCAAAGTTTTTTGATCATGCCCCCTAGCAATAAAACAATTGCTGAGCGTGCACCTGTAATATAAGCATGTTTTCATACTGTTTACCTTGTAAAACACACTCACACTGAATGAAAAAAGATGAGATTAAAAAAAATAGATGTCCTAATATTTTCCTCCTGCATCTCTGTTAACCCCTCCACCCCCCGCCAACGGCACTTTAGACCCAACTGCTCCAGGAAATAGGAGGGTAGAGTCAGTCCAACCCAGCTCAGGATGGAAGTATGGTCAGTGTTCTGGAACATCCTTGCCCACCCCTTCATGCCCTAGCAATGGAAGGGAGAAACTTCAGGGACAGCAGGGCGGGAGAGTGGGCAGACAGGAAGCACAAGCAGGGCCATGTCAGGGAGGGACTCCGATGACCTGGAGAAGAAGCAGGTTTTTACTTTAGACCCTGATGCTGAAAGTTTTGTGATTACTTTTTACACTGCCCCGGGACATATAGAACCAGCACATTGTGTCCTAGGTAGTTATCTGATTTCATGTCCTTCAGGTAGTTCTGTTCTGTTTCCAACAGTTTAAAACATCGCACCCCCGCCCCGAGTTGGGAGCACTCCTTCCAACACACACACTTGGGACAGGAAGGACAGAGTCCGGCGGGGGACGACTTAGGTGCCCCTTCCTCAGGGGCTTCATCCTCCGCTGCCCTTCCTGGGTTGGAGGCCCCTATGTCATCCTTGCCTGGGCAGGTCCTCCTGCAGGACCAGCACTTGGGGGCCTCCATGAATAGGAGTTGAAGGAGAGGAGGGGCAAGAGGCTGCATCTGGGGTACAGAAGTGAGCCCCCCCTTACTCAGAGAAGTCTTGAGAGAAGCCCCCTTTCCCCCAACCCTGTCTGGGTGCTGGAAAGGACCACATGGCTTGTGAAGACACCTGGCTGCCCCCCAGGGTGGCTGCCAGGGCGGCAGCCATGGTGGCTGGCCCAGTGTGGGTGCCTTTGTGTGCTGTGACTGGGTGTCTGTTTCCGCAGTCACTGGGTGCTTGTTCTGTGGGGTGAGGGGTGTGGGGGTGGGAGTGGGGGCACAGCCTGTGGCTGGGCAAGTACGTGAGGCTGGGCACGAACAGCCTCACCTACCAGCCCTACTCCTGCCAGGTACAACCAGCTGCTGCGGCTGCCCGCCACCCGCCTCCTCCCTTCCCTGGGCCTGGCCAGGCCGGGGGGCATATGACTTGGCGGGCACCTCCCCTCACTTGGACCCACTGGGGCAGGGCCGGCTCACCTGGGGCACAGGCACGGCTCCCAGCTAGGTGGGTGCTCTGCTAACCGCCCTCCCCCACTCCTCAACAAGGGGATGGGGGATGCGGCAAGGGAGGGGGCTCGGGGCAGAGCTATGCCCCCTCTCCTCTCCCAGACTGTGGATGGGTAGAGCAGGGCAGAGGGGGCCAAAGGAAGGGGGGCGTTCTCTGTTTAGGGCCAGGAAATGATTTCCATGCAAATAAGATGCAAACTCCTTAATGAATTTGCAATTAGGAACAGAGGCTGCCAGGTCCGGGCAGCGCCTGCGGGTTTTATGAATGGGCCGGCGTGGGGCGGGGGTGGGGGCGGCGCGCCGCCCCGCCTCCCACGTTTCCCTGCCGCTGCGCCCGCGACATGCCGCGCCGCACGTTGCTGCCTCCCGGCCCCGCCGCGACCTGGCCCGCCGCCAGCGGGTCAGCTGCTTCGGACCGGGCGCGGGAGGCTGCCGGCCCGAGTCCCCACCGCGCCGCCGGCGGCGACGCGTCGGGCCGAGACACGCCTCCTGGGGCCCGGCAGGGGTCTCCCCGCTGGCGTCCCTTTCCTTGGTTATTGGAATGGTTTCCTGAAGCAGGAGGGGGTGAAGATAGCTTTCAGGCCCTGTTCCCTTAGGATGGGCAGCCCTGGGAGGTCACTGACCACAGGAGGGGGTGGGCCTTGGCGGGGGTGGCGGTGGGGTTGGGGCAATGACCTTGGGAAGGCTGGATGTATAATGTATAGTGAGAGGAGGGGAGACGGACCAGTTCCCATCCCAGAACTCCCTTCACCTCCCCAGTCCTCTTCATGCCAGTTCCCACCTTCCTAACCTCAACAGGCCTGTTCCCACCACCCCAGGGCACCTGGTTTTTTTTCTGCAGGACCACCCCAGTCTGCTCTGGGCCTTGCTCTGACCTGGCCAAAGAGTGGGTGTCCTGGGCGGGTGAGTTTGCTTAGGTCAGCTCTGGTCCGGAAAGAGACCAGTTTGAGAGTCTGAGCCCTATTAGGCCACAGACTCTATCCCCTCCCCTCCCCCCACCCCATTGCTTTCAGAGTAAATTAACCAATTACCTCTAATTAAATCGCCATGCTTTCTGTTCCCTCCTGGGCCTCAATCCCCACCCTGGGAGTCCTCTTCACTCTGGCTGGTCTGGAAGGGAGCCTGGCCAATAAGGTGGAATCAATGAATCAGTGAGTAGAGCTGGGCGGGGTGGGGGAGGGGAAGCCCACAGTGCCGTTTACTTCTGGGGAGTGGTCTGGGCCGCCAGGGCCCCTACCTTCCTTGGGGTCTGGGGATTGGGCCCCCTGTGGGACCTCGGAAGGCTGGGAGCCTGGGATGCCTTTGGAGGTAAGACCGTCGTGAAGCCCTGTGCAGATGCTGAGGCCCTGAGGACGACCCTCCTCAGAGGACTTGTGGGGCAGGTTCATGAAGCTGCCAGTCCTTGGTGGCACCTGCTGCTCCCTCACCCAACACTCCAGGAGAGGCTCTGGACGCCTGGGGGTCCATCCAGTCCCTTGTCTCTCTAACCCAGCTCCTCCCGCTGCAGTGAGAACCCCTTCTTTCTTTTCCTCCTGCCCTCCATGGCCCTGAGGCACAGGCCCCAGCGCTAGCAGGGCATGCACCGCCCTGACACCTCCCTGGCACCACCCTGGCCCCACGTGTGAGACGTGATGGGGAGGATGGCCAGTGGCCAGAGGCAGGGTGATGGGCTGTTGAGCCGGGTCTCACCTCTTGGCAAGCTGGCCTTTCCTGAGACTGGGCAGTACCACACCAGGCGGTGACTCAGGCCCGTACCCTACCTTGAGCCCCGCCATGCCAAGGACCTGTGTATGTGGGGTGGATTTGTCAACTGTAGACTTCTCTCTGGGGTCACCTTCTCTCCCAGCCCCGAGGAGCCAGGCCATGACTAGAAGGTTTGGGGCTTCCAGCCCTGGCTGTTTCTCCCAGCCCACCACCCCAGTAGAGGCTGACAGTGAGGGAGGGCCCCCTGGCAGGGCACAGCAGTCATCAGAGTCAGCGGGGGTGTGAGCCATCCAGGGCAGGGGCAGGACTCTGCACACAGGCAGGGCTGCCCCTGGGGTGTCCTGAACCCCCATCTGCCAGCATGGTTGCCCTTCTCTGTCCAGGGAAAGCTGGCTCAAAATTCCCCACCTTCAGGAAGGCTTCAGCATACCTCCCTTATTTGTGGCCATGCCAGCGCCACTGTTCGCTGGCTCCTGGTTTTCGTTTGCTTCTTTGACTTCTGTCCCCTTCTCCAGACCCTCCATGAGTGCATCTGCAAGACTCTGTTCTTTTCCTGCATTTCCCAGTGGCCAGCAGAGGGCGCCTCCAAAAAGACGGAGGTATCAGGGAGGAAGCGCATCCGCTTCCCCGGATCCAGGCACTGTGCAAAGCCCAGGCTCATGGGTTCGTTTGTGTGAATTGAAACTGACCCAGGACGCCTTCCTTCCTGGCGATCTAGACTTAACCTGTCAGCAGAGGGCTAGAGGTTAGACCACAGCTTAAACCCAGGCGGCTGCCTTCGAGGTGAACCCAGGTGGCCTGCGCAGGATGGAGAGGATGAGGGAGCTGCCTCCTCCCAGTAGCCCGAATGGGGAAGGGGCACTGGAGGTCGCCAGCTCTCCTCCCCTGACCCTGAGAGAAGAGTTGGGAGGGGCTGCATAGAATAGCTGGTGTCCCACCCTGTGGGAGGGACTGCTGTGGACATCTGGGCCACATCTGGATTCCTGGCAGCAAGGGGAGCTGGTCTGCTTGGGATCCTCAAGGAATATACCGTCCACCCCTTGGTGGCTTCTCACCATTACATTCCTGGGGAGCTCTTTACACACAGGTGTATAGGACACAGCCCCGTATTGTGGTGAATTCATGCCAATCTAGCGGGGGACCCTCCTGACACTCGTTCCTTTGGACATGGACTTAGGGTCCTGGGCAGCAGCCTGCTCTTCTGGGCCACCAGCCCTTTCTGCCATCCTTTCCGAGTTCGCGTGTGAGGTGCTGGGCTTCCCCTTGTGGAAATTCTGGGAGCTAGGCTCTAGTGTCCATGCTGTCCATTCCCCTTCCTCCAGGTGGGTGGTAAGAGAGAGAAGAGTGAGGCTACAGTACTTCTTAGGGACCCCATCCATGAAAGGCGGAGTGGGAAAGGGCTTGCTGTTGGGTTATCTCACACAAAAGCCTGGGAATGTGATTGGGACGGGAAGAGGGGAGAGGGGACAGCAGGAGTGGTTCTTTCTTGGGTTTGGGTTCTGGGTTTTGGGGAGGGGACAACACGGAGAAAATCCCTCTTGGTCGGCTAGGTTCCAGGACGTCCGGGCAGGGAACAGGGGGCTGGCCGGAATGGCCTTGAAGTAGGGAGCGACGGCGAGGGGGGAGGGGGAAGGGAGGGAGCGTTGCGCCCACCCAGGCTCCCCTGAAGCCCCTCTCCCCCAGCTTTCCCCCGCCCGGCCCGCCGCGGCCCCTCCTCCAGACCTGGGCACCGCCTCCCCCTCCCCTCCTCCTCCCCCTCCCACCCGGCGCTGCAGCTGCTGCCGACGGACCATTCTGCACGTAGCGAATGGAGGAGACGCACAAGGGAAGCCTCAAGTGCGCGCGCGCGGGAGCCAGAGCCGCGCGGGCGGGGGAGTGGCTGCGGGTGCGCGTGCGCGTGCGGCGCCGGCCCCGAACGCGCGCGCGGAGCCCCGGAGCGCGCGGCTCTTCTGCGCGCTGAGGTTGGGGATGCTCGGCGGTGGGGTCCCCGCTGCTCTGGGGCCTCCCATGCACTCTGTCCACCTTCCAGCGAACCCCACCTCTACCCAGGCCCCTTTTCATCATCCACCCGAATCGCGCGATCTTTCACCCGCAGTAGGCGCTTCATGGTGACAGGGTGCTGAAATGAATTGATTCGCTCGCCCTCCTCATCCTCTGGGTCACTGCTCTACAGTCGGCTGGGTCCTGGGCTGGAGGTCAGAGAGGGCTGAAAACTCTGGTCCTTTGGGGACTTAGAATCACAACGCTATAGTCCCACCTTTGCCTCAGGAGCTCTCAGCCTGGAGGCCCTCACCCTGAGACCTCTCTGTACCTGGATCCAGGGTAGGCCCCTAGAAGCCCTAGACAAGTGGCTGTCAAGGAAAAACAAATGAGTTCTTTGACCTTTATCTCTGCTGGGATGGGGAGCTCCCAAGGGAGTGCCTTTCCCTATCACCTCCTCTCTCTGTATGTCACCTGCACAACTCCCACTCCCTGGGACGTCCAGGACAGGACTGGGCTCTGCCCAGCCCAGTGGCGAAGGTGTGGTATGGTGAACACAGAGTCTGTCTCCTGGGACAGGAGAGGCCATGCCAGCCTGGGGTAGACAGTACTCATCTTGGAGGTGTCTTCTGAGTCCCCGGGGCACCCTCTCCACTTTCTGAGCCCCTGATCCTGGGGGCTGGAAAATGGGTGGCTTGGAGGCTGCTCCTTCCTTCCCTAGATGGCCCAGGTTGGCACCTCACTCCACCTTCCCTACCACTCAGAGGCATGGGATGTGTCTCTCCCAGCTGTGAGAGCCTTGGGCAAGGCAGGTGCAGGGCCTTGCAAAGGGGTGTTTGAATTGGATTGATCGCCTGTTGGACCTCCTGTTGGTTGGGGTGGGGGGAGTGAGTTGAAAGGGACTGGTTAGTGGCATGTGGGGTGAAGGTGGATGAGGGTTCTTTGTTGCATGTGCCCAGACGACCTCTCCAAGCCTCAATTTCCTGTCTAATGGGAGCACAGCCTTCACCTAGTGGGGCTGTTGAGGATTGAAATGTAGTCTGCATATAACATGCTTCATGTATTGGAGGCAGATGCTCAGTAAGAGCTAAATTTTTTTTTTTTTTTTTTTAAATTGTGTGTGGACTGGCTGAAAGGCTGGGAACATTTCCCTCAGATGAATTTCCATGGATAGAGTGAATTCAAATCCCAGAATTCCTTGGAATTTGGAGGTGGGTTTTGCGAAAACTATAGAGAAACCAGTAACATGTCATACTTCTGTCATCATCCAAGAATGAACCATTTCACATTAGTTTTCCAGACATTAATATCCGAGACCTTAAAAAGAGATATTTTGGATGGAAGTCACTAGTGGGTATTACACACTTTCCTGCCTTCTTATTCAGACGTTATAGAACATGTGAGTCCTTATGACTCAGAGTTGTGGTTACAAGTGTCCCTCACGATCCTGGTTGTAATACAGTGAAAATCCAAGGTCTTTTTTGACCGCACACTAATGGCCCATTCCCTGATGTCTGTTTTTTCATAGTTCTTATGACTACTTTTCATAGTTCTTTATCACTTCAGCAACTCTCTATTAGCTGCCACTTACCACCATCACTGCCTCAGGCAGACCACCCCCCCACCTCTTCTCAACTTGTCTCTATTCTGCTGTGGGCTGAGAAACCAGAAAATCGCATCTGTTAGAAGATGTGAAAAACAACGAATCTTCTGAACTTGACAAATTATATTAAAATTCATCTGGAAAAATAAACATGCAAAAAGAGTTTGGAAAATTCTGGAGAAGAGGCATTATAAGGGGCAACTAGAGCTACTAAAATGTTGTATAAATCTTCAGTAATAAGACAGCTGGGTACCGGCACACAGACTGTCAGATCAAAGCAACAGAACAGAGCCCAGACACACACCCATGAACAAATGGAAATTGAATATATGGTAAAGTGACATTTTAGATCAGAGGAGAAAAGATGCAATCAAATTGGACAACTGGCTAGCTGTTCAAGAAAAAAAAAAAAAAGCCACTTCTCCACTTCATTCCTTATTCTGAAGTAAGTCCCAGATGGATCAAATATTTAAATCATTAACAAAAATTTTAACATGTATATTCTTGAATTGGGGAAAGTGGGACACAAAATATAGGAGTCACAAAGGGAAAGATTTTTAAAAATTGGCTACATAAACATGTAATAGCTTAAAGTCTAAAGGCAAATAACAAACGAGAAAAAATATTTTCACTCTATATGACAAGTGAGTTTATACAAGTCAATAAAGAAAAGAGAAGCAAATAGAAAAAGGGGCAAAACGCATGAACAAGGAAGGGAATACTAATGGCTAATAAATAGGTGAAAATTCCTACCCTCAGTCAAAATACAATACAAATTCCCCCTTATGATGGACAGCAACTGAGATGGGGTCCCCTCGCTTTGTGGACACCGGCATCCTCGGAATTGGTGGGAAGGCAACTGCACCCAAGAGGGGGGTTGGCAATTACCCGGAAAGAATTAATTCTCAAACTGTTGGCTCAGGGGCTCCATATCTAGGAATTTATCAGATACACTGTCCCAAATGTCGCAAGTGTCTAAAGTCTATGTACAACTGCATTCATTGCCATTTTATTTCCTAATCTAAAAAACTGGAAGCAGCGTCAAGTCCATCAGTAAGGCACTGATTAGCTATGTTCTGGGGCATCCAGACACCAGAGTTGCATGCTGTGATTAAAAAGAACGAGGACCAGCTTTATAGGTTGATACTCACTAAGTGGGAAAGCAAGTGGCAGGACTGCTCTGGTGGTACTAGTCCACAAAGGGTATACCTTTGGGCAGCACTGAATCTTGAGAAGCCTGTTAGAGACCCAGAACCTCAGGGGTGGTGGGATGGGGAGGGTGGGATGGAGCTCAGAACAAGTGGGTCAGGAACCTGGGGCTGGGGCCGAGCAGTCTGTTTTGTTTTGTTTTTTAGTTTATTTATTTATTTTTGGCTGTGTTGGGTCTTCGTTTCTGTGCGAGGGCTTTCTCTAGTTGCGGCGAGCGGGGGCCACTCTTCATCGGGGTGCGCGGGCCTCTCACTATCGCAGCCTCTCTTGTTGCGGAGCACAGGCTCCAGACGCGCAGGCTCAGTAGTTGTGGCTCACGAGCCCAGTTGCTCCGCGGCATGTGGGATCTTCCCAGACCAGGGCTCGAACCCGTGTCGCCTGCATTAGCAGGCAGATTCTCAACCACTGCGCCACCAGGGAAGCCCCCGAGCAGTCTGTTTTAACATGCTCTCTAGAGGATTCTGACTTCATGTTTGGGAAATACTGGTGAGTAGTATGTCACTATTTGTGTAAAAAATGGATATAAGTCTATCTGCCCCCTGCTTTGGAAATTTCAGGGATTCAATCTGAGCAGAACAAGGTGGGGCTGAGGTGAACTTTTACTTTGCACTTTATCTGCTTGTGAAATCCTCAGATTTTTTTACCCTGAGAATATATTACTTTGATTTTCTAAAAGAAATCAACAAGCTACCCAAATGGAGAAACAAAATGCGATATATACATACCACGGGATATTATTCAGTCTTAAAAAGGAAGGAAATTCTGACACACACTACAATGCAGACAAACCTTGAGGACATTATGCGAAGTGAAATCAGCCTGTCACAAAAGGATAAATGCTGTATGACTCCACTTTAACGAGGTACCACATTCATAGAAACAGAAAGTGGAGTGGTGATTGCCAGGGGCTGGGGGGAGGGAAAAATGAGGAGTCATTGTTGGGTACAGAGGTTGGGGGAAGATGAAAAGACTTCTGGAGACGGATGGAGGTGGTTGCACAACAATGTGAATTACTTCATGCCACTGAACTGTGCGCTTAAAAATGATTAAGATAGTGAATTTTATGTTCTATTTATTTTGTCACAATTAAAAAAATGTTTTGTTTTTTTTTAAAAAGAGCTACCTGACCAAAAAGTTGTGTAAAGTAGGGCTAGGGATGGAAACCGGCAGGTTCTGGGAGAGCCTCTCTCTAGATTACAGAGTATGAACTTGAGGGTTGGGCTTGATGACAACTCCTTCTGCTGCAGGGTCGGGTTGCAGCAAGTCTTGGCATCCGATAAGAGAGAGACCACATCCTCGCCCACACAATGGGAAACAGACCTAACGAACTTGCTCCCTTGAAAGATGGCATAGGCTGGTAACAGGGACAGAGAGGAGAGTGGTTTGGGTGGAATACAGAGACATGCGAGGTTATGGGGAAGCTGAGTCGTGGCCCCTTCCCGGCTGCCTCTGCTGAGACCCTTCCCTGGGCTGGGGAAGGGCTGGCTCTCCACGTGGGTAAGAGCTCTGCAGAGAGTGTGGTGAGCCCGGTGGCCCCAGGAAGATGGCTTGTGTGGGGAGAGGAGGGAGAGAGGGCAGGATGAGCAGGAACTGGTAGGGTAGGGCATGGATTTCTCCGGGACAAGTCTGTGCTCAGGCATCTGGCTGGAGCAAGGACTGTACTTGAAAGAGGGATGGTGGGGGTGGGGGGGGCACTGGCCAAGCTGGACCAGGCACGGCCAACTGGCTGGAGCACATGGGCTACTGCCTGCCCTTGTCTCAGCTTGGGGGAGAGGGCTCCGGCACCAGGCTCTGGGGACTTCTGCAGGTAGCCCAATCTGGTCTGGATGCAGGCCTGCCTGTTCACCTGCCTCTGCCAGGAACCAAGCAGGGGGACTTGTGGTCCAGGAGGGGACCAGAGATGGGGAGGCCCTGCAGCCAACCTGGTCAGGCTGAGGGGGCAGTGCAAAGCAAAGGGGAGGGGGAGAGGATCTGGAGAATCTTCTGAGCTTCCTGTGTGTTCTCTAGGACAGGAGACACGGATGAGAGGACCCTGATTTGAGGCTTCCTGCATGAATCCCCCACCCCCCAGGGCCAACCTGGCTCTGCACTCAGTCTGCCCTCATTTAGCAAGCCCTTTTCAGGAAGCTGGAGACAGTCCCTGATCTCAGGGAGCTCACAGTCCCACTGGGGAAGGGGCCACCCTGACACAGGCAGACGTAGGTTTGGCCAGCTCACTCCAGGGCTGGATCTACTCTGGCTCTGCAAAGTCACAGGCCTCAGTCTCCCCTTCTGTACAGTGGGTTGCTAGCTCAGGGTGCTCCCAGCCATGGTGATGCTCAATTCTCAGTGCTCGGTGGGGAGTACAGACTCTCCAACACCACCCAGAAGTCTTTGCCTCTGGTGTGACCTCACCAGCCCTAGCGCTACATGGCTTTGTGGTTCATTTCCCTGAAAGAGGTGTAGGAGATAAAGAGGTGATGAGGAGGAGTGGGAGTAGAAGGCTGAGGAGAGCCCTATTCCTGGTATAGAACGGTGATTAAGAGTGTGGGGTGGGATTCCCAGGCCCGTCCAGCCCATTTCCTGCTTCCTTCACTACCAAAAGTATCCACTCCAGGGTAGGGCTGCCCCCTTGCAGTGACCCATTGGGCTAGGAGGCCTCTCCTCTAATCTTTCGGGGTAGCGTGCAGGATAAGGACGAGCTGATAGGAGTTGAGAGCCACTTCCTGTGCTGATTTGAACTCATGGAGGTAAAAGCCTGCCTAGTCCAGCCTCCCCAGGCCACAGATGCCCACTGGCTTGTCTGCTCCTCCCCATGCTCAACTGCAGATCTAGGGGGAACTGGACCTGCAGACCCCTCCAGCTGAGGGCTGCTGGATGTGATGCCAGAGAACGCCAGCTCTCTCAGCTGGACCCCCACCACGTCCTGCACATGTCCTGTGGGTCTACCCTGCCCAGCAGGTGATTTAGCATGAGAGACTGGGGCTAGAAAGTGGGAGGGACCACCCAGAGAGGTGAGTGGGTGAACTGCGAGCAGGCTGCTCTCTGGGGGAGCCCCTGCCAGTGAGTATAATTGGCCTTCCTCAGGATGCGGCTCTGTTGGGAAGATGCGCCCTCCCACCTCCAACCCTCCAACCAGTCTGAAAACCCCAGTGATGTAGGTGGTGCATGAGTCATCTGTTACAGAGCTAAAGAAGATCCAGTTTGATGGGAAAGACACAGCCCTGCCTCAGGGACCCCATTCTGAGGGGAGACACAGCCCTGCCCTCGGGGAGCCCCAGTTTGAGGGGAGACCAAGCCCTGCCCTCAGGGAGCCCAAGTCTGAGGGGAGACACAGCCCTGCCATCAATGTCCCACTTGATGGGGAAATGCCTTATGCTCCCTCCTTCCTCCCTGGCGTGTTACTTTTCCTCCCCAGCCCCATCCTCTGCTCTCCTGGAGCTTTTCGTTCCTAGGAAGGATTGGTCAGGGCATGGCGGGGGTGTGTGAGGGGGATCAGGAACTCTGGGCTGACTCTGCCGCCTCCTGCCTGCTGACTCCAAGCCCGCTGATGGTCCCTGCATGAAACCTGTGAAGCTGAGTGTGAGGGTTCCAGGCGGGGAGAGTGAGTCATGGTGACTCCAGGGTGGACTGGATCCCCCTCGCCCCAACAGCAGTGGCTGTGTGAGAGGGGACAAGAGAGCCAGAGGTAGGAGAAGAAGGGGCACCCCCCACCCCGCTGCCCTCTCTGTGCGCGCTGGGGCCGCACACGTGTGTGGAGGAGCCTGTGTAACTCCAAGCCTACGTCCTCCCATTTCTGCAGACATGTGGGGTGGGAGTGAATCACCGAGCAAGAGGTGGATGTCTGGAAGCCAGATGTGGGCCAGCTGTGCAGGGCAGCGGGCCCAGCCACCCCAAGACCAGATGTGGCGGCACTTCTGTTTCCCTCCACCCTCTATGGTCCGGGCGCTCAGAAGCACCTCTGGGGAAGATGCCCCAGCCCTGGGCGGACAGAGGACTCTCTCTCTCTACTGTGAGGAGTTATCTCCTCCCATCAGGCGGTGGTCCCCGAGGGGGTTCCACACAGGGCATTCACCTGTGCCTGCACACCTTTCGCTTAAGCCTGAGTGCTTAAGGTAGAGAGTGCCCCGAGGGCAGAGGCCACATTTGCCCCATCAAATTAGAGGCTCTAAAGGAAAGGTGCTCTCTCAGACATAGACGCCCAGGGCTGGGGCTCCCTAAGAGCAGAGGCTGAGTCTCCCCATCACACTGTAACTCCTGGGGGCAGACGTCAGTACAACTTCCCCATCAGATAGGGAGTTCCCTGAAGGCAGACTTCCTCTCTCTCCCCATCAGACTGGGGCTTCCTGAGGGCAGACCTGTGTGTCCCCATCAACCTGGGGTCCCTATGAAGTCAGGGCTGAGTCTCCAGCTCAGGCTGCTTCCTCCAGGGTCCTTGGAACTCAGGTCAGCTGCAGTTCCCTTCCTGTCCTCTCTGGCCACTCCCTCCTTCCTCCCTGGCTTCCCGGTGTCTCCTGTGGTCCCTCCTGTGGTCATTTCACTCTCAGTGGCTGGAAAGGCAGCAGATTCCCAGCATCTCCTGCATCGCTGGTGACTCAGCTCCTTCAGCCTTTCTTCCTCTGCCTGAGCAGCCTCAGGCCCCACATTACGGTGGGGAAATCCCTCTGCTTCCCTCTTTCGCTGACGTCTATGCCTGTCTCTCATGTCCTCCCAGTCAGGACGGCCCCCACCCTGCCCACACACACATACTGTAGTCCTAATGTACCCGCAGAGATCATGAGGAGGGAGCGTGTCACACACACACATGTGGCTTCATCTCATCTTCACTAGCCTGGGATGTAGACAGGAAACGTAATCTCCACTTGGCAAGTGAGAAAACGGAAAGGTTGAGGGACCTGCTCAGGTGGTTGAGGGACAGATGCTCAACCCTCAGGTTGAGGAACAGCTCTTAGGTGGTGGACTGGAAATGGAGCAGGGCCTGACTATGCATGTTCCCCAGGTCAGTAGCCTGGATGGCATAGCTTGCTCGGCCTCTGCTCTCGGAGAGCACCAACTTGGGGTGTCTGTGTCTGAGGGAGCACCTTTCCTGTCTTCCTTCAGACCCTCTAATCAGATGGGGGAGCCATGGCCTCTGCCCTCAGCCTCCCTGCAGGTGCTCACGGTCTCCCTGGGGAGAAGACAGGGAGAACCCAATAGCTGTGGAGGGTTACGTGACAGTGCTTGGGCTGAGCTGGCCATGCCATTGGAGCTGCCTGGCTAGACATGCTTGTGGCTTTCAGCAGAGCCCGAGTGCCAGGGAATGGAGCCACTCTGTGGGTTTGGCCCGAGGGAGGCTGGGATGGCACACTTCAACTGGCCAGACATTCTAGAGGACATTCTAATCACTCGATGGAAGGACACTCAGAGCTCTGCTAGGTGAAGGCAGTAGTACCTTCTCTGTGTGAGGTCACTGTACTTCATCACTGCATCACTGTGCCTGTTTTACGGGCCTGGAAACATTGGCCCAGAGAGGGTCTTCACTTGGTTTAGAGCACACAGTTCCTGGCCTTGAGCCCATATCTGTCAGACCCCAAAGCCCTCATTCCCACAGGGTAGGAGGCTGAGCATTGCCCAGTCCCATCTCTGCTCCTGCTGCGTTCTGTTGGACGTGGTTCGGCTCTTGACTCAGCTTGCATGGTTTGAATCCTGACTGTCCCTTCCAGCTGTGTGGCTGTGAGTAAGTTATCAACCTCTCTGTGCCTCTGTTTCCCTATGTATTAAATGTGTATAATGTAATAGTACTTATTATATGGAGGTATAATGGGTATTTGTGAGCTGACCCAGAGTAATCATATGAAGATGTCAGCCTCTTCCTTCTCCCCCACCCTAACCCCCTCAGTCCAAGAGAAGAAGAGTGGTTGAGAGTTGGGACTTGGCAAGATGGGGCTAAGTCTCTCTGGGGGTGGGACATTCCCCAAGGGGTTCTCTGGGCATGTGCAGGCCCCTCCTTGGGAGTTTTGGGGGGCAGGGGGGAGCAGAAAGCCTTACTCCCCACTGATTCCATCCATCCCGGGCTTCCAGTCCTCTCCCCACCGCAGAGTGTGGGCATGTGGGCTCCTGGCACGTACCGGTGATAAAGGCCACCCAGCAGGCAGGACGTGGGCTGCGTAAGGGGCCAGCGGAGGCGGCTGCTTCAGCTGGCAGCCGCCTGCCCAGTTCAAGGGGCCAAGGCCGGGAGACTGGGCTGTGGGGTCCATTGTCTGCCCGCTGCCCCCCTCTGGTGAGCACAGCCTCACCAGCAGCCGGCAGCGGGCCCTTGGCAGAAGCTCTGCTCCTGCTTCCCCCACGCAAGCACGCCCTGGCCCGCACGTCCTCGCCTGGGCCTCCAGCCACCATGGCACTGCCCGCTGCCCGCTGCGCTGGCCACTGCTGCGGCTGGACTCCAGGGGGCACTGCTTGGGCACCTGGGAAGTCCTTGCAGGGTGAGTCAGGGCCTGGGGACTTCGTTTTGGGGTTGTCAGGGGCTGGGTCCACCAGGGTGGAACAGACTGGGCAGGGGGAAGGGCAAGGTGACCACCTGGATGCAGCCTCGGAGAGTTATTGAGATGTCCATGTCAGATTTCAGGTGCACAAGGGGGCAGAGAGCTGGTGCTAACCAGTGGTGTGACCTTGGGCCTCCTCTCTCAGGTCTCAGTTACCTGTAGGATGGGGACGGGAGAGGCCCTATCTCCAGGTCACCAATCTGTGATTTACAATACCCTTGCTCTTCCTGGCTGAGCTCAACCCCAGGTGAAACCAGTGCACAAGATAGGGCATGTCCTGTTCTACGTCTCTCTCTCCCCTTCTCCATCAAAGTGGGGTGAGAGCTGGGGTCCCCACAGCCCAGTGCCCTTGAGGGTCATTGAGGTGAGGCCTGGCCACGCACTTCCCCCTGAGAGCCCGCAGCCCCGGGCCTCCCAGGGCCAGAGCTGTGGCTTCTGATCAACAGGTTAAAAATAACCCCCACAGGCTCTTCTCTTTCCATAGGAATGGTGTTTATGTTGGCATCCGTGGCCCCTCTGGGCCTGCCAACTTCCACAGCATGTGACATTGTCAGGGGACCACAGGTGTGAGGAAGTCAGCCAGAGGGGCTCGTGCTGCCCCGACTCCAGGTGAGGGCACAGTGCAGGGGGTCAGAGATAACTGGCAGGGCCACCTGGGGCCCTGGGGCTGTCACAGGACTGCCATGAGGCTGGGGGCACATGATGGGCAGGGTGAAGCCCACTTGTGGAAGTAAAATGATGCGGGCCGCAGGCTGGACTGTCAGGTTCTGGGCTGGGACTGCATGAGGCAGAGCTGTGCAGATGTGTCATTCTTAGTCCTCAGATCCCAGAGTCAGAATCGGGAACCACAGGATTGTGGAATCAAGGAATTCTAGACTTGAAAAGGACTCCAAGGGACACTTTCAGCCTGATCTCTGCCCAGACAGGAGAAAAATAGCAGCGGCCCACTAGAGAATACTTATGGGTCCCTGGCCCTCATCTGGCATCCACTTAATTAATCCTCCCAGTGGCCCTCTGAGCCCAGCTCTGTTGTTGTTTTTGTTTTTATTTTTTATTTTTTTTAATTTTTTAAACTGAAGAAGAAACAAAGGCACAGCAATTAAGTGACTTTGTCCAAGGTGACTTCAAACTCACCTCTGTATGATTCCCAAACCCAGTGATCCCCAAATCATTACCTTGTGTGGTTCTGCGGAGGTGGGAGCGGAGGCTGGGAGGCTCAGATGCTGGCTGGAGGTTCCGCTTAGGGTGCGGGACCCTTTCATTCCTGACTGTCCAGAGCTCCCTCTGCATCAGGGCTCATCTCGTGGGCAGTCACAGTTCTCCCTTAGGCCACCTGGAGTCACAGTGACTTTTAGGTAAGATCATTTTTTTCTTGTTTGCTGCTCCAAGGAGATATGACAGCCCTCAGTTCCCCTGGTAAAGTCCCTTCGTACCCTGAGTAGCGGTCTCCCTCATATTATAACCCCCGGGGTTTTTCTGGGGAGTTTTAGGAAGGGCATCCCTGTGCAATAGCTCATGGAGCTGCAGAAGCTGGCATTGAGGTGGACCCCAAGCCTTCCCCTCCCCAGGCAGGACAAGCCAATGCCTTTCCCCTTCTGCTCAGGCCTGTGTTCACCCTCCTCATGGCCTCTGTTGCCCTGCGTGGCCTCTCGCCCGCTTCCTGTGACCAAACATGGACCTGCCGAGGGTCTGGTCTCACTGCAGTGGGACAGCAGGCTATGCCCTAGCCATCCCCACCCTGCCAGGTCTCCCCACTACTCCCATCCCCGCCTGCGTCCTCGGGGTCCTGTTGGGGAGGGAGGGTGGCTCTCCCAGGGCATTTACGGTCCTTGATCTTTAGGGCTGGGGCTGTTGCTCTGGGATGAGGAGCCCAGCCAGGTCTCTCCCTAGGCTCACACCACAGGTCACCTGGTGGCAACTCTGTTCCTCACACCCCAGGGTAGGATTTCAGGAGCGCGGCAGTAACGAGCTCCTAGGGTTTCCTGTGCGTTGCATTGCGCCAGGCGCTGTGAGAGGCACACTGCGGCGTCAGCTCCCTGAATCCTCGTGACACCTGGATGAGGTGGGCTCCAAGGCGGGGGGAATCCCAGTACAGAGAGGGGCTCCAGGCTGGGGGCTGTACTGGCGCAATGCCACACTGATGCTGTGGTCTTAAAAAAAAAAAAAATCACTGCTCGTTGCCCTTGAGTAGTGAGGTGGTAAGACCCATTCCCGAAGCACAGATGGGAAAACAGAGAATCTGGCACAAACAGTGGGTCAGGCTGGCCATCCTCCTCTCCCCGCATCCCAAGCCTGGCTGTCTGTCACCTGAAACATCTTCCCAGGGTATTTCCCTCTTTCTGGATATCTCTCCCCAGCTCACCCACTTACCTGATTCTTTCCTTCCTTCCTTCTTTGCTTCCTTCCTTTTTTTTTTATCCACCCACCCATCTATCCCCAGCTCCTCTTGGAGATAGGTCCTCCCAACAGGGCTCCTCCTGGCCGTGCAGCTCGTGCAGAAGGAAGTGCTCCTTGAGGGGATGTCACATCCCGGGCAACTCCTCTCTCCCAGGCACGCCATCTGTCCCACCCGCCCCAGGCACACATGAGTCTTGAGGTGATTCCACCAGAGGAAGGGCCTATTAGAGTTAAGTTTGAGGAGCCAGTCGTGCATTTTTTGCTCCTGTGCTCGAAGGTGGGTTCAACAACCATGTGCTGTCATGGATCCAGGCCCCTTCTAGCTTATTGATCTGCTGGGTGTCATTTCCATTTCCAAGGTCACTTCAGCCACTGGAGCTCCAGCCAGAGGCAAGGAGGAAGAAAGCCTGACTCTTCCCTTTAAGGAAACTTCCCAGAAATCACACACTGTTTCTATCCCACTGGCCACAACTCAGTCCTCCAGCCACCCCTGGCCCAAGGGAAGCTGGGGACCATAGAGTCATTCCCATGTGGGTCTTTCTGAAAACTGAGGAAGGAGGGACGAATGGAGGTTGGGAGACCGTGTCTGTCACCTGGCCCAAGGGAAGCTGGGGACCATAGAGTCATTCCCATGTGGGTCTTTCTGAAAACTGAGGAAGGAGGGACGAATGGAGGTTGGGAGACCGTGTCTGTCACCAGGCCCTTGTTACCTTTAGTCTGCAACTGGCAGAGTGTGGGTGGGGCTTTACCAACTCCCTTCCTCAGACAGCCCTGCTCCCCTCCCTTATCTGAAGCCTCAGTTCTTCCTGATACTTGGCATTTCCTGCCTGGAGCTGTTAAGGGTGGCAATGCAACCCCAAGACTGGCTGCTGTGGGCCGCTGTCTATCCACTGCCAGGCCAGGGCACTCACTTATTCTCATGGCCACCCGGGAGGCAGTTCTTCTTAGTCCCACTTTACAGTTGGGGAAATTGAGGCCCAGAGAGGTTGGGTAACTTTCCTAAGAGCACTCAGCTGGGCTTTGAGCCCAGTTCCTGTGCGTTTCTTTCTTTCCCACAGAGCCTTCCCTGGAGGAGTGGATGCCCTTGGGTCTCTTAGGGTCTGACAGGAGGAACTGGAATGGTCTGGGCTCCAGGAGTGCTTGTCTGGGAGGAGAGGGCAGGCGGGGCGTGACATCAGTCCGCAGGTGTCTCCTCAGTACTTGCTCAATGCCACGGTCAGCCGACGCGTCTGAACAGGGTCTACTGACGGGCTTGGGGATTTCTGCTGGCGCCAGGAGCTGGCCACTGCAGCCACATCCTCAGACGCCACTTTCCCCGGCATGAGCGTCCCGGAGCCAGCAGTGAGGAAGGGCAGGGATGGGGCAGGCTCTGCCACTTGCCCTCTCCCGCTCCTGCCCACCTTGGCTGAGCCCCTCCCCCAACTGGGCTGCTTTGGTGGGGGAGAGGGAAGGTGTGCAACCAACTCTGAGGGGAAGGGGCCAGACTCTGGGCTTCTCAAGCAGACCAGGGCCATCCAGCCCATCCCGCTGCCTCTGGGAAGGACTGTCCTTGCTTGCTGCTGGCCCCCGAGGGTGAGGTCACTGCTCTGCCCTCGGGGTAGGGGGAGGTGCTCTGAGCGTAAGCATGGTCACAGCCACCACATGCAGTTAGTAATGTTACTGTAATATCTGCTCCCCAATCTCTGGCCAAGAGGAAAGGCTCATGAACCATGAGTCACAGCTGGCAGCTGTGACTGTGGGGCAGGCCACGCGCGGCTCCCGTAGGGATGTGCTGGGGATAGCCCTGAGACCCAGACATGACCTCTGGCCTCTGGGACTTCCCACCGGAAATAAGTGATGAACAGGAAGAGCAGATGTGAGACTGGAACCCCGCCCTCCTCCCCCCCACCCCACCCCCAGCTCCCCTCCTACCTCTGGCAAGATGGGCTCCATCCTGCCAAGTCTGGGCACCTACAGTTTCTGTGCTAGGAGCAAGGGTGTGGACAGGAATGTGGAGATTTCATTCAAGTCATTCATTCATTCATTCTTTTGACGAATGTGCCAGGTGCTCAGGGTACACTGGTGAAACCCATGGACTCAGTCCTGCTCTCTCAGAGCCTGGAAGAGAGACTGAAAGCAAATGGTCACACAAATAAAAAAGAATTACAAACTGGATCCAGGGAGGGCAGGGCCTGGGGGTGAGGGGATGGTGGTTGGGGGGCTTCTGGGGGTCTGGGCCACTCCTGGTGGGCGCAGATCCCCCTGGCAGCCCTCCCCTGCCGGAAAGTGTTCTGCAGGGAGATGGCTGGCCAACACGGTGGCACGGTGCCCACCAATGGGGGCCGTGCCAAGCGTGATGTGATGTGTGCTGATCCCTCTCCACTCCTTACTGAAGACCAGTGTCTGCTGCCCCCGCAGCACAGGGAGCCTGGGGCAGCA
The DNA here is from genome assembly GCF_028023285.1 of Balaenoptera ricei. Classification (NCBI taxonomy): domain Eukaryota; kingdom Metazoa; phylum Chordata; class Mammalia; order Artiodactyla; family Balaenopteridae; genus Balaenoptera; species Balaenoptera ricei. The sequence goes on from NC_082649.1 coordinate 32,048,340, forward strand.
CTCGCATCTCATCTGGAGGTGTTTGGGGGAGATGTCGGAGTGGGGAGAGGGTTCCCCTTGTGCTTCAGGCAGAGGGGCCGTCTAAGAGAATCTGGTCCTCCACCCTCAGCTGAAGGGCCCCCTGGCACTGCCCAGGGTGTCAGTCCCTCTGCATTCCACTTGCACCATTGCAGTGGATGGAGGAGGTGGCCCTTTTGACCCTGCTGCTCCTCTTGCCCCATGCTTTGGACCTCCCACTGTAAGACACGTTGGAGACATGTTTTTTTTGCCCTCTTTTGCCTGACTCTGCCTGTTTGGGCCCCAGTTCCAGGAGAGAGAGAGAGTGAAGGAGCCTATGAATAAAAGGGGGCCCAGAGGCAGGGATGCTTCCATCCCTCCAGAATTAACCAGTGCACGTTGACTGGGCTCCATCTCCTTTTTCCTTCTGCGGGGGTCCCTGTTGTCTGAGATGGGGGGCTGCACCGGGTGGGAGGAGGTCCAAAGCCAGGGGCAGCTACTGTATTTAAATATAGACTCTTGGGTCCTACTCACAGAGCCTCTGATTCTTTAGGTCTGGAAGGATTTAGGACTCTGCGTTTCAAAAAGTCCTTCAGCCTTTTTGACACCAATGGCCAAGAAACACACTCTGCTTTTGAGGAAAGAGCTCAGATTCTGGAGGTCGGAAGTCTTGCTCTCTGGGTGACTTTGGACACTGATTCTTGAGGTCTTGGCTTTCTCATCTGTATAGTGGGACGGCGATATCCCCCTTAAAGACTAAATGGGCAAGTGCAGATAAAGCACCAGCATTGGGCCTGGCACATAACAGGTGCCCAATAAACAGTGTTGATTCTTGTTATTTATCCAGGCTGTGTTTGGAATGCAGCTGGCTCATTCACTTTCTGGGCAGGGTTGGAGCCGCTTGTTCCTTTCACAACTTGGGGATCCTGGTGGGGTGAGGGAGGGGATTCGGAGGTGGGGAATAATGGGTATGCAAAGAGAAGCTCCCCCAAGGCTGCTGCTGCTGGTGACAGGGAAGGGTGAGAATCTCCCCCACACAGGGCCTCTTGCCTTAAAAATAATAACCTAGATCAAACACACAGCATTGTGTATCAGCTCTGTTCTGAGTCCATTAACTAGTCCACTAAGTCTTGAGAAAATATTCTCCCATTTTACAGATGGGGAAGCTGAGGCACAGAGGGATTAAAGAAGCTGCCCACAGTCACACAGGCTAGTGACTGGCAGGGCTGGGGATTGAACCCAGACAGCCTGGCTCTTAACCACTGCCTCTCTGGCACAGGGAGAGGGATGGACTTGCTTTTTCTTCATGTCCCCCTTGCGGGGATTCTGGAGCTGGGCTGTCTGCGTGGGGTTCTGGTGCTCTGCTCGGGAGAGGCAGGCCTCAGTTGCACCTCTGGGGGTCTCTCAGACTCCAGCAGCCTCTGCCCATCCTCCCCTGGCTGTCTCTGCTCCTCTGTGGTTGCTGCCTGCACCCCACTTCTCCTTCCCCTGCTCCCAGGTCGGTGTTCACTTTCTCTAGCTGTGAGCATCTGGACCCCCCAGGAGCTGTCACTGGGCTCTGCCTACCCCAGGCTGCCTCGGCTCAGAGCCCAGCAATCAGGGAGAGGTGAGGAGTCTCTTGTCAGGCTCCAGCCTGACTTCTTGGCCCAAGACCTGTGACCTCTGTCCACGGCTCCCTCAGTCCCCAGGGGCTGTGGGTATGATGTCACTGGCCCCCTTGAGCTGCTGTTTATGACCTGGTAAATCACTCATTGCCCCCTACCCTGGCCTTAATGAGGGCCAGAGCCCATTATGACACCCCAATTAACCACACTATCTGTCTCCCTTTAGGGGTGAGCAAGAGCCCAGAGTGGGGATGGTGTGGGTTGGCTTCTGGGCTGGTTTTCTTCCCTGGAAAGTGACTTAACACCCACCCTGACCTCTGCCGTGCCTAGAAGGTGGCTCCCCTTCCTCACAGGGGAGCCTGGGAACCCCCTGAAGGACAAAATTTTCTCTCCCACAGCAGCTAGCTTCTGCAGCAGGCTGGATGTGGGTTCAACGGTGACTCAGATGGGATGCAGGGCACCCCATTGTGTATGGCCTTCCTGGAGATTTGGGCTGCCATATGTCAGTGTCAACAAAAGTATCTGAGTACAGGGATGGGCAGGAGGCAGGATGGGAAGAGGGAAGCCCGTGGTTGGTGAGGTCATTCCCGGCAATCCTCATACGCTTTCATTGATCCATGGGTTTGTGGAACATTTCCTGAGGGCCCAGTGCTGATTGGGCACACAGACAAGTGAGGGAGGGCCTTTGGGGAGCCTAAAGGTCAAGGATCTTCCTGGAGGGGTGCGGACTTAAAGTTCCAGGAATTAGCCCATTTCAGCTCCAGCTCTTTCCTGAGGTCAGAACCCTGGTAAGCATGAGAGTTCATGTGAATGTTGGATGTAAGTTGAAGAGGGATTAAGTTGGGGATAGGAATCAGAACCATTAGGAATAATTGGTAAAATTGGTCAGTGAACAAAAGCTGAGTTGGGATAATCAGCGGGTAGTGTCAGGAACCTGTGGGGTGGCATTAGGGCTGCCTGGGGAGTATATGGCTGAATGGATGCCACTCTGGTTTAAGTGGAAGGCACCTTCATTCACTTCTCCCCCAAATATGTGGACAGTTACACAGCATGCACATTGTCAATGTCCATTTCTGCACCATGGCAGGCATCACTAGCCGATCACAGTGCTCTTTCCTTCTGAGTCCAGAAGAAGCTTCACCCTTTTTCTTACACCCTGGTCCAGATCATCACTACTAAATGAGCAGAGTTGACAGATGAAATGAAAATCTATTTACCATCCTGGACTGAGATTCAGACACGCACAAGGGTCTAAGGAAACTCTCAGAAGAAAACTCAGAAGAGAGAGTCGGGAGACAATCTTGGCCAAGTGACAATGCTTCACTGTCAAAGGGCAAAAAAGGGCAGTTCTAAGCTGAGTGGATAATTGTCATTGGATATGCTCTGATCCAGCTCTCTGGTAGACTTATATCTGGGTCTGAGAGACAGAGCAGGAGAGAGAGCTGGCAGCAGAATACAAAGTGCTGTCCATCAGGATTCTGTTGCAGACAACAGAATCCACTCTGGCGAGCTTAAAATGGAACGGATTTATGAAACGGCTACAGAACTATTGGGAGGTCAAAGACAGAGACTCAAGGTTGAGTTTTCAGGAGCAATTCTCAAAGCCACACAGCAGAACTGGGCCACCAAGGAAGCTGCTGCCTCTTTGGTAATCATGAGGTCACCAACTCCAGAACCACACACAGCACCATGATTAGGAAGCTGCTACTGCTGCCAGCTCCACACTGCACCTGTTGTGATCCACACTAGGAGATGGATGCACTAGACCTAGTGTACTTGATGCCCTCTGTGAGCTCGGCAACAAAACAACAACAACAACAACACAAATTGCACCCCCCCAATCCCAGAAAGCATCAGGAGCTGCAGAAGCACAGCCTTCCAAATCTCATGCAAGTGCATCTGATTGGCTGAATCTTGGATTCCTGAATCCTAACAGCAGGGGACACTGAGAAATGTAGGGTTTGTTGTTGTTGTTGTTTGTTTGTTTGTTTTACTCTTCCTGTCTCTGCAGTCTAGGAAGGCACCTAGCAGAGGGTGGAGTGGGCATTGAGAGCCAGTCCACCATATCCACTGCACACTGTCTCGTAAACTTCTGTAAGATGCCAGGTACAGCAGCACTGTTTTGGGAGTCTCTTGTAGGGGAATGGGAGGGGGAGATACATTCTCCTCTCTTTACCACAGACCACTGTTTAGCTTTGGCACCTCAAGGGCTTAGACACATCAACCTGCCATTTGCGGGTGGTCCGGGGTGGGGGCAGTTTTGGTGTCAGGTCATTGCACCAGGTGAGAACCCCCCTAGGCCTGTCCAGGGATAGTTGATGGGACTTTGGAAGCAGCTGGGACCAGCGGATATTCACTACTAGGGTCTGAGTGATTTTATTTAACTGCCGGCTGGATCCATCTTTGGAAACACTTCCGTGAGCACCTACTATGTGTCAGGCACCGTGCTGGGTGCTGGGAATACAGACAGGAATGGAATCCAGTCCCAGCTGCCTTTGTGGTACCTTGTCTAGCCAAAGGAGAGATGTGGACAGCAGATAAAGGGATGCACATGGTGCCCCGAGGATGCATAAAGAACAGACCCAGAACCCTCTTGCACTGTTGGTGGGAATGTAAATTGATACAGCACTACGGAGAACAGTATGGAGGTTCCTTAAAAAACTAAAAATAGAACTACCATATGACCCAGCAATCCCACTACTGGGCATATACCCTGAGAAAACCGTAATTCAAAAAGAGTCATGTACCACAATGTTCATTGCAGCTCTATTTACAATAGCCAGGACATGGAAGCAACCTAAGTGTCCATTGACAGATGAATGGCTAAAGAAGATGTGGCACATACGTACAATGGAATATTACTCGCCATAAAAAGAACTGAAATTGAGTTATTTGTAGTGAGGTGGATGGACCTAGAGTCTGTCATACAGAGTGAAGTAAGTCAGAAAGAGAAAAACAAATACTGTATGCTAACACATATATATGGAATCTAAAAAAAAAAAAAGTCATGAAGAACCTAGGGGCAAGACGGGAATAAAGACTCAGACTTACTATAGAATGGACCTGAGGAAATGGGGAGTGGGAAGGGTAAGCTGGGACAAAGTGAGAGAGTGGCATGGACATATATATACACTACCAAATGTAAAACAGATAGCTAGTGGGAAGCAGCCGCATAGCACAGGGAGATCAGCTCAGTGCTTTGTGACCACCTAGAGGGGTGGGAGAAAGGAGATGCAAGAGGGAAGAGATATGGGGATATATGTATATGTATAGCTGATTCACTTTGTTATAAAGCAGAAACTAACACCACTGTAAAGCAATTATACTCCAATAAAGATGTTAAAAAAAAAAAAAAAGAACAGACCCAGGAGTGCAGGGGGTCTTCCCAGGAGAAATGACATTTGAGATGAGCCCAGAAAGGCTCGAAGATGCTGAGAGGAGGCCTGGGTGAGAGACAAGGGTACAAATGAGAAACGCAGAAAGGGATGTGGGTGGAGCAGGGGACGGGACTGGGGATTTCTCAAGGTCCAAGACGCAGCCTCCTCATCCAGACCAGGCTGCTGTTCCTGCGCTGGGCACCTGCATCTGGCCAGTCCTGTAGTTTGCCCCCTGTTCTCCTCAGGCTGTGGCACAGGGTTTACTGTCTCTGCTCACACAGGCTGCCGGGAATGACTCACAGACAAGGAGGAGCTGGGGGAGCCAGGGGCCGCTGCCCAGGATGCAGGCTATGTGGAGGCCTCTCCCCTGGGGCGGTGGCAGCAGAAGAACTAGCCCATGTGGGCAAGGCGGTCCCTATCACCCCACTCTGGGCCTCCAGGCAACAGAGGGAGTCATGGAACCCCCAAGTCCCCTGCCCGCCTCCTCCAGCCCTGCTGTGCTCTGCTTTCTCCCCGAGGCAAGGCTGCCCTCCTTCCCTGTGTCCCACTCCATCCCGATGCCAGCCCTCCCGGCTTGGGTGGCTAAGGATACCCGTGGTGGGGTCATTACAGGACACAGCAGCCCGAGGGTCAGAACGGAGGAGGCCCAGCTGTCAGCTGGAACCCATCAGAGGCCAAACCAAGCCCTGGCAGCAGGCAGGAGTGGGAGGGCGGCTCATGGGAAAGGTGTCCCCGCGAACTTTTCTTAACCCTTCCCAATCCCGTCACCAGGGTGTGTCCTGAGACTTTTCCACCCTAACAGGTGGCTCTAGGTGCCTGGTTCTTCAACCCAGGTTGGTGGGAGTCGGGGAGAGATCCTGCCCCTGCCTCAGGAGCCCCTAGTCTGGAGAGAAAGAAACAACATAGTCCCTGTTTTCAGGGAGATCTTAGTTACATGAGAAAGACGCAACTCAGACCTAGTCTGAGGGGGAGACACAGCCCTGACTCAGGGAGCCCCAGTTTGAGGGGGAAGACACAGCCCTGCCCTCAATTAGCTCAGGGTCAGAGATGAGAGAGGGAAATTTTGTCTTGTTATTAAACTGAGAAATTAATGTAATGGCACCATTTTTGATTTTCTGTGTGATTTTGTGAAGAATTAGCAACTTGAACACACATCCCTGTGCTATAAAAACCCAGGAATGATGTGTCTGCAGATCCAGAGGACTGTCACCAGGGAACAGTTTTGTCTGGTCACCCTCTTGGGGTCAGCTGCCCACATTGGCTGCCCGCTTTTCTGAGACCCCCCCCACCCACCCATCCTGAAAGCCACTCAGCACATGGGTTCTTTTCAAGAGCTTGTTCAACTCCTTCTTTGGTATCCACGGAACTTATATAACTCACAGCTTGCAATTAACAATTAGAGCTGGTGAACAAGAGCACAGAAGGAGACAAGGCTACGTGCAGCTGGCCCCTCTTCAGCTGTGGGGTTTAGATTTCCCTGATTTATTTTCCACAATTAGCGGCTGGCCTTCTCCCAGTGACTCTCCCAGGGTTCTTGTCGGGGCGGCCGCTGGCTGGGCACAGGGACTGGCGAAGCGGACTGCGGGCACCCCTGCCCCTGCTGGGATCACAGGAGAGGTCAGGCCTCTCGGTGACCGGACAGCACGGGGCTAATCATCAAGCTCTTCGGTGGGAGGGAAGCCAGGCCGCACGCAGCTGAGGAGGAAAGGCCCAGAAGGGCCGACGCCTTTGTGAGCCTTTGCTGCACTCCTCAGTTTCAGGCCTCATTCCGGCTCCTGGCACCAGGCGTCAATGTCCTCATCTGTTAAATGCGAGTGAACAGTGAGGTTAGGTGGTCCCTAGGGTTCCTTGTGCTTGGGCTTTGCTGCTCCTGCCTGCTTCCCTCTCCACCCTGATCTGGGCCCTCCCCACACCTTGTCAGGACCACAGTGGGGGGTTCATCACGACCTCGGCAGCCAGAGTGGTCAGCAAACATGCCACTGGGCAACCTTGCGATGCCGGCCAAAGGCCTGGGGCCCACCTCTTCCAGCCCTGGTCGGGCACTGGGACGCCTGAGGACAGTGTGGCTCTACAGGCCAGTGGGGCTGTTTGGCCACCTTCCCTGGGACCCCTCTGAGCTGGCCTCTGGGCCTCGCTCTGGAGGGGCCCCCAGCACAGGGAGCTGAGTGCATCTAGGAGGCTTGACTGTGGCAACCATCACACATTTACCGAGCACCTGCTCTGAGCCAGGTCCTGGGCTGGGCAGGGTGGTGACAAAGATGAATGGGCAGACGTGGCTCCATCCCTCGTGGTGCTTAGAGGCACGTGCATGGGCTCCGACTTCGGTCTGCCGGGTTCAAACCTTGGTCTGACACTCACTTGGGCAAGGCACTTAGCATCTTATGCTTTGGTTTCTCCCTCTGTAAAATGGAGGTACTAATAGTACCACAACCATGGGCCGTGGTGAGGAGTAAATGACCCAGTGAATGTAAAGTGTTTAGCACCCAGGGTGTAGTCATTACAACTTTCATTTCATGAGCACCAACTCTGGTGCCAGGAACTGTTGTGGCATTTGGTGTAAACCAGAGCCCTTCCAGGGAGGGAGAGAGGTCACTTCCGGCTTGGCTGAGGAAAGAAGCTTCATGGGAGAGTTGGTATCACAGTTTGGTCTAGAAGGATGGAGCTATATATGATAGGGAGCAACAGGGAAGGGCATTCTGGGAGGGGGGGAACAGCATGAGCAAAGGCACGGAGGCAGGAGAGCAAAAAGTGTGTTGAGGGAGCTCTGAAAGGACCAGAGGGACTCACGTATATACTGGAGTTAAAATTGGAAAGTGGGCTTAACCCAGATGAACTCCCAGACCATAGAATGTGGCTTTCCTCCTCTAGGCAATGGGGGGCCACGGATGGTTGTTGAACGAGGGCATCCTGCAGGGAGATAAAGCTGTTGTACTTAAACAAGACAGGAGGGTTAGTTTCCCTAGATGATAACAGTAAGAATGTCAGTGGAGAACCTTTCATTCTGTAGTAGATTGTAAAGTGCACTGAGGGTTTTCATGGGTACACCTCGTCCGATCATCACGGCAACCCCGAGAGGTGAGTTGAGCAGGGATTATCACCTCCACTTTAAAGGCAGAAGGAGGAGGCTCAGCCAAGGTCACCCAGCAGGTGATGGCGGAGCCAGGAGGGGTCTAAGTCCCCATCCTGTGGCTGCCCAGGGCAACTGCACCATCTTCTCAAGCCCCATCCTGAAGTCCTCTCTTGCCAGGTGGCTTCTGCCTTGTCTTTAGGGCTTGGCAAGCCCGTAAGTGTGTGTGTGTTATGGGGGGGGGGGGTGATGAAGGTGTTGGTGCAAGAAGCACCACGCCCCGCCCCCTGTCAGGCCAGCACTGGGTCTGCTGCACTTCTGGCCCACTGCCAGGCGTTGGCCCACCTAGCATGCGGGAGGTGGGTGTCTCATCTCTGCAGACTGGTCCTGAGAACATCGGTGACTTGAGTTGGGGGTGACAGCCACTGCCAGGAGTGTAGGGGGCAGGCGGGGCTCCAGGGACGTGGGGTGAGCTCACACAAAGCTCTGCCCTTACCGTAAGGCTTTCGCCTTCCTAGAAGCCCCCCAGCTGAGCAGCAGCCAAGGAGGAGGGGGAGAAGCCTCCGTTTGCTTTTCCTCTCCTGCCAGGCTCCTCCGTGTCTTCTCTGGGTTCCTGCCTCAGGACTGGGAGTCTGGCTTCTGATGCCCCAATCTTAGCTCATTCCTCTCTTGGGATCCCGCCTGCTTGACTGACACCCCCGTCTCCCTCCCACACTGGGAACTTCCTTCTCTGATGTTTATTTTTGAGGTCCTAGAGCAGGGCTTGGGGGTGAGGAAGGAAAGGCTCGAGCCCCTGGCTTCCTGAGCCCTGCTCTCTGCCCCCAAGATCTGGCCAGGCTCGCCCACATTTCTAGGGGACCCAGCCCAGGGCCTGACTCTTGGTGCAGCCCCCGTGGCATTTGTTGGTACTGTCTGCCAGGGCCTGCCTCTTCAGGGGAATCCAGCAGCCCTAGGGGGACTAACAATGAGCGTCCTGAAAAGGGCACATCATAAGTGGGAGAGCGGCCCTAGCACAGGGCTTTGCAGGGTTTGAAGCAGGTGAGGTCTTGGAGCAGGAGAGGAGGCAGTCAGGGGACTTCCTGGAGTGGGGCTCCTGACTGGAGCTGAGCCTCAAAGGGTGTGGGGCTTGGATAGGGGAAGGGGCTATGCAGGAGGTCCCTCCCAGAGGGTGGGGGGCTGGCCATACTGAGCTGGACGAAACAATGGGTTGAGTGGGGAGAGCAGAGGGGTAAGGGCCCGGCCAGCCCTGGAAGAGGTGTGCATTCGTGGACCTGAAGGCTGGTTAGGTTTAAAGGCCTTAAAGGTGGTTACGGGCGGTTCATTCGTTCATTCACTCATTCGTTCAATCATTTGCATCTATCCAGTACCACCTCTGCGCCAAGAGCTGTGCTTGAGGCCGAGGACTTACTGATGGGTAGCGTAGATGTGTCCCTTCCCTCCTGGGGCTCCTGGTTTAGCTGGGAAGGCTGAGGAGCAAACAGAGCATCCCAGCACACTGGTTGGTGCCAGGAGAGGAGGGCTGCAGGGGCCGCGAGAGCAGAGAGGAGGGCTTCAGCTTCAGACCCCGGGGGAGGTGGAGAGATACCTGCAGGGTGATGAGTGAGCTGGAAGGAGAGAAGAGCATCTCAGAACCGGAACCGGGGCTGGGGGTGGGGGTTTGGGGGTGGATGTTCCTTTCAGCGGGTGAAGATCATGGCTTGAGGGGCCCCTGGAGGCGAGGTACGCTAGTGGCAGGGGCCAGACCCCACGTGTTGAGCTTATGTTAAGGAATTATCTGGAGGGCACTGGGAAACCTTTGAAAGGCTTTAAGCAAGGGCTGGATGGGATCCGATTTGTGTTTTGGAAAAATCCCTTTGGCTCAGGCGGAGATCTGGTTGGAGGACACCTGAAGGATGTCCTGTACCAGAATCAGTTCTAGGACAGGGAGGGGCGCCTCCAGGACACCAGCCCTGTGAAGGCAGATGGCGACCTTCTTGCTGGTACTCCACAGAGCCCAGTGGGGAGTGTTGCCCAAGTCCCATTAATGGAGGCCACGTGGGGTCCTGGGCGATGGCCGGTCTTCCTGCCCATGGGGTCCCTTCCCCTGGCTGAGGTGCAGCCACTGTGATGTGGCCCAGCTCTCCAGAACCACTGAGGAGAGATAAGGTGAAGGCTGCTAGGAACAGGTGGGGAAACCTTCTGGAGGGGGCAGGGAAGAGCCAGTTCTCAGAGAAGGCGACCACTCCGATTAACCCATTAATACCTGCATCCCCTTCCTGCCAGGTGATTCATTTGGTCTTTAAGAGTAAAACACACGTGGTTCCCTTTGCTTGGGGAGGGGATTGTTGGGTGGGAGAGAGCTGCCCCAGACTAAGCCCAGCCTGTGAGGGGGGCAGATGGGACCCCAGAGATGGGGGTGGAAATGAAGTTCATGGTCAAGGGGACAGGTGGGGGTGGGCTGGACTTCCAAGTCTGCTGCCCTGGGAAGGATGGGGACCTTGTAGAGTCTGGACTTTTGGGGTCATACCCTGCACCTGAGCTCATCTGCAGGCCGCCTGCGTGGGCTGGGGGATGGGATGCCAGTGATTCAGGAAGCTTCCTTCTCTCCCACTTCCCCACACAACCCTCCCTCTCAAGGGAGAAGGGAATGGGAGGGCAGAGGAGGGCTATTTGGCCAGGCCCCCAGTTCAGCTGGGCCTGGGAACCCTGCCCGAGGTGCCCAAGACAATGCTGGGAATGGAGGCCGGCCTGGCCAGAGGCGGGCCCAGGAGGGGCAGGAGCAGGGCCCACTTCACTCACAGTCCTTGCCCTGGAGCTGCACGGTGGCCCAGAGTACCACCCCCAATCTTGGGCTCCCCACTTGGTCCCGGGCTTCTGCCCACCCACCCCTTGGCAGCTACCAGCCATACCATCCTCCCAGAAGGCCTCTTTCCTACCCAGCCCAGTCCTAACCCCCTGAAGCATGAGAGTGCGTGAATGTGTGTGTGTGTGTGTGTGTATGCCCAGATGAGTGTGCCTCAGTGCCTGAGTGTATATACATGTGGGTGTGTATATATGAGCGTGTGAGTGTATGTGTGTATGAGTGTGGGAGTGTGTACATAAGTATCTGACTGTGTCTTTGTGGGTGAGTGTATATATGTGTGTGAGTATATATCAGTGTGTGTGTATGAGTGTGTGAATGTGTGTTTGAGTGCTGGGGAAGCGGTGAGGAGACAGAAGCTGTGCCTACTCTCCCCGACCTGCCCCTCGCCTAGCCGTTCTGCAGTGGGTGCCCTACCTCTCGTCCGGGGATGTATGCCTGGCATTTCTTAGGACAGCCCTCATTCAAACGATCTACCCCACTGCCCCACTAGTGCCATTTATATTGCCAACCCATACAGACTCATATTCAGCGTGGAAGATGCAGCCCCCATTTCTGGAAGTCTCCTTCTTCTCTAGGGCTGGGGAAGGACCCCGTGTTGTCTCTACCTGGCCTCTCTACCTGGACAGGGAGGGGCCGCTGCAGGTGCCAGGGCAGGTGGACCCCACTTCTGGGCCTCTAGGCTGGGGGTGTTGAGGAGACAGGCTTTCCCGTTCCCAGCCCCAGGCCTGGGCTGGATTTCCCTGGAGGAGACAGCAGGAGGGAGCTCTGGCCCACGGGAGAACTGGGATTTGATTGTTGAACCGAGTTGCAAGTTCAGTCCACTTTCCGGCCAACTTTTCTTCCCGCCGCCCTTTCTCCTCAAGATAATAGAAATACCCCGGGAGGGGTTCCTTTTCTCCTGGGCCAGCTGGGGGAGGCTGGTGCCCTGCCATTGGCCTGGGCTGCAGTCACGGCAGGCACACCCCCTGGGCCTAGGCCAGCTCCCCCCCCCCCCCCCACAAGGGGGAGCAGTTACATCAGCTGCTCTCTCCTGGCTCTAGCCCTCTGTGGGAGAGGCCTCTGTCTAGTCCCTGAAAGGACCCGCTCTTCCTGGAGGAGGAATGTCATCCTTGGCTAGGCCTCTTGCCTTTTGAGTCTCCCTGACCCGGCCAGGTCTTGAAACTGTGGCGGCAGCAGGGATCAGTTGGGGTGGCATGATGCCTGGATTTGAATCCTGGTTCAGCCACTTTCCAGCTGTGTGATGTTGGGTAAGTCATTTACCCTCGCTGAGCCTCAGTTTCCCCATCTGTAACTGGGATGATCATCATGCTATATTTATAGGTTTGTTCTGGGGATTCTATGAGTTAATATTTGTAAGAGACATGTGCTTTCTCTTGCACTATGTAAGTGGTTAACTAAATACATCGCTTTCCTAAATGATGGCCAGCTAGGGACTAGGTGGATGGGTGGGTCACTGACCTGCTAGCCTCTAGCTTTGTGCCTCAGCACTTACTCCTGTCCTGGCAGTTAGCTCCTACCCCACGTGGACCCAAGAAGTCTCTGACCTCTGCCCCCTTCCTCTGTGTTGAAGTCTCATCTGCACCATTTCACCCTGACCTCATCACTCCTGGGGCAGGGATGTCACAGCAGAACATGGAGCCCAAAGGGGGCTCAGGAGAAAGTCTCTCTCACCCTGACCTGTCTCCCACTGCTCTTCGAGAGGTGCCCCTGCAACAGGTCTCTCCCCGGCACCTTCTGGGTCTTGGATGTTCTGGAGGAAGGAGGTGGCAGCTTTGCCTGCTGGGCTAGAGATGTAGGTTTCGGTTTGAGGATGGAAAAGATTCACTCATGGAAACTCACCCGCCTTCCCGGGAAAATGATCCTAATCCATTTCCAGATGCTTGTGCTGGGCTGAGGGCAGTAGTAGGGGGGGACTACACGCTGCTTTGCAGGGCTGGTGGAGGGATGCTCTGTCCTCCCAGGCCCCCTCCCCAGCCTCTCCCTCCTTCCCAGGCTAAGATCCCACCAGAGGGGCAGACCTCTGTCTTCCCTGGTCTCCCCTGCACCCCTCCTCCTTGAGGGCCACATGGAATCTTGGGAAGCTGTGAGCCGCAGGCCGGAGCCTCACATTGCCGGCCGCCTCTACCTGGTCCCACTGCAGCCCCTACCCCAGCCCCTTTTATTTATTTATTTATTTGTTTGTTTGTTTGTTTGTTTGTTTATTTATGGCTGTGTTGGGTCTTCGTTACTGCATGCAGGCTTTCTCTAGTTGCGGCGAGTGGGGGCTACTCTTTGTTGCGGTGCACGGGCTTCTCATCGCGGTGGCTTCTCTTGTTGAAGAGCACGGGCTCTAGGCGCGCGGGCTTCAGTAGTTGTTGCGCACGGGCTTAGTTGCTCTGTGGCATGTGGGATCTTCCTAGACCAGGGATCAAACTTGTGTCCCCTGCGTTGGCAGGTGGATTCTTGACCACTGCGCCACCAGGGAAGCCCCTCAGTCCCTTTTTGATGTGCTCGCTCTGGAGCTGGAGACCGAGGCAGGTGCTGAGGCAGCTTTGTCCCTGGGCCTGGGGCCTGCCTGAAGCCTGACTTCTTGGTGATCAGAGTCATCCAGCTCAAGTCAGAGTTCTAACTTGGTAGCAGGGACCCACTCTGTGCCCTTTTGTGCCTGGCACTGGGGGCCAGCGCTGAAAAAAGGCCCAGGTGGTCCTGGTCACCAGGGAGCTCTAACACCAGAGAATAGCCTTCAAAGAGAAGCCAAGGGCCATGAGATTCCTCCCTCCCTCCTACAAATGTTTACTGAGTCCTCCATTGGAGCAGGCCTTGCTAGGCCCTGGCCATCAATGAAGGCTTACCCTGCTCTGAGGTTCAGAGGGAACCTCACTGCAGGACCCACACAGTGCTTTCTTTCCTTTGAGTTCTGCAGCTCTGCTCACTGGGGGTCCCCTCAGTCCTGAGTCTCCACCATCAGACTGTGGGCTCCCTGAGGGTGGTGCCTGAGGTGTCTCCCTCTCACAGGGTCTTCTGCATTCATTCATTCATTCAGTCCCTCAGGGCAGCCCTGCTAGGTGCCGGGCTCTTGTGAATTGGCCAGCCATGCAGATGCTGTCTAAACTGATTCCCAGTGGATGAGAAGAAGCTGGTTCTGGGACGGGGGTTCCAGGCAGACGGAGCAGCACAGGCAAAGCCAGGGCTGAGGTAGGCAGGGAGGAAGCAGAGACTGCCCTGGAGCCAAGGAGAAAGGAAGCCTAGAGAGGGTTGGAGATTTCACCGCCGTGACAGGAGAGAAAACCCAAGAGAGTGTCAAGTATCATTGCCCAAAAGAAGGCAAGAATTCAAAATTTTGTGGAATCCCTGACTCATCTCACTGGGGGTGGAGGGAGATGGGAGAAGGTTGGGCTTCTAGGATGACTGTTAGCCCCTTCCTCACAGACTCCTCCCCCTGCCTGTCCTTGGGGAATGTGCCCTGGGGCCCTAGCTGTCATCAAGCGCTCCCTGTTGTCTAATCACAGCCTCTCCTGCTGCATCCTTGAGTGTCCTTGGTGGACATGCACCACAGTTGGGGCTGGCAGTCTCTCCTCCCCGTCCCCCCAGGCCCTGGTAGAGGCCCTCTCCATCCCTTTCGCACCCCAGGTACTGTCCTGGGCCACCGGGGCTGGGTCCAGGGCCTGGGGTTAGTTCCTGGGAAGCAGCTTCATCCTCTGCCCCGGACCAAGCTTCCACCTTGATCTCTAGGATCGATTGAGGTCTTAGATCTCACCGAGAGGGCTGGAGGGGCCAGGGAAGCTCATGCTCTGTTCCTGTCTCTTTCTTACCTTGGTTCCTTTTTCTTTTTTTTTTAAATTGGAGTAAAATTGCTTTACAATGTTGTGTTAGTCTCTGCTGTACAATGAAGTGAATCAGCTATATTCATACCTATATCCCCTCCCTCTTAGACCTCCCTCCCCGCTTCCCCCTCATCTAGGTCATCACAGAGCACTGAGCTGAGCTCCCTGTGCTATATGGCAGGTTCCCACTAACTATCTATTTTACACATGGTAGTGTATTTATGTCAAAGCTAATCTCCCAATTCGTCCCACCCTCCCCTTCCCCCACTGTGTCCACCTTACCTTGGTTTTTTTTTTTTTTTTTAATTTTTATTTATTTATTTATTTATTTATGGCTGTGTTGGGTCTTCGTTTCTGTGTGAGGGCTTTCTCTAGTTGCGGCAAGCGGGGGCCACTCTTCATCGCAGTGCGCGGGCCTCTCACTATCGCGGCCTCTCTTGTTGCGGAGCACAGGCTCCAGACGCGCAGGCTCAGTAATTGTGGCTCACGGGCCCAGTTGCTCCGCAGCATGTGGGATCCTCCCAGACCAGGGCTCGAACCCGTGTCCCCTGCATTGACAGGCAGATTCTCAACCACTGCGCCACCAGGGAAGCCCCCTTACCTTGGTTTTTTATCTTTATCTTTTTTCCTATCTCTGTCTCTTTCTCCCCCACCCCCGACCTGTCTTTCCTTGGTCCTGTCTCTGCCTTCCGCCTTCCTGGTCTCCTTTTGTCTCTGCCCCCTCCCTCCCTCAAGGCCGCAGTCTCTGTCCCCTTGGTCCCTCTTTCTGACGGTCCCCTGGCAGCGCTGGTGGACACGCTGGAGGAGAAGCTGGAACTATGGGACTGCGGACACAACTGTGCCCAGCAGTGTGCAGGGCACCTGACAAGGGGCACCATGCACGGCCACCCTCTTCCTTGCCAAGGTCAGAGGCGATTCAGAGGACAGGGTCTCAGATCAGCAGGTTCCCATACCAGGCCCACTGGAGGAGTTCATAATAAAGGGCCGGGCACTGAAGCCCTGAGTGCTTTGACTTTCTAGAAGAAAAGCAATATGGTTGCTTCTTTAAGAGGGAAACCCTGCCTACCCAGTTCAGGGAAGGAAGAAGGTATAGTAGTTGGACTTTAAGCCTCTCCAACAAAGGTTTCACCTCCAAACTGCTGGTGGGATTGGGGACACTGTTTTGTCATGGAGAGGGGATGGGTTAGGGGCAGGAAACAAAAGAGGAAGGTGACCAGCCTCTTCTCTGCCAGTCAGCAGCTCCCCGGGGCCTCGGAGCTGGGCTGGGTGTGCCCAGGGCCTCTTTCTGGGCATCTGAAGGAGACATGAGATGGAGAGCTCTGAGTTTGTAGAGGAAATTAAGCTCTTGGAGAAGAGACAAACCAAGACGATGGGAACAGATTTCTAGAGGGTTCTGAGTGTTGTGGAGGGCTGGGAGAGCACTGCGGGGATGGGGGCAGTTTTCTCCAGATGTAAGGTGACGCATTTTAGGGGAAGCATGGAGCAATGTTGGCACGATGCTTGGTGCCCTGGGAGGGCTGATGGGCCTGGGCCCTCACAGGAGGTCTGCGCAGACTGAGGGTGGACAAACGTTGTGGACCCTGCAGTCTGCATCTTGAAGGAGAGGAGGTAGAACTTTCCTGGTGACAGGCCAGTGTGGTGACTGAGGGGCCGTGGGAGAGAAAATGAGACCCCCATGCTGCATGGCTGAAGGGGGGAGACAGCCCAACCTCCACTGGAGCCCCGCAGGGCCATGTCCCGATCCCTTTCCAAGGTCCTTCCTCTCACGCCTCTGTCTCTGTTGTTCTCTCTCCCACCCCTGCCCCGTTTCTGTCTCTGACCCTTTCTTCTTCCTCTTGTCCTCCTGTCTCTCTCAGGCCCTGCCTCTCCTGTCAGGCCCTCCTGTCTCTCTCTGTGTCTGTTTCTCTCTGGGCCTCTGTGCTGCCTGGTACCAGGAGAACCCCCTTTTTCCATTTCCATTTCCTCCCCGTGGGCACTGGGTGACCCCTGCCTGTGTGTGTGTGTGTGTGTGTGTGCGCGCGCGTGTGTGTGAAGGGGCTGCTGGCTGAGTCAGGTGGGGCAGGCTGTAGAGCGTGGGGCGTGAGGGCTGGCACGGGGGCTGCTGTCCCTCTGGGTGGTGGGCAGAGGCAGGCTTTCTAGGCTGAGGCAGCCCCCGCTGCCCCTCCACAGGCCCACACTCATTCTCGGAAAGTCACAAGAGCCTGCCACACCATGGCCAGTGTACACAGAGCACGTTGTGCCACTCCCTAGGTCTCTGCCCCGCCCCTGCCGGCTTCAAAGCCAGGTCCCAGTGGCAAGCTGGCAGCCTCACTCTCTGAGGCTGGGACTGCTCACCTGGCTGGGTGGCGGCTCCTTCCGCTGCTTATCTGATGTCTCCCCTCAGGAGGCAGGGGCAAGAGCCACTCTGGGGCAGGGACAGGCATGCTGAGCCTTAGGCATGGCACTCACACCCCTCCCTGCCAGCTGCCCACCCAGCATACCTTGCCCCGTTCTAGGAGCTGGCCATCCTGGTCTGCCCTCCATTCCCACCCCAGCCTGGTTTTTCCCACAGGTCTTTGAAGAAGCCAGGTATCCTGTGTGGGAAGCTCACCCTCTCTTTACTCCATTTCTCAGGCTTCGATTCCTGCCTGCAATTCACCTCCTCTGGGAAGCCTTCTTGGATTGCCCACTTTCCATCTCAGATAGCCCATTCCTCCTGGGTGCTGCCAGATGGTTGGGCCCACAGCAGACACACTATGTGATTGATATCCAAGTCTCCTGGCTGAGTGCTGTTCCGAGGAAGAGCCTGGGGCAAGGAGAAGGTGCCAGCACTGACTACCACCCCCCAGCTGCCAGCAATTTCCATGCGTTATTGACTTCATTCCCACAGCAGCCCTTTCAGGTAGCGATTATTATTGCCATTTGACAGATGAGAAAACCAAGACTCTTAGAGATTACCAACTTGCCTGAGGTCACACAGCAACACCCCTAAACTAAGACACTCTCAAAATGATGTGGGAATGACAGAGGCTTCCAGGGTCGGGGGTGGGCAGCCCCTGCCCCCACAAGGACTTGAAGTGCCTTAGCTCCTGGGTCTGTTGGGATGGAAAGTCCAGGTATTGCTACCAGCGTTTGGGATGGAGGCAGGAGGATGGATGAAATGACCCTCTGAATGCTTGCCTGGGTTCAGTCCACTCCCTCTGCCCTCCCTGTGAAGACCTTCCAGCACCACCCTCAGAGGGCTCAGCCCCTGGCTCTCCCATGAGGGCAAAAACTCAGCAGCTCCTGATCCCTGCCCAGTGCCCCCCCCAGAACCCCACCTCTGGCTCCCTTCCTCGGGGCTGGCCTGGGGAGGCGTGGTTCAGAGCAGCCTGCTAGTTCTCTGCTCCAGTCGGCCCCCCACCCGTCTCCCTTGCTCCCCTCCCCAGACCACCTTGGCTGGGATTCGCCCAGGATCTCCATCCAAGGTGTTTCTCCGGCTTTGGGAAGCATCTGGATTCAAGACTTCCCATCCCCGTGACCGGATACGGAGCTCATCCCTCCTCTTCCCACCCTGTCTCTGCGCTTCTTTCTCTCTTCCTCCAGGGTGTGTACTATGTGCAAAGCACTGGACTTGAATGCAGAGTAAGTGGGTCCATCAATAGCCAACTAAACAAAAACATGAACTAATGTAGCAGGAGTCCACACGAGGCACTGTGGGAGCTCAGGGAGGAGCACAGAGGCAGGCGGGTGCCCTCCTGGATGAGCCTTGAAGGACAGGCAGAGAAGGGGGCTCTGTGTGCGGATCTGGTGGAGGGAAGAGCCTCCAGGCCACTCCCCAGAGGAATCTTCCATCTTCCATCCAGCAGACTGTGAGCTGCTGGGCAGGGCCTGTATCCTCTGAAGCAGTGCTTCTCAGACCGCCTGGGGGAAGGATCAGTTGTTTTTCTTTAAATTCCAATTTGTCATAGACCATTAAATTATAAAATATAATACAAAGGAACTGCTAGAAAAATAAAACAAGACACACAAAGTACAAGCCCCAACATTTTATTGTTGGATACAACAGACATAAAATCACTTCGTCAAATAGCTATCAAGAGTCTAAGTGCCTGTACTTGGTCTGCACTGCCCGGTCCCTGGCAGCCGTGGTTGAGCCTGGCGGGTGGATCGCTCCTGGAGTGTCACTGCCTTGGAGCAGCGTGTTCAGGCTGCAGGTCATGACCTGCTAGTGGGGTGGGAAATTAATTCAATAGGTTGTGACCGCATTTTCAAAACATGAAATAGAACAGAATAGGAAATACAGCGCCTTACCTGTAGTAGCGGAGGTGTGGTTTTATGAAGTGTTTATTTCAGGCAACTGCACACACGCACTTGCACACACACACACACGTGCTTGTCCTGGATTGCGAGGTGAGACGTCTGCCTGGGCCTGTGGCCGGGTGCCCCTCCCCACAGTGCTGTATGGACAGAAATCTGCTCTCTGACGTCACCGTCCTCGCCCAAGCCCCTTGTTTCCCTCCCTTTAGAGTCTATTTCTTTCATCTCCTCCTCTGGCCACCTCTGGGCTCTGGAGTCTTTGGTCCTTCCACTTGCCTGTTTCTTTTTTGTGGACTCCTCCCTCACCTTCCCCAGGTGCTCCTTTCCTCCTGGGCTCCCTGGAATTAGGCCCCCAATGCTGCACTGGGTCCAGGGCAACCACCAGACACAGAACAGGGGTCCCTGCTCTCAGGAAGGGAGTAGCTGTCCTAGGGAGTCAGAGCTGGTCTGGGGGGTCAGGGAATGGATTGCATAATATAAAGGAATGTGTGATAGCAACTGAACCCCGAACCCAAGCCCAGCCACGACCTGGTTCTCCCTGGAGGCCCTCGATGGGGAGAAACACATGACCCTACCCAGGGTCCCTGCTGAGCTGCCACCTCCTCTTTTAGGGCTCTGTTGATATGCCTCTCCCATTCTAGGCATAACTTACTCAACCAATTCTCTAGAAATGAACCTCTGGGTTGTTTCCAGTTTTGTTTTGTTTTGTTTTGTTTTTTAAGTATCTGAAGCAATTAGAAATGGTGCTGTAATGAACGTCTTTGTGCCTCTCCCTCACCACATCTGAGCTGCTGACTCCCCGAGGTCCCCTCACTTCACCTCCTGTTTCTCTCGTCTCTAACCACACATGGTCCACATTCTTCCTCAGACCCCAGCTCATGTCCTGGGGCTGAACATGAGCCACAGGTTTGGAAAATGTGATCTTCTTCCCCCTCAGGCCACACATCCTCCTTCCTCACAACGACTCATTTGCTGTCTTCAGCCAGGCTTTCTAAACACCCAGCTGTATCATAAGAACCTTTGACTGGAAGTAACAGAAAACCTGACTCAAAATGGTTTCGACTATACAGGAAGTTTTCATTTCATAAGAAAAAATGTCCTGAGGTAAGGTGGCTCCAGGGAGGTTAAGTGAGTGGCTCTACCACTTCATCAAGCATCCTGGTTCTTTCTGGTTTTCTGCTCTGCTCTCCTCAGATTTGGCTTGCTCCTTAAGTGCTATAGTTCTCCTCATGGTTGCAAGATGGCTGCTGAAGATCCAGACATCACATCCAGACATGATATGTCTGGAGGTTGAAGAGGGACAATCTCTTTCTGTGTGTCTATTTTTTAGATCAAGAAAATGTTTCTCTGAAATACCCTTAGCAAAACTTATCCTCGGCTCTCATAGGCCAAGATTAGGGCACATGCGCATTCCTTTAACTCCCTAACTTTGTAGGGAGAATGAGGTTGGTGAGTCCTGGGGCTGTGTGAGCCCCAGGTTGGGTTTTAAAGGAGAAAAGTGGTCTGGGGACAGAAACTGAATAGACAAGCCTGTGGCTCCTGCTCTGCAGACTTAGCTTGAAACTGATTCAATTAGAAAACATTTTTTGAAGGAATGAGATATGGTTTTGCCCTTGAGGGATTTTGTTGCAATGTGGGAGAGGAGAGAGCAGGCCCAGGGTACAGGGCCCGGGAAAGAAGGCTGAATTTGTTGAAACTGGAGACGGGAAGTGCTCTAGCCCTTCTCTCTGAGGGAAGGAGTTGATGAGGATCTCAGTTCCTGCTGGATTGGATGCAGGGGACTGACTGAGATGACCTGGAGCTGGGCTTCCCCTAGAGCTGAGGCCAACTCTCTGTCAGGGATGGGGAGACCAAGGTATAGGAGGTACAGAGGTAAGGGGGGCACTTATCCCAAGCCAGGGTCCCCTTTTTCCTGGCCCTCAGGTGGGTCCTTGTCCTTGCCCCTGAGTCACAGAGGGACAGGAAGGAAAGAAGGAGGGTTGTGAGTCAGGAGTCTACCTGGGGAAACAGAAAAACACAGGAAGTGACTCAAGACTAAAGGGCAGACAGGTGGTCTGTGGTGCCCATGGGACAGACCCTGGGGGTGTTGGCTGAGGGCGAGGGTCCCCTCCCCAGAGGCTGCCGGTGCACACCATCCTGGCTATTTCTGCCAACCATGTTTCCCACAAACCTTCCCCTTCTCACCACAGCAGGCCGCCTGCCCACTCACCCACAAACCCAGCCACCAGCTGTCGCAATTCCTGGCACTGGTCCACCCCCTGCATCCGGGAGGGCTCATCACCTCTGACCCCAGAAGTGGGGTCAACCCCTTTCCCTGCTTCCCCTGAGTCCATCTTCTCTGCCCTCATACCCAGAAGGGAGAGATGCTGGGGCCACTAGAGGGTGCGGGCTCTTTTGAGCAAAGCAGATGCGTCTGTGCACACGTGTATGATGGGGCCATCCTCAGGGTCAGGGACATCAGGGTCACATCTAGGTGGAGTGATGGGTACAAAGGCAGTGGGAGCACAGGCCTTGTGAGCTGCTGGGTCCTCTGCTGTGAGCGAGTCAGAGGGGCCTTTGTCCCACTGACTGGATTTCGGGTTTGAGGTCGGGGTCCCAGCTAGTAATAACATGATATTTTGCTTCCTTTTACCTCTGTTCTTATGCATTAAGCTTCCTTAGGGATCTCTGAAGGAGGAGGTGTGGCGGGACCAAGGCATGATTAAAGCATATTATATTAGGCTTTATTTTACAAATGTTAGGTTATATTATAGGTAAATTTAGCAACTTGTTTTTTCACTTATTATCTTAGACATCTTTCCACAATAGTATATATAGAAAGCTTCCTTATTATTTTTATTTTTTATTATTTTTAAATTTAATCTTTATTTTTATTTTTTTTGGCTGTGCTACGCAGCATGTGAGATCTTAGTTCCCCGACCAGGGATCGAACCCATGACCCCTGCACTGGAAGCATGGAGTCTTAACCACTGGACCGCCCGGGAAGTCCCCCTTATTCTTTTTAATAGCTGCATAGACTTTCACTCTATGGATGTACTATAATTTATTTAACCAATTCTCTATAAATGAACCTCTGGGTTGTTCCCCGAACTGCCCCTTTAAAAAACATTATAAACAATGCTGCAGTGAACATCTTTGTCCATTTACCCTTGGGCACATGCATAAATGTTTTTACAGGATAAAATCCAAGAAGTTAAACTGCTAGGTCAAATAGTATGAACGTTTAAAATTTAATAGATAATGCCTAATTGCTCTCTAGAATGTACTCATTTTCCTTCCATCAGCATTGTATGAGATGGCCTTGTAATCACATCTTCCACAACCTTGTGTGGTATGAATCTTCTTAATCTTTGCAAATCTGACAAGTGAGAAATTATATCTTGTTTTCATCTGCATTTAAAATTGTTAGTGAGATGGAACATTTTGTATATTTTATTAGCCAGTTGTGTTTTTTGTGAATGACCTATTTATATTCTTTGCCTGTATTCTCCCATTGGATTGTTGTCTTTTCCTTATTGTTTTCCAAAAGACGTCTTTTTTTTTAATTTGGAAAAGGAGCGTCTTGTTATACATCTTGCAGGTATTATTCTCTTATTTCGTCCTCTGATTTTATTTATGGAGTTTTCTCTTTTTATTTCCACGTAGACACATTTATGAATCTTCTCTGTTATGACTTCTGTTTTGTTCTGTGACTAGAAAAGCCTTTGCTACCCCAGGATCATAAAAACATTTACACACGTTTTCTTCTGGCATTTATATGGCTTTATTTTTCAAATGTTTTATTTTGAAAAATTTTTTTTCTTTACATCTTTGATCCTGTTAAAATTTATTTCAGTGTTAGGAGTGAGGTAGGGAATACAGATTTATTTATTTTTGTCCTAGTGTCTCAGTTTATTGAATTGAATTCTTATGTTTATTTGAGTCAATATCAAATTTCTGCATTCTTTACTACTGATCTGTCTGCCTGTAGCAGTCCCATACTATTTTAATTGTTATAGTTGTATAATATTTTAAAAAGTATTTTATAGGGCTACCCCCTCCCTTATTAGTTTACTTTTTCCTGTCCAGGGATTTTCTGGCTATTCTTTTCTATTTATTTTTCCAGATGAATTTATTTTTTATTTTTAAAAAATTTATTTATTTATTTATTTATTTATTGGCTGCATTGGGTCTTCGTTGCTGTGTGCGGGCTTTCTCTAGTTGCAGTGAGCGGGGGCTACTCTTTGTTGCGGTGCGCGGGCTTCTCATTGCAGTGGCTTCTCTTGTTGTGGAGCACAGGCTCTACGCGTGTGGGCTTCAGTAGTTGTGGCTTGCGGGCTCTAGAGCGCAGCCTCAGTAGTTGTGGTGCACGGGCTTAGTTGCTCCGCGGCATGTGGGATCTTCCCGGACCAGGGCTCAAACCCGTGTCCCCTGCATTGGCAGGCGGATTCTTAATCACTGCACCAACAGGGAAGTCCCCCAGATGAATTTATAATCACTTTGTCACATTATCTCAAAAAAAATTCTACTGAATTAATGGATTCATTATGGGGACACTGACACGCTTTCAATGTTACTGACTTTTTATCCAAAAGCAAAGTCTCTCTCTCTCTCTCCATTTATTCAAGTTTATGATTTGGGTTTTATAGCTCTTCCCATGTATCCCTGCACATCCTTTTCTATATTTCACGTTATGAGTTTATTGCCTTCATGCATGGGACCTTGATTCTTGTGTTTAGGAAATCTTGTTTTTAAACTAGCCACCTTGCTAAATCCTCTGATTATTATCAGAAGTCCTTTAGCTGATTCTCTTGGAATATCCATGTATAGAATAATATCATCCAATGATAATAATTATGCTTTCTCCTTACAATATTTATAACTCTTATTTTATTCTTTTATCTAATTGCACTGTCAAGTAATTCCAAAACGATGTTAAATACTCTTGGTGGTAGTTGACAGTGACGGCTGACATCTGTCTTTAATATGGGGCTACTTCTAGACTCTCCCCATGAAATATGTTGTTTACATATTAAGATAGTGAGTTATGCTGAGTTTCCCAGTATTTGGCCTTCTTGCTCTTCTGAAAGGAACCACACTTAGTCTTCATGTATTCTGCTTTTTATTAACACAATCCTAAGCAATACATCCTTCCTTAGCTCAGAACTTCCTCTTAGCTGATCATTCCTCCCCTGGAAGCAGAGGCATGAAGATGGGTGGACGTGTGAGATAGGCGAAGAGCTGTGTGGTCCATAATGGGTGCAGGGCATCGAGGTGGCTGAGGGCACCTATGTACATGATGGGCTGAAGCCAGGTAGCCAGAAAGAGATGAAAGTGCCTTTCAGGTGTCTTCTCTGAGCTGGCCTCCCTCTCTTTACATGATCAGCAGCTCCAGGAGCACAGAAGGAGTAAGCCCTTGACCCAGAATCGCTGCGTCTTCCAGACCCACGAACTCCCCTCTGGCCCTTAATTAACCCAGTCATTTAAGAGGAAGGGAGGTGAATTTGTGGCTGTGTTCATATTAACCGAGTGGGTATAGACACAATCCATTCTTTTCTCATGAGAGATCAAGAGCATACAGACGTGTGTGGAGGTAAACTGAGTTTCAGGGAAAGTGAGGAAGAGCATGGTCAGACACTCACTGGAGGCAGGCCTGAGTGAATGGTGGGCACCCTGCCCGGAGGCAGGGGATTGAATGCAATGACCTCTGGATGCCGATGATACTGCGAGCATTCATGAATTCTTGTCTCTTCCTGCTACTTCTGGCGCATCCCAGTAGGGGCAACCGGGGCTAACCCCATTTCCCCGCCATGGGAGGCTGGGAAAAGAGTGGGGGTGTGGTCAGCAGGAAGAGGCTCCTGCCAACAGACTAGGCCTCAGGTTGGAAATCCAGCTTCTGGCAAGACGGCAAGAGCAAGGCCGGCTGTAGCCCTGGGGGCGTCAGGACGCTGGGTGAGCATTCAAGGCAGGGCCTTGGATAGAAAGAGGCAAGATGGGCCCTTGAGTGTGGACCTGAAATTCCGGAACAAGGAGGGCTGTGTGCAGAATGAGAAACCCTAGGGACATTTGAGTTGGTCCCTACCAGCCACAACCCAAAGGGCTTTCCTTAGAATCGTCTTGCAAAATCATGGTGGGTTCTTGAATGATGCGGCTTTCTGTGGAAAAGTAGGTGCCACGGGGTCTTGTTAAGTGACTTGGCATGAGTCTTACTCATTTCCAGTTCTTCTCATTTTCTGTACCAGGTCCAGGCCCCCCCCCCCGCCCCCCCCCGGCAGTGGGTGAGCTGCTAGTAAACACATCCCAGATGTGCTGTGTGAGACGAGCCAAGATGGCGGGCGAGATGGATGCTTTTTGGAATAACAAGCAATTTCCTCAGAAAAGCCTTCTCCTTTGGGCAGACACCACCTGACGTCAGCAGCTCAGAGAGACCAGAAGAGCTCTTCCTCCCCTCTCCAGAGCCAGGGACCCTCGGGGTTGGAGGGACCCTTTCCCCGCAAACGGTGCCCCAGGGCACCTTGGGAGCTGTGTGGAGCTTCCTGAGGGGGTGGACGGCTGAAGAGGAAGGGCTCAGCATCATCCCAACCCTTCCACCCTGAGCTGCAGCCAAAGAGGAGCCTCAGCCTCGATTTGTCGTACTTATCGCGTTCAGAGTAATGTCCTTTATACCGTGAGTTCTGAATCTTAAAATACATCTGAAAGACCCCGGAATAGCCCAGGGGCCCTGCCCTGTGGGCTCTGTGCCTTGGCCATGGATGCCGTGCTCCATCCTGGTTTACAGGCAGGGATCTGCAGCCAGCTGCCCAGAGTCATACTCCTGGGGCTGCCTTTTACCAGCTCTGGGAGCTCAGGCAGGCTACTTAACTCCATCCGGGCCTCAGTTTCCCGAGTTGTAAACTAGGCTGTCGTGACAATTAAGAAAGCACTTAGCACAATACCTGGCATGTAGTATTAGCTATTACTAATGTCCTTAGCCTACCTGCAAACCCCGAGGAATGGCACTAGCTCACTGTCTCTCCAGGACGCCCGGTCTGTGTTCTGACCATTCTCCCTGGTTAGGCAAGGGCCACTCTGCCCACTCTGTCTCATCAGCTGGAAGGGGATTGTTTTTTCCTGAGTATAAAGGTAATACATGTTTTTTATAGTAAAGAGGGAAAATTCAGAAAATCAAAGACAAGGAATAAAAGAAAGAAAAAATCAAAAAGGAAAGAAAGAAAAAATAAAAATAGAAATGACCACTGTCCAATTACCCAGAGAAAACCAGATGCAGCATCTTGAGGCTGGCATTCGTTTCTCTGCAGCCATAACAAATGACCACAAACTTGGTGGCTTAAAACAATACCCATTTATCATCTCAGTTTCTGTTGATCAGAAGTTCCAGCGTGCTTGACTGGGCTCTTGGCTTAGGGTCTCATGAGACTGACATCAAGGTGTCAGCAGGAATGTTTTCCTTTCTGGAGGTTCTGGGGGATGAATCCACTTCCAGCTCATTCAGGTTACTGGCAGCATCTAGTTCCTTGCAGTGTAGGACTGTTTCCTTGCTGGCTGTCACCTGGGAGTCCCTAGCCTGTAGAGGCCTCTCTCTGGCCATTGCATGTGGCCCCTACATCTCAGAAGCAGCAATGTCACGAAGTATTCTTTACTCACTTGGACTTTCTCTGACTTCCCTCCCATCATATCTCTCCTGTCTTCCTCTTTTGCCCCATCTTTCTTCTACTTTCAGCCAGAGAATGTTCTCTGCTTTTAAGGGTTTATGTGATTAGATTGAGTCCACCCGGATGATCTAGGAAAACCTCCTTATTTTAGGGTCTGCAGCCTTAATCAAAGAGTCCCTTTTGCCAGGGAACATAATACACTCACAAATTCCAGGCATTAGGGCAGAGACATCTTCTGGGGGGGCATTACTTGGCCCACCATAGTGTTTATGCTTTTAGTCTTTTCTCCAGGCATATTATCTTTGTGAAGAAATATTTGTAAAAGCGTGCAGTAGTCTGCTGGCAACTCAATATCATTTCCTTCCCCCGGTCTATGCTTTCCTCTGCCCAACAGGGGCTGGAAGCCAGGGAGCTACAGTTCTCAGAATCCCCGCCAGCCGCCAGCCGACTAGAGGCACTTGCGTTGAGATCTGGCAGGGAGGGAGAGAAGCATAAATCATAGCATTGTTCTCCCGGCAGCTGCAGGCAGGTGCGTGCACTTCCAGATAGGAGATTTTGAAGCAGCCTTCAGGCATTTCCTCCATGTTTCCACCTGAGGAGGCTCAGGTGTCCTGAGGTTTCAGCAACTTCCTAGCGCCCTAAAAGCTCGTCATGAACCTGACAGCCAGCCCTTCCACAGCTTTGTAAACACCTCATTCTCTGTACTACATCCCTTTCTGCTTGAAATGCCTAGAGTGGTTTCCAGGTTCCTAGCTGACTGATACAGGGATCTTGTTGACCATAGCAATTTATAACCTGCTAGTTTTCACTAAATAACAGATCATGAAGATAAACCTGTCCACAGGTCATTCAGTATTCTGAAAACATTTTTAAAAATCTGGGTTTCCATGGCTGTATGCTAACCTATCATATGGATGTACCATAATTTATGTAACCAACCCTCTTTTCTTAAACAAGTTGTTTCCTGTCTTTCACTTTTGTAATCCACGCTGAGAACATCGTTGGCCATGAATCTTTGTGCAAGGCCAAGAGTATTTACTTAGAATATATTCTTGAGGTGCAATATTTAATTAAAGGGTATTAGCTTTTTGAAAGCCTTTATGCATATTTCCAGATAAGTCATCTGTATTTTCTTTCCTTTCTCCTCCCACCTCTCCAGCTGTGCCTTCTCTGTCTCCTTGGTTGCTTCCTTCTCATCTCTCTGACCTCTTGCCAATGGAGAGCTAAGGGACTTAGTCCTTGTTCCTCTTCTCTTTTTTATCTATACTTATTCCCTTGGTAAATTAATTTACTTTCGTTGCTTTAAATACTATTTGTATGCTGATGACCCCTTCGTTTCTATCTTAAGCCCAAGCCTTTCCCTGGAACTCTAAGCTTGTGTATTCAAATTGCCTTCTCAGAATCTCTGTCTGGATGACCGATGGGAACATCAAAATCAGCACTTCTGAAACTAAACTCTGCCCCTGCCTCGCAAACCTGCTTTCCCCACAGTCTCCCCATCCCAGCTAATGACAACTCCTTCCTTCAAGTTGCTCAGACCGAAAAATCTGTAGTTCTCCTTGACGCCTCTCTTTTTCTCATACCCTTTGTCCAATCTGTGAGCAAATCCCGTTGGCTCTAACTTCAAAATGCATCCATAATCTGACCAGTTCTCACCAGCTCCACCATTACCACCTGGTCCAAGCCGCCATCCTCTCTTAGCTGGGTCATCGCAATAGCCCCTCCTACCTGGACTCTCTGCCTCCCCCTGGCTTGGTCTATTCTCAACAGCAGCCAGCGTGATCCTGTTAACACATAAATCAGATCACATTGCTCCATTGCTTAGAACCTTCCAGTGGCTCCCGTTCCCCTCAACATCCTTATAGTGGCCTGCAAAACCTTGACCAATGCCTCCCCATTGCCTCTCGGACCTCCTCTCCCCACCACTCTGTTTCTTTAATCTATTTGAGCCACTTGAGCTTTCTTGTTTCTCAAACATTCCAGGAAACAGCCCACCTCGAGTCATTGCACCAGCCTTCCCCTCTGCCTGGAACACCTTCCCCAGGCATCACGTGACAGGCTTCCTCGCCTCCTCAGGTCTTAGGTCAAATGTCTCCTCGTGATGCCTTGTCTGACCCCACTCTGACAACCCCCGCTTCTACCTTACTTTTCTCCAGAGCTCTTATCACCATCTATCAAATATATATAAATATAAAACTCATTTTATTATCTGTCTCCTCCCATTAAAATGTGTGCTCTCTGAGAATGGGAAACTTCGTCTGTTTGGTTCACTGATGCATCCCCTAAAAGAGTCCTGAGAACAGCAGGCACTGGATAAATATTTGTGGAATGAGTAAATGGATTTGGTAGTTTTCTTTTAGTGGACTCTTTGAGAAGCTCATTACGGTTTACAATGTAGGTCTCACTTTACCTCGAAGACTCTGACAAGTAGGGATGGTACAGGGGTAAAGAGCATCGCCTCACTGTGAACCCTTTGGTGCTGTAGTTTCTCATCTGCAGTAATAACCATCTCACAGGCTTGTTGTCAAAACTAAATAAGATAATTCAAGCAAATAATTTGCACCTATTAATCACGAAATAATTACAAGTTTGTTTATTGCCATTTTATAGTAGACAAATCTGAGGCTCAGAACATTTAGGAATTTGCTAAAGGTCACATGGTAAGGGGAAGAGTGAGGTTTGAATCTAGGACTTTTGATTCATGATACTTTCTGCATCAAACCAAACTTATGTAAAACTTAAGGGCATAGGACTCTCCCCCAAAGCCCTAAGGCTAGAGAGATCTGGGGAGTCTCTTGATTTCTTTCTGTTGTTTGAATCCTCTCCAGGGTGTTGTGGCCAAGTCATCACTTCTGTTTGAGTCTCTCTGGGCCTGGGAGACTCACTGCCTCCAGGCTGCATGTTCGAGGGCAAGGCATTCAGGCATCTGTACAGTTTGTCATGTTAGGTGGGCAAGATGGCAGGCAGTGTTAGGTACCCACCAAATAGCTGTCCTCCCCACTCTCCTTACTCATACAAGTCCAATTCTCTCCAGGGCAGCAATGTGCCCAGCAAAAGCTATACTCTCTCTATTTCTTCACAACAAGGGTGGGCCTTGTGACGTAGTTGTGGCCAATGAGATGTGACTGGAGATGACTGGATGGTTTTCCGGATTAAAAGGGGGTAGGGATTTTCAGCAGGCAGCATGCCCTGCCCTTCCCTCTTCCCCCTTTTCCTGCCTGGAATATGGATGTGATGGCTAGAGGTCCAGCAGCCATCTTTTGAGCATGAGGAGGAAAGCCATATGCTCAGACTGGAGGGAAGGAAAGCTAGAGAAGCCTGGGTCATGGAGGGTAGTGTCAATATAGAACATCAGTCTCAAGCTGCTGTTACTGCTGTGCTTCTCATTGTGTGAGGAAAATAAGCCCTCTTTGGTTAAGCCTCTGAGATCATGTTTCTGATACTTGCAGCCTAATGCAGTCCTAACCAACACACTGACCCAAACGTTCTATAGTGGATGCTGTTCCTCAGGCTTGAGCATCTTGACCTTTAGTCCCATTTACATGAGGCTCAAAAGGCTCCAAGGCTGTAAGAATTTGTAGCATCCCTGGGAAGCAACAGGGTTTGATACTCCTGTGATGGATAAACACAGGCTGCAAGAAATCCCAGCTAGACATTCCCGAGAGGATCTTGCTGAGGTGGGTCCCTCCTGCACTGGGCTCATCACTAGGGTGTCCTACTAGAATAGGAGGTCCTGCCTATGGAGCAAGATTTGAAAAAATGTGTCTCCCTTTGGGCCTAGCAATTCTGCTTCTGGAACTTTGTTTTTAAATAACAGTCAAAGAAATGAACAGCTATTTGTGTAGGAGAACATTCATTCACCATAGTCCTATGTATAACAGTGGAAACTAGAAAAAAAATTAAAAACCCAACAGCAGAGGAATAGCTAAATAAATTACGACACATCACATTATACAATAGGGTGTAGCTTAGTGCAATCATGTTGTGGATGGCTGTTTATTAAGGTGGGAAGCTATCGCTAAAAAATATAAATTTTGAGTATGCACAGTAGAGTTCCAGTTTTGTCAAAACTACATCTCTACGACTCCCTTCTGCTTGACTCCAGCCCTCTCAGGATGCACCCCAGAGGTGGCTGCTCTTATCATGATTGACTGCCACTGCTTCTCCTACTAGAACTTGTGGCCTGGAGGACAGGGACCCCGTGTTTCCTCCCTGGAGGCCCAGGGGCTTGCCCCAGCCCCAGCACAGAGCAGGCAGACCGTAAACTTTTATGGACCAAATGAATGGGGAATTGGCAGCCAGAGATTTGCTGCCACCCATTGCTCCCTGTGAGGGTCCCTGTGTTTCCAGGTCCTGCTGACCTCTCCCTCTGCTTCTCTGCCTGGCCCTGCAACCACATTCAGGTGGTCTCCCAAGCCAGAGAGGGTGGTCCCCACTGCTGGCTGGCTGTCAGCCTCACCGGGGCCTCACCCCACACCAGGGAGATGAGAAGCTCTGGGGTGGGCTGGCTGTGCACGTGGGGAACATGCTGCCAGCAGCCCCAGTGTGCTGTCCCTGAGGCCCCGTGGGGAGTAGGGCTCAGTTCTGATGCTGAAAGGGGATTTCAGCTGCTGCCAGCCACTGCCAGCTGTAAAGCTATCATCCCCACACCATTTTGCTGCAGACAGGCAGGGTTTGGGTGGCCCCTGAAGGCAGCCCCTCAGGAGCAGCCATCCCACTCCATGTGACACGGTAACCATAAGAGTTAACATAATGGGAACAGTCCCAGAGGTCAGGCCCTGCTCTAAGGCTTTCCCTGGATCAATTCACTTAGTCCTCACAGCCAGCTGAATTGGGTATTACTACTACCATCCGCATCTCACAGAGAGGCTGACTCAGACACAGAGAAGTCAAATAGGCCTTTCCGGTCACATCCCTGCCCAGGGATGGAGTGGGGTCGCCATCCCAGGCAGCCTGGGGCCACAGCCTGTGGCTGAGCCCCTCTGCCCCGTTGAGTGGGAGTTATATGTCTAAGCACCTTCTATGTGCTCAGAACCCTCCCACATGCCACCATTCCAGAAACTTGAAAGGAAGACCACATGGATAAAAATACAAGAGGAACAAGAATATTGAAGACAACAGGCTCTTTTCCACACTGCCTTCCCCAATCAGTCTTAGGGTGGGTGCTGTTCCCGTACTTGTCCCCTCTGCTCTTGTCCCCTCCTCCTCATCCTTCTGGAAACCTTCCTCTTGCCCCAAAGAACCCAAGCTCTCTTTAATGGAATTGCATTATGTGCTGAGACTTGTTTGCTTGGGCTGCCGGATGCGGGGTGGGCACCTTGAGGGCAAGGCTGGGGCGATGGAGACAGATGGCGACCGGAGGGAGATTGGATTACCTACTTCTTCCCAAAGCCAATCCTCCTGGTAACTGTGTTAGGGCCCATTATTGATAGGCTTCCTCTCGGCTGCTGCTTGAGATTTGGTTTGTCTGTGACTTCTTATATCCGTTGATGCTCAGAGATGGATGAGTCGGGGCCCAGCTTGGAGGCTGAGGGAGGAAGGAGGAGGGAGGTGGCAGAAGATGAGTGCCGTGGGGACAGGCTGGGGAGCAGGAGGTCAGCCAGGGCCAAGTCAGCTCACGGCAAGGGGCGTCTGGTGAGACAGGGGAGAGAAGATGGGGCCAGAAGGTGGGGCATAGGGGCCTCGAATGCCAGGCTGAGAAGGCTGGTTTACATGTGGTCCGTAATAGGGAGCATGGTAGGCATTGAAGCAAGGGAGGTGACAGGTGGATATGGCTTTGGAGAAAAGGAGCAAGGGAGTATGGCAAAAATCAGGCAAGACAAGGACGGTTGGGACCCCTTGACTGTCCCTTGGAGGAGGGCAGAGGATGGAACCAGGGGTCCTCACCCCTAGTGAGTTGCGGGAGGGAATGGGACTCATCGAGTTCTGACAGAGACAAAATAGAAGTGGGGCAGACACAACAGACACTGCTCTAGACCCACGCCCGTGTTAGATCTCACTCAGTCCCTGAAGCAGGGCTGTAAGGCATAGCATGTATCAACACAGAAGTGGAGGCCTGGGAAGGGTGAGTCATTGCCGGGCTCACAGTGGAGAGGAGGTCCAGCCCAGACTATCTGATGCCAATGCCATGTTCCTATCTGATGTCAATGCCATGTTCCTATCTGACGTCAATGCCATGTTCCTATCTGATGCCAATACCATGTTCCTATCTGGTGCCAATGCCATGTTCCTATCTGATGCCAATGCCATGTTCCTATCTGATGCCAATGCCATGTTCCTATCTGGTGCCAATGCCATGTTCCTATCTGATGTCAATGCCATGTTCCTATCTGATGTCCATGCCATGTTCCTATCTGATGCCAATGCCATGTTCTCCTCACTGAACCGCTCGGCCTTCCAGGGCTCAAGACATGCCCGTTCTTCCCAGCTCTTCTCTGCACTTAGAGCTCATAACAACAGTAACAGTCAACTAGCCACCGCTTACTGAACACTGTCTCACACACGTCCTCTCCAGTTGTGGTCGGACTTGATGATTCTCATTTGACAAGTGAGTAAGTGGAGCTCAGAGAGGTCAATGCCTGCCCAGACCACACAGCGGGTGCAAGCCTGCCTGGTACCCCTCACCACGCTGAGCCCCATTCCCAGTCTCCGGCCCCTGTATTCCCGAATTCCACTTACTCTAATCCTGGGATTAGTAAGGAGGGGGAATTGACAGAGCAGCTCAGAGCAAGCTACCCATCATGGAAACTTCTCTGAGCATCCTCAGGCCTTACACCTCCCAACCCCATATCCCTTTACAGCCCAGACCTCCATCTCTCCAGGCCTGAGGCCTGGGCGCCCGGGGGACAGGGTTGGGGGGGGGCCAGGCTGCAGCCCCGGGCTTCCCCTCCCTGGTTGTACCAGGGAGGGGTGTGGGGAGTTGGGGGAGGGAAGGGGGCCCTGTTGAGTGGGATCATGGCCCTGCAGGAAGCCAAGAGTCTCAGAGGAGGACCAAGAATGACTTGGCCTCAGCCCAGCCCTAATCTCTCTGTACACACTCCCTTCCCTAAGGATTTTCCCTCGGAAAAATCTGTTTAATTTTCCCAGCTTAGAGACAATGAATGGAGGATTTGGGGTGGAGTGAGGACGGGTGATGGGGAGGCCCGTGGAGCTTGCTGTGAGAAAAGACGAGTTTGGAAATGGAAAAGCCAGTTTCTGACATGCCCCCTCCTCCAAGAAGAAGCCAGGAATGCCGGCCATCTGACTATGGACCAGCAGAAGCCCTGACCGGCCATATGATCAAAAGGCTTTGGCTGACTGTCTCTGCTAGTTTGTTTTGTTGTTTGCATGTTCTCAGAATAGGAGACCCCAAAGACAGAAACTGCATGTGTCCGGCACAGGAAATCTCGTATTGGTGAACGTAATTATCGTGGTGGGGTGGACAGTGGCATTGGTGGTCACAGTGGTGGAGGCCATGGTGGGCGTGATGACGGTGGCAGTGTGGCGGTGACGGGGGTGGTCATGGTCATGGAAACCCTGAAATCACGAAGGGGGTGGGTGGGCTGGGGGTTGAGGGGTGGGCTTTGTAACCTGACACACCTGGGTCCCATCCCAGTCCCAATTCCCTCTAGGAGTCACTTGGGAAAGTCAGCCTCTCTGAATCTCACTTTCCTCATCTGAAAAATGGGAATCATCAGAGCTATTGGTGGAGTTCAGGGCTCCCTGGGGTGGGCGCTGACTTCCTCCATTCTGCTCTGTCTCCGGGGGTTCTTCGGTCCCTCCCATCTGCCCTAGCTCCTTCCCTTCTGCCCACAAACTCCCTCCAGTAGTTCTCACTGGCTCTTCCCTTAATCACCATCTCAATTCCTTCCTTCAGAGCCCCACACATTCTAAAAAAGAAGTGTATACACATTGCCTCTGCTTCCTGGCCTCCCACTCACTCCCTAACCCCTTCTTGATAGCCTCCGGGTTCCCGACACTCGACGGAAACTGCTCTCCCAGTCGGCAGAGGCCTCCCCCACATCTCAACCTCAAGCTCTTGGAGGAAATTGGCCCTACGACCCGCAGGGCTTCGAGAGAGCCTCTTCCCAGGGCCGTCAGGGCCCACGTGTTCCGTCTCCCTGCCACCTGGCACCTGTTCTGCCTCCCTCTGCCCGCAAAGACCAGTGCTCTGATGGCATCTCCTGTCTCTGTACACGCTCCTCCGGGGTCACTTGATTCCCCTGGTCTGAGTCCAGTCTGTGCACGAGCAGCTCCCAAGTCCATGTCTCTGTTCTATCAGATCACCCAGCTAGAACTCCACTTCCGGCCCCTGACCGGCCTTCCCTGCTAGACTCCCTCCAACCCAGTAAAGGAAGGCGTCCAGTGCTGAACTCACTGTGTTCTCCCTAGATCTACCTGCTCTCCACTCCCTGTCACCCCAGATCCAACCCTCCACTCCTCATCCCTTCTTATAAATTTCCACCCACCCACCAGTCCTGTCAATTTCCCCAGGTCATGGTGCTTTTAAAATGAACATGGAATCTAATTTTATTTTCAAAAAACATAAACTCATCATTTAACTTTGCCCTTTTAAAGTTTATAATCCTGATTAACCAACCCTCTTCGGTATTAAAGTCAATAAATTATATAAATCTCAGATCTTGTTTTAACTCAGAAACATAAACTCTGTTGTGACAAACCATAACATGTTAATCTGTGTTGTGTAAACTGTTAGCTTCAAAAAACACACATGCCTTTTTAACACTGTTGCAAATGTCTCAGAAACTTCTTACACATCATGGTGCTTTCAGAAACAGTAGACTAGGTAATGTGGATTAACCTTCCTGCTGAAGGTAATTAGAGAAGATATAAATATATCAAAATATGTGTATATATACATATATATGAAAACACAGTATGTGTGTACACACACACACACACACACACACACACACACACACATACATGAAAAGAACAAACTGAAACATCTGAGTGCTAATAAGATCAATAAGGCAGTAGAGAATTATTGGGCTGGGATGTGGAGACAAGGGAGGTGCGCCTGGCTTCAGAAACGCTTTTCATTTGGGAAAGGAGGAAGCAACTGAGGTGCTGCAAGGTCGACCAGGGCTTTTGAGGGTCTCCTGGGGATAAAAGACAAGGCTTATCAAGAGAAGTGTTTGGTGACCCCCTTGCTTTGAATGGGGACCCCAAAGGGCTGCACCTGAGGAGGAAGGATGATCTGGATGTGGACAGGTTCTCACAGAGGCTGCAGCTCAGCTTTGACTCATCCCAATTCCTGAAATTGGATTAAGGTGATCCAATGTTGCTAGTGCCTTCAGGCTCTTGTAAATCCTCTCTGGAAGAAGATATCATCCTGGTATTAGATAATTTCTACAAATGATTTTGCAAAGACAATGTCCAGGGCATGCACACACAAAAACATAACCTCACAAAAACCAAAAAAACAAGACTCCCCCCAAAATCTAAAAAACAAAAAACCAGATACATGATGAGACAACATAAACAGATATATAAGAAAAACATATATAACATCCTCTCTAGATGTTGGAGTTATGCATGTAGGTTTTAAATTTTTAAATATAATGCTTAGCATTTCGGCGGATTGGCGAGGATGTGGAAAAAAGGGAACACTTTTGCACCGTTGGTGGGAATGTAAATTGTTGCAGCCACTGTGGAAAACAGTATGGAGACTCCTCAAAAAATTAAAAATAGAACTACTATATTATCCAGCAGTTCCACTCCTGGGTATTTATCTGAAGAAAACAAAAACACTAATTAGAAAGATATATGTACCCTTATGTTCACTGCAGCATTATTTACAATAGCCAAGATATGGAAACAACCCAAATGCTCATTAACAGACGAATGGGTAAAGAAAATGTGAGATATCTATATATATAGATATATAGACAGAGAGAGAGATATATATATGATAGAATATTACTTAGCCATAAAAAAGAATGAAATCTGGCCATTTGTGACAACATGGATGGACCTAGAGGGTATTATGCTAAGTGAAATAAGTCAGGCAAAGAAAAGTACTGAATGATTGCCCTATATGTGGAATCTAAAAAACAAAGCAAATGAACAAATACAACAAAACAGAAACAGAGCTATAGATACAGAGAACAAAGAGGCAAGAGGTGAGGAGATGGGGAAGGAAATAAATGGGTGAGAGGGATCAAGAGGTACAAATTTCCAGTTGCAAAATAAATGAATAACGAGTATGAAATGCCCATGTGGAGCAATATAGTCAATAACTATGTAATATCTTTGTAGGGGTGATATATCATAACTAGACTTATCATGGTGATCATTTTGAAATGTATAGAAATACCAAATCACTATGTTGTATAACAGGAACTAGCATAGTGTTGTAGGTCAATTATATTGATACATCAATCAAACTCATAGAAAAAGATCAAATTTGTGGTTAGCAGGGGAAGGGAGTCAGGGTAGGAGGATTTGGATGTAGGCAGTCAAAAGGTACAAACTTTTAGTTATAAGATCAATAAGTATTAGGGGTATAAAACATGATAAATATAATTAACACTGCTGTATGTTATATATGAAAGTTGTTAAAAGAGTAAATGCTAAGAGTTCTCATCACAAGAAAAAATTCTTTTTCTATTTTTTTAATTTTGTATTTATATGAGATGATGGATGTCCAATAAACTTATTGAGATTATCATTTCATGATTTATGTAAGCCAAATCATTATACTGTACACCTTAAATGTATACAGTGCTGTATGTCAATTATATCTCAATAAAACTGGAAGGAAAAATGAATTTTGGCAGAGAATTGAAACTATTTTTTTCAAAATGGAAATTCTAGAACTGAAAATTATAATACCTGACACTAAGAATTCAAAGGATAGGTTTAACAGCATACTAGACAAAGCTGATAGAGAATTAGTTAATTGAAGCTGGATGAGAAAAAATTTCCATAATGAAGCATGGAAAGGGAAAAGGATGGAAAACATAGAAGAGAGTCTAATAGACCAAAGGAAAGAGTAAGAAGGCTCAAGAGAATGGGGTAGAAGCAAGATATGAAGGGATAATGGCTGAGATCTTTCAAAACCTGATAAAAGACACCAATCCATTTGTTCAGTAAGCTCTAAGAACCTAAATCAGGATAAGTAGAAGGAATATATACCTAGGCCTATCAGAGTAAAATGAAAAAGTACATTTTTTACTACTAGATAAAACTAAAAGCTGAAAATCAAAGATATGGAGAAGATTTTAAAAACAGGGAAAAACACAGATTACCTTCAAAGGGACAACAAATTGGATATACAGCTGATTTCTTAATGGAAAACAATGGAAGCCAGAAGACAATGGGATTCTTTACAGGGCTGAAAGAAAATAACCACCAACTTATTTTTCAATACCCAGAAAAAAATATTCAGGTGAAGATGAAATAAATACTAAGGCTAATAAAAATCATGAGAATTAATCACCAGCAGGCCCACATTAATAGAATATTTTTCAGGCAGAAGAAAATAATCCCAAATGGGGTGTCAGAGATGCAGAAAGGAAGGAAGACCAATGAAAATGGTAAATACGTGGGTAAATATCAAATAATACTGGCTGTATAGAAAAATAATATGATAGTGTTTGGGGGGAGTTAAGGCCCTAAGGTCCTAGCCTACCTTTTGAGACAAGAGAGTAAAAGAGTTAATTAATATTAGGATTTGTTAAGAGTGCATGCTGTAATCTCTGGGTAACTACTAAGAAACTGTAAAAGAGTGAATAACTTCACAAAATAATTGAGGAAGATAATTGAATAAAATAATTCAGGCACAAAGAAAGGAGAGAAGAAGGAACATAGAGTAGGAAGAACATATAGAAAGCAAGATAAAAAAATAGATTCTAAACCCAAATATAAAAATAATTTTATTATATGTAAAATTTTCCCATTAAAAGGCAAAGACTTTCAGATTTTCAAAGTTATTTTGGATAAGAACCAAAATTCGACTACACACTGCTTACATAGAGGTACCTGACATATAGAGACAAAGAAAGATAAAGGATGGGGAAAGATATAACATACAGCACTAACAAAATCAAAAAGCTAGTGGAGCTATGTCAAAATAAGGCTAGATTTTAAAGCATTATTAGGTGTAAAGAGAGATACTTCCTAGTGATATAAAGCTTAATTCACTAGGAAGATATAACTCTACATTTGTATGCACTTGATAACTTGGTATCAAAATATAAAAAGCAAAAATTGATAAAACAAATTATTGTACTTCAGATTCCTTCTCTGCCTTCCTGGGGTCACAGAAGCTAGGCATTTCAGCTGTCAAGGCCCTCTCTCAGAAATATCCTACCTAGTTCACTTATGGAGTCACTTTTAGATGGGGAGCCATCTTGGCTAATGCACTCAACTTGTATGTAAAGAATGTGTGTTGCAGATACGATCAGTGCCTTGCTCCATCTTACAGGTACTCACCGTTTTCCTACACAGCTACCTGGTAGCTTCCAATTGCAAGCACCAGAGACTATACCTGAGGACTTTTTCTGGCTGCAGAGCCTGCTCCTGCATATGGAGCATTCCAAGAGTACCAGAGAGTTAATGCTCCTAGGAGCAATCCTGAAACAATGCCTGGTGTGAGTCAGTCGATAGATACTCCCAACTCCCTTGCCCATTAAGGATTAACTCAGAAGTGTGTGTTCCCAGAGATTTCCAGCAAGATTGATCTCCAGTTGCCCACAGGGGTAACTGGCTTGACGTAATACACATTTTTTTTTTTTTTGCTATCTTCCCTTTCCTGCCTGAGTTCCTCACTCCCCTACTGTTATTCTTTGAGATGATCTTCCAAATAAACTATATTCAAATCTTTTTTTTTTTTTTCTGGCCGTGCCATGCGGCGTGCGGGATCTTAGTTCCCTGAGCAGGGATAGAACCGGTGACCCCTGCAGTGGAAGCTCGGAGTCCTAACCACTGGACCGCCAGGGAATTCCCTCAAATCTTTTCTTAGGGTTTACTTCCAGGGGAACTCAAACTCAGATAATATCCCTTGTTTTAATGATAAGGACATCACCAATCCTTGCAATGTTGCTTGGCTCTGAGGTGGTCTTCATTCCCCTGCCCCATCCCTTTGACCCTGTTCTCATCTATGACTTCATGTGTGTCTTTCATGAGGACTGTTCAGACAGTGGTTTCCAGCACCTATAATTTCTCTCCCATTGTTTCTCTCCCATTGTAACCTTCCTATTAAGCAGAGAGCTCATCATTGCCCACCTTCTACTCTGATGTCTTCAGTGGCATCATACTGCATGTAGCAGAAAATCCCAACCCTCAGTTGACATGCAGAGTCCTCTGTGATCTAGCCTCAATTCACCTTTCAGCCACTCCCCATTCTCCACTGCTTTCTCCCCCAAATCTGTGCTCACTTCTCAGCCACCTTCACCCCTGGGCACCAGTCCTCGTGTCTCACTATTGCCCGCTAAGCTCTCCCCAATTTGAGAAGTCACAGGTCCATGAACCAACCTCCAAGGCTCAGCTCAAACGACACTTCTGTGAAGCCTTCTCATTAGTCTCACATTAGTCTTTGACTCTCCCATAGTGCCTCAAACTTGCTGACTGCTGGTGGATTTTGAACAGATGACACTGAAATTCTTAAGAAGGAGAACTCCCGGGTTCCCCTCATTGGATTGCCTATAAGATAAATGTGCTGTGTAATCTTGGGTCAGTCCCTTATCTTCCATGGCTCTTAGTTACGACAACTACACAGTAAGTACTTTTGACTAGAATCAGTGTTTCTCCAATGAAGGAAGAGGTGCAATTTTTCACCGTGCAGATTGCCTTGTGCACTGTGGGACATTTAGCATCTCTGGCCCACAGCACCCAATTCTGGAGCACCCCTAATCACTGTTACAGTGAAAAAGACTAACACATTCTCGAACACTCTAGGTGCATCTCCATCAGACTGGACGATTCCTTAGGATCTTCTAAGCTCAGATACTCTTGGAATCTTCTGGTTGTTGTGTAGGGACCTCAGTAGCCAGGAACCATGCAGAGGTCTGGGCACTGGGTCAATGATGGGGAAAAAGCTGGAACCAAACTGGAGACAATGCTCCTGTTTGGACAGAGCTAGCGTCCAGCATCCCAGCCTTCAAAGGGCCACAAACTCCTTGCTGGCTCTGGCTGGCCTCCCGATCTGAGGGATTTCACTCTGCCCTGATGGACTGGAGTCCAGATAGCAGGTGATGCTCCCGATGAAGAGTTGGGCCACCAGCAGGATTCTACAGGTTGGGGCCAGCTGGGGCTGGCAGGGCAAGGGCTGGGGCTTGGCCGGCATCATGGGCTATCAGTGGACCTGGAACAGCAAGTAAAAACCTCAGTGTTCTTATGCAGGCCATCATAGGAGGTTGGGTGGGGTGAATGGTGGACAGCTGTGGCTTGGGGAGCAGGAGAGTGCTAGAGACTGACCACCCGGCAGGTGGGCAGTGGCTACAGCTGTGACAGCAGCACTCCTGCTGGGGGAGGCTGCAAACACACCTGGTCGTCTAGACTGCATGGTGGGGGGGGGGATGGAGGCAGAGAAAGGTTGCCATGTTAGTGAGAGATGAGAGATGGCAAGGGTGGACGAAACAGCTGCAGGGAAGCCTTTCCTCAGATCTAGCGTGTGGCTGGGGCTCTGGGGAGAGTTGCTCAATGTTGGGAGCTCAGGATGAGTTTTCAGGAGGTTCTGGGAACTGCTGCATTCATTGATTCACCAAGTTATCCATTCAACAATCATCTCTGGGGATGGAATGAGACCACCCAATCTTGTACGTGTTCTGGGATCATACTTCATCCGGTGTGAGGTGTCAGGGCTTTGGTGACTGATAAAGGAGGAACGTGGAAGGAGAAGAATTCGTCAATATTTATCCAAGTGGGTCCAGGGGAGGCAGCTCTGAATGGAGACAACTGGCCTCAAGATGGCGAGGGAGGAAGACTGGAAAAGTACCACGGCCGCTGATCTTGTGCACACAACCATCCTGTGAGTTAGAGGCTATGATTTCTCCTATTTTGCAGATGAACAGAGACCCATTCTTGAGTTCAAAAGGGCATCCTTCAGGCTCACCCAGCTTGAACAGCCTTGAAAATCTCCAGCTGCCCTTGCTGTGAGGTCTGCAATCTTTAGATCTCAGGGGGTGGCTGCCAGAGCAGGAGGCAGCCACTGTGGCCAACGTGGTCCTTCTGACAGCCACCTCTGTCCCCACGGTAACACCATCCATCGGTTTGTTGCAAGCCTGGTTATATGACCAGCCTCCTGTGATCTGCTCACCCTTGGGCAAACTGATAAAACCAAAACTTTGAACTTTCCACACTAAGGACCAAGTCTTGGTGACTCCACCAACCTTCCAAGAAGGTTAGCTAACACGTTCTCAGTGCTCGTTCTGTGCCTGGCACTGCACTCAGCAATTCAAAATATATTTTGAAGACTCATTCAGTCTTCACACTAACCTGGGAAGTAGGGATCACTGTTAGCCCCATTTTACAGATGGGGAAACAGAGGTATGGAGAGGCTGAGTAACTTGCCTATAGTCTCCCAGGTGATAACTGGCAAATTGGGTTCAAATCCAGGCATGCTGGCTCCAGAGGCTCCAGAAGTCTGGCGAGAGGCTGCCTGAAGCAGATTGCACCCCACGCCATCTGCCCAAAGTTAAGGACAGCTGGATTTGGGCCCCCAAAGCCTGCAGTCAATTTCTGGCCACACCACCAATTAGCTGTGTGACCTGAAACACGTCACTTACTCTCTCTGAATCTCCATTTTCTCCCTGGTTGAACTGCATGATCCTGAGCTTGGTTCCAGCTCTAACATTTCAAGAGGCTTCATCAGGCTAAAATAAGCAGTAAGAGGCATGCTGCGGTTGGGAAAGGGCAGCCTGGGACGTGCGTGCGTGGAGACCGGGAGGCTGTCCGTGGTGAGGGGGTGTAGAGGCCTAATTGTGAGTGCATGAGCTCAGCTGGGGGCCACTTTCTCCGTTCCATGCCCACAGCTGGCTGTGAGTCACTGACAGTCATTGACCGTGACAGGGCTGCTGGTGACAGGGCGGGCTCCGAGCATGGATGGGAGACAAGTCCAACCTGGTCCCAGCCTCGGGGGTCCCAGGGGGCCTCAGGCTCTTCCCAGTTCCTGTCTAGATGCTACTGCATCCCCGGCCCCTGCGCTGGGTGCCTCCTCTGTGGTGGGGTGGCATAGAGACAGGTAAGACACAAACTCTACTCTCAGGAAGCTCACGGGGGTGGGGAGGTGCATCTAGGCATGGGCTGGGCACTTGTCTCAGGCTTCTGAACTTGCCAGGATAGGGGACTCAGAGCCAGGGTGCTGCCCCCTGCCCACCCCAGGCTCTGCAGGCCAGGCCTTTGCCAAGTGAGGCCAGGTGTCATGTTCCTCCTTCCCAACCCCACCTCCCACCCTGAGAAGGAAGCTGCCAGAGGGGCACAGACCTCAGGACAGACTCCTGTTGAGGGGTCATCTTCTGGGAAAGTGGCCCAAAGTGGGCTCCGGACTGTGGCCTCCTTGGGAAAGCTGGGAGATGTGGGAGGGGATTCAGGGGTGAGCTGCTGCCAAGACGCCTCTTTCCTGGCCCCGCTGCGCGTGTCGTTCAGCACCACACGTCTGGCACTGCTGGATGGATCAGAAGTGTGCTTTCCTGTATGTGCGTGTGCTGTGTGCGTCTCTCACTAGGCTGAGCGCCTTGAGGACTGGCCCACGGCTCTTCGTCCAGGTGGGGCCGGACCCACAGACTCACTTCTGGGACAAAGATCGGACTCCAGCCTTCTGCCCAGTGCGTGAAATGCTCTGTCGTTGCCATTTTTCATCCATCCATCCATTCATTCATTCATCTTCATTGGTTCCATCATTCATTCAAGTAATAGTACCTCTGAGAAGTATTCCTCTTGGTTCTGCTTAAACTCATCCTGCTCAGTCTTCTGGGGCAGCCCAATCCACAGTGTGACCATCTGACTTTTCAAACCTTACTGTTGGTAATTTGAAATCTGACTTCCTAGGTTGACCTTCTGCTGGTGGTCCTTCTGTCCTCCTTTATATGGCAGCCCTTGGAGGGTTCAAAATTCATTCATCTCCCCCTCCCTTCTTCCCTCCCCCTCTCTCCTCCTTTCCTTCCTCCCTCCCTCCTTCCCTTCCTTCCTTCCCTCCCTCCTTCCCCCACCTCCTTCTTTCCCTCCTCCCCTTCCCTCCCTCCCTCCCCCTTCCCTTTTTCCTTCTCTCCCTCCCTCCTGCCCTCTCCTCCTTCCCTCCCTCTGCAGACATTTATCTGCTTCTACATGCCAGGCACCAGGAAGACAATAGTGAGCAAGAGCACATACAGCCCTGACCTCAGGGTGCTCGCCGTCTAGTTAGGGAGGCACCGCGAACAGAACAGTTCCATAGATAACTGTGAAGCTGCCTCTGGTAAGAGCCACCCTGAGACCAGGGCAGGGTGGCAGGCAGAGCATATAAAAGTGGGACATAATCCACAGAGAGGTCAGAAAAGGCTTCCCCGAGGAAGTGGTGCTTTAGCTGATATGAAGACTAGCTAGGGAGGAACAGGAAGTTTGCCAGTGGGGCACACGGTACACGCATAGGCCCCGGCTGGAGCGTGGGACTCCCTTGTGCCTGGGCCTTATGTTGCTGGGGCTAAACATCCCTGTGGCAGTTTCTCATATGATGGGGTTTCTGGACGCCTCCCCACCCTGTCACTCTCTGCCATTGTCCCCTGGAGAGGGAGACACCCAGGTCTGGACCCACTGCTCCAGGAGAGCCTGGTCAGCTCAAAGTCAGGGGCACCCCTCTCTCCCTGGCTGCTAGGGGACAAGTCCCCTCCCAGGAATGCTCATCTGAACTGACCTTACATGTGGTCTCCCCTAGCCTGCTTCTGAGCTGCTGTGTATCTGGCCTCCCATTCGAGTCCTTACATTGACCCTACGAATGCTCATCTCTCCGATATGGTCTGCTCATTCCAGACGGCAGGCTCTGTTCTGAGTCTGGATTCCACTGCTGGCCGCGATGCCCAGGGCCGCATCCCTGGTGAGTGACCAGCACTGAG
This sequence comes from Balaenoptera ricei, assembly GCF_028023285.1. NCBI lineage: Eukaryota > Metazoa > Chordata > Mammalia > Artiodactyla > Balaenopteridae > Balaenoptera > Balaenoptera ricei. The sequence continues at coordinate 32,092,968 of NC_082649.1, forward strand.
TCTGCATAACCTGGACAAGGTGTCAAGAGGTGAGGTCTCAGAGCCTATGGGGAGGAGGGGGAGGGCAAGGGGCCTGAGATCCTGGGAGGGGGCTGTGGAGGGGCATCTGCTCTGGCGCCCCAGAAACAGGTGCTTAGGGCCTGAGGCCTGAGCTACTCTGGGGTCCTGCTGTTCTGTGCCTCCCCCCAGCCCCTCATCAATGCAGACCAGCTCCACGTGCGCTCGTGCGTGTGTGGTGGGCGTTTGTCTGCGTGTATGTGTGTGTGGAGTGTGTGAGCCTGTGTGAGTTGTCCTGGCTGTTGACTGGCACCACCCTTTGCCATTAGTAACCCCATCACTCACGGGGGCCAGGTCACCAGAGACTTGGAAGAGGCCCCACTCGACTTACCTTGCCTAACAGCCACACCAGGTGGCCCCCTTTGCCCTCCTGCCTCTCTACCTGCCTGCAGGGTCCTCATTCACCACCCACCCCCTCAAGTTGCTGACCAGGCAGCTGGGCAGGATCCCCTCCTCAGTCTTTTATTTCTGCCCACAGCATCCCTGCCACTGGTGCCACCCCCTGGTTCCCTCTTCACCTCATCACTTCCCCTGTCACCCCCTCTTCATCCGTTCAGACTCAGTGTAGACATGGACTCTTCCTCTAGGAAGCCCTCCCCGATCCTCCTCTGTGCTCTCAGACTGTAGGACCTAAGAGGGCACGGCCTACATGGGATTTATTATAGTGTTTTCAGAGGCTAAAACCTAATAGATCTTTTTAAATGAATGAGACCATAACTTCTGTGGGCTTCATATTTCTTATCTGTAAAATGAAAATAATACTATTTGACACAAGGGTTCTGAATAGGGAAGTAGATGATGAATATGAATTTCCTGTCACTGTGCTGGACAAATCACAGATGCTCCAGAAACAGCTCTCATGTCCCTGCCCTTTAATGTTTATGGATACACGTTCTTTTCTGTTTAAATCCTTTCTGTTAAAAATATTGTACATTTTTGGAGTCCTTTGGCCCCAGAGCACAACTGGCTTCTTGTAGCTCAGGTCTCTATTGGAAGGTCACCTCCTCACGGGGACATTCTTTGATGACCCCATCTAAACTGCCCCACCCATCCAACACTCTCCACTCCAGTGGTTGTCTCATCATGACCTGAACTTGATTCGTTTGTAACTTGTTGATCTGTCACTCCCTCCCTAGAATGTGAGAACCACAGGGGCAGAGACCTAGGCTGCCTTTTCCATTCCTGGAGCCCCCAGTGCCCAGAGCCATGCCTGGCACACCGCGGCGATCCCGGAGTTTCCGAGGCTGAGGCTGTGAAGTCTCTAGGGGACAAATGCCAGCGTGTGTGTGTCGTGTGTGTGTTTGGGATAGAGGATGGTGGGGTAGCTCTCCGCCCCTCATCATACGTCCCAGGGAGGCGGGCTGGGGGAGACTCCTGTGCTCCCCGCACACGCTCCTGGAGGGAAATCGGGAGCCATGGTCCCTCCAGGGCTGCCTGGGGGTGTACGGGAGGGGGCGGCACCTTCTTTGCCTGGTGACTCCTGAGTCCATCTGCCAGCAAGGAGGGACTGGGCTGCTTCTGCTGTTCCCCCACTTTGGAGGGACCCTCCCTGCTGCCCTAAGCTGGGACCCCAGGCCCAGGCCTGCCTCTTACTGGTGCCATTTTCTTCCCTGTGTGGCATTTGCTCCTCTCCTCTCCTCACTCTTGCCTTCCTGTCACCAGAGCCTGACAGGCCCCCTCCCACCTGCATTCTCCGTCATCACCAAATCCTCAAACGTCCAGCTTTAGGGGTGCTGTGAGGGTCCCTGTGTCTCCTGCAGTGGGGAATGCTACCCCATTGGGGCTTCCTGGTGCTCAGCCCCCACCCTGCCACTCTGGCCCTTGCCCTGGGCATGGTGGGAGGGATTCCAGAGAAAGGCTGCCAGAGGCTCCCGCCTGTACCTGCTGCCCTTCCTGCTGGGGAAGGGCACTCAGTCCCCACTTGTCCCCCTCTCCCCCCAGCTGAGGGGGCCCAGCACCAGACAAGCCTACTTGGCTTCTGGCTCAGGTTGGCATGGAGGGTTTGCACGGACCCAGCTTTGGACCCAGGCCCTTGGCCAGCCTCAGTGGCATTACCTGGTGTTGCAAGGACGCCCCCTACCAGCTCTGGCCCCCCACCCCATGACCCCTCAGCCCTGCTCCCTACACCGGGGTGGCCCACAGTCACTGCCTCATCCGCAGAGCTGTCAGCACCCCCGGTTCTAGAGCTCCCAGCCCTGGAAGGGCCCCAGAATGTTTGCACAGGGGATTTCAGGGTTCAGAGGCTTGTGAAGTGGGCTCTGTGGAGTGCCCTGGAGCCAATCGGCGTGCACGTGTGTGTGTGTGTGCACGCGTGCGCACGCACGTGTATGACGGCCTAAATACTGGGGCTCTGGGTCTCCACTCCTATTGTGATCATAGAACCCCAAACTTTTTCTGTTACTAGTGGAGACTCCACATAAGTAACTATTTAAGTAAAAGGATCCATTATTTTTAAAAAGGAAAGGTTTGAAAATCATGAAACCTAGACAAAACTCATTTTATGTGTGGGGAAACTGAGGCCCAGGGAGCAAATGGCTTCTCAAGGTCGCAGTGGGATCAGTGGCGGAGCTGGTACCATACCAGGCTGCCTGGCTCACAGGCTGACCAGGCCGAAACGTCCCTCTCAAGAGGTGGCAGGTGAGGGCGGAATGCCAGTAAGGCCTCATCCAGAGACGCGGGTTAAGGTCACAGCCTCCCCACCCCACGGGCCCCCTGTGAAGTGCCTGGGAGAACAGTTGCATTGGAAAGTTCCCTCAGTTCTTAACTGGAGGCTTGAGGTTTGGGAGTGGAAAGGGGCGGGATGAGGGAGGAAGAGTGGAGTGGGGGTGGGGGACAGGGGTTCATCCTCTGGGTCACTCATATCCCATCCCCCAATTAAAACACCAAATGGCCTCCTGTCATTTTGAGACCGCTTCTCCATTCCCCCGTGGTCAGTCTGACAGTTCTCCGCAGGAGGAAGATGAAGGCTGCTCCACAGGCACCCCCTGCCACAGCGCCTGTCCCATTGGAAGCAGACCCCCACCCCAAGCACCTGACTTCCAGGCAGAGGGACTTGGTGGCAGGCATACAGAGGGCTGGGTGGCACTGAGGTGATGACTTCTGGGGTGGGAAGGCTGTGAAGAAGGGGGGTGGGATTTCTATCTCAGGAGTCCTGTAGCCATCCCCCTACTGGCAACAGCAGGAATGGCACAGTAGGGGGCTCTGTGGCACCCCCTGTGTCTCCTGCCAGTGTCCAGATGGGCACCTGGGAAAATGCTACTGAATGAATAGTTGTGTCCATCCTCCACCAGCCTCTCCTCAATCACCAGTCTCCGCCCACCCCCTCCAACACCCCTGTCCTTTAGAGACTACAAGGACTGAGTTATTCTTAGTAGGTTTCATTCATTGAAGCGCAACAAACGGTGTCCTGGGAGGAATGCCTGGGCGCAGCCGAGAGCCAGAGGGGTGGGATGGGGTGCAAAGGCCCCATCTGAGGGGACAATCCAATGCCTTCAAGGAGCTCCAGACTGAGGGGAGACAGAGCCCCACCCTCAGGGAGCTCCCTATGATGGAAGATACTACCTCCACCCCCCATTCCCCTAGCCCTCAGTGAGATCCCAGTCTAAGGGAGAGATCCAATATCCTACTTTCAAGGAACCTCTAGTCTCATGGCAGAAAATACCATGTCACCCCCGCTGGAAAAGATTTGGTGCCTACCCAAGGCAGAGATTGATATTCAAGATGAAAAAAGTGGCTGCCAGAGGGGTTTCCAGAAGCACATGCAACCACCACTGCCACCACATGTAAGGAGCATAAAGAGGGGCTCGGAGGGGCACTCATCTTGGCACGCTTACTGAGAAACATGCAAAAACTACAAAGGTGCAATAGTGCAGACTGAGATCCTAGAAAATGAGGAAAAGGGTAAAGGCACAGGCCAGGTGGGCTGGTCTAAATCAAGGGCTGATCTAAATCAAGGTCTCAAACTCAAATGCCTTTGGGGACCTAGTCTGGCCACACTGGCCTTTGCCAATGGGGAGGGCAGCCCACATTGTCCGTAGAATATAAAAACCACATACTCACTGAAGGTCAAAAAAACCTCACTAAAGATTAAACTTGGCCCAAGGCCATCAGTTTGCAACCCCCTGGGCATCAGGAAAAAATTCCTGATAGTGGAGAGGTTCGAGCCTGGTTTGGATAAAGAAGCTGACAGCCAAGTTGCTCCCCTCAAGTGCTGGCCACCAGGCTTGGCTTCTGTGTCTTCAGGGCCTCCTCCCACCCTTCCTGGGATGGAAGACTTGAGCCACACTTCACCAGCTCCCTTGTGGCCAACAGGCCACAGCTGGTCGGCTGCCAGCACTCCCGTCTGCGGCGGGGGTATCACCTTTCTTCGAAGGAATGTAATTCCCCAGTCAGGGGAAGGAGCCTGTCCGGCTCCTTAAATGAGCTGATCTGGAAGTTCTGGCTGGGTGGTCTTCCCTGAGAGCCTTTACTTTTCTGAGGCTTCAGTGCAAAATGGGATACTATTGCCCGGGTGCCCTACCCACCGCCGCCCGGGACAGTTAACTTTCCAATCGGCCTCAGTGACCATGTCTACGAGAGGGTCCTGCCCCCTCCCCACTCTTCCAGTCCCTTCCTGCGGAGATCTCAAAGACTCTAGGCTTACGGGAGGGGAGGGGCCGGCTTCCCCACTTCAGGCCTAGGGACAGGTCTCCAAGTCCTCCCCTCCCCCCACCCCAGGTGGGGGTCTCACAGCTCTCTCTTGGGAGCAAGGGGGCAGTCCCGGAGGGCGGCAGGAAGCAGCGGGAGGAACCGACGCGCGCGCTACTGGGGACAGGGGACGGGGGACGGGTTCCGGGACCCGGGAGGGGCGGCCTAATTACGGCGCGTGGTCCCCGTGCTGCCGAGCGCCGCGCAGGAGAGCGGCGGTAGGTAATTAGAGCGCACTAGCCGTGCCCCTGCAATCCTGTAATCTCTCCGCGCGCTCCGGGTGTGTTGTAGGAGGTGAAGCGATGCGGGCTCGGCTCTGAGTCAGACTTTCGGAAGCCCGGGTAGGGACGCAGGGGACGAAAGAGGCCGCGGAGAAGCGACTCCTGCCGCGGGAGGCGCCGGCGCCTTCTCCTGGCAAGGAGTCACCCGTCCCGCGGCTACTCGCAGTGCTTCCCCACTTCCGCGGACAGACCGGGGCGGGGCCTGGGGCGGGGCAGAGAGGGGGCTTGGCCCGGGCCTCCTTCCGCCTCCAGGGGGCGCTCTTCAGTCCTGCGGCTCTTCCCCAGGCTTCGAGTCCGGTGCCCTGCACCCAGCCATGTGGCTGGCTCCCCGCGCGCAGGTGGACCGAAAGAGATGCAGATGCAACGCGGTAACAGACCTAGGGCAGTGAGAGAAAACAACACTCAGAGACATCAGAAGGAAGTGGGGGCGCTTGTTCTAGCTGAGCCCTGAAATCAATTCTGGGGGAGCAGGGAGGAGCGAGCGGGGGGCCGAGGCTGGGAGGGGAGTTTATTTATTAGCCAGATTAGCCAGCATTAATGGGGGAGCGGTGGTGGCCGGCGGCGGCGGGGACATAGCTGGCATAGCTGGCATAGCGGCGGGGCCTCCCGCGGCGCGGGGCTCAGGCGGCTTCAAAGGGGCTTAAAGAGGCCCGTGGTGGCACTGCCACGGCCCCGCGGGGGAGGGCGTGGGCGCGGGCGGCGGGGGAGAAGGCGGCCATTGTGCACCGAGGGATTAGGGATCTGGCCTGGAAGGAATTTTAAACTGCTGCGAGCCGGCGCCCCAGGACTCCCCTCCTGCCCCTCCACTGCTCCAGGAGCAGGAGCAAGCTCAGATGTTTACCTGCATTTCCGTGTCTGGGGGGGTCCTCCCGCCCTCGGATTGGAGGCATCTAGGGTTGTCAGATTTGGCAAGTAACGATGCAGGACGTCCAGTTAAATTTGAATTTCAAATAAACAATGAATACTTTTTTTTTTTTAGTATAAGTATACTCCATGTGTTGTATGGGATATACTTATACTAAAATATTATTCGTTGTTTATCTGAAATTCAGATTTAACTGGACGGCTTGTATTTGCTTTTCCAGCAGCCCTAGAGTCACCGAAATGTCTAATCTGTGTCTGCAACAGATTGGGGGCTCCCTAAAAATTCAGTGGGGCTGTGTGTCTCCACCCTCAGACTGTAGGTTTCCTGAAGCCCAGTGCTGTGTTTCACCCTTCAGAATGGAGCTCTGATGGTAGAGTACAGGTCTCCATCAGAATAGGAGCTTCCTGAGGACGGAGCTCAATTTCAGATTGGAGCTTTGAGGTCAATGTCTGTGTCTTCATCACACTGGAGGTTCCTGAGTGCCGGGGGTGGGGGGTGGGGGTGTCTGTGTGCTTCCTTGAGGGCAAGTCTGTCTCCTTTCCTCCTCCAAGCAGGTGGCGGCCCCTCCCCCTATTGGTGTAGTTTCCTGTCTACAGGGGGCGCTAGGGGCCCAGAGGACTGACCTACAGATGGATGGGTCCTGTTTCTTGGCACTCAGGGCTGCAGGTTCTCTAGGGTTGATGGACCTGGGGACTTGGGAGGTGGGGTCCCCATCCTGTGTGGCTCTTGACCTAGGCCTGGCCCCTGTCCGGGAGTTGAGGCCAGGCCTGCTTTGGCAGAAGCCGTGGCCAGCATGTGGGAGAATCTCCGAGTCTGGTTACCGACAGTTTTTGGCAGGAAGGGATAGTGTGGCCCTCGGTGCAGAATGGCCCTGCCCACCTCCTCTCTCCCCATAACCATTGCAGCCAAGCCTCCGTCCTCTATCAACCTCACAAACCCCATTACCCAGCCTTTGCCTGTGCTGTTCTCTGTGCCTCTCTTCCTGTCCTTGAGGACAGCTGAAGTCTCACCACATCTCCTGGATGTTCTGGCCTTCAGCAGGGTAGGTATGGCCAAATAGGCTGCTTGTGCCTGGGGGTCTTGTGATGAAAAGAGACATCCATGCACTCCTTCCTTCCTCACCAACCTGGGCCACAGGGGCCAGAGAGGGGACAAAGGTGGGGGTGGGGAGAGATGGGAAGGTGGGGGGAGTGTAGGTGGAGGGAAAGCGAGGGGAAGCAAGAGGAAGTCTTGGCCACCATCTCCCCCCCCCCACTGTAGCCCCTTCCCAAATCCCCTGTTCCACCCCCCCGCCCTCCCCCGCCCCAGCCTCTGAACTCTTTTCCCTAGAAGCTGAGGGAAGCCGGGGAGAAGCCCTTTCCCACGATCACAGCCTCAGCAACCCCACCCCCTGCTCCTTCGGCCACAGCCACCTCAGCCTCTGCAGAGCACAGGCCTGGCCTGCTCCATCCCTACAGGGCCCCCTCCTTGAGCCAGGACGCCTGCTTCCTCGAGTGGCATCACCCCACTCCTCAGGCCGCCCAGTCATCAGGTCAGCAATTAGCTACTGCATGAGGCCACCGAACGTCACAGCCCCTCCCCCCAGGCCAGCCTGCGGCCGGAGCGCTGGGGGGTGCCCCCCACACTTTGTAGTCAGTGCCAAGTCCTGGCAGGGCCTCCCCCCCAGCCTACTGAGCGCTGGGGTATTGAGCTCTTCATCTGGGGACCCTGTGCTCCTGGGGGCGGGAGAAGCCTCGCTGCTCCCTCCTCCCTCCATGTCACCCCATCCCATTGGGTGAGGACACTCCCACTGCCTGGGTGGGGCAATGCCAGCTCAAGGGCACCTCAGCCCAGAGCGGAGCAGAGCGAGCGGGTCTGGGCCTGAGATTCAGGTGTCTCTGTCCCCAGTCATAGGCAGTTTTCACCAGGCTCTCACCTGGGGCCTGGGACTCTGTGCACTGAGGATGGTGGCAGTGACCTGGTAAGGGGGGAGCAATGGGGTGTCCCTCTGCAGAGACCCAAACGTGCAGGGGGCAGCCTCTTCCTGAATGCCCACGGGGGGCTCGCACACCTGCACCTGGGCACACTCACAGATCCAACCTGGGCAGTGTGTGTCCCGCTGCAGCCATGCGCTCAGGTGTCCCTGGCAGGCAAACCCACCTGGAGGTATACCACGTGCCCAGACGACCCCTCCTGCGGCGTGCACACAAACCCACCGACATGCTCACAGGCAACAAGCTTACCACCACACCAAAACCAAAACCAGGACACGACAGAGGAGCCCAGCCCAGGAGGGTGGGATGAGAGACCACGCCCCCCTCCCCCATCCCACCCCATGGGCTCGGTGTCTTCCTGGGGAAGGGTGGGAAGGGTGTGTGGTGGGCAGGTGGGCAAGTGCGAGCAGCTGTGGTCTGACTCTGGAGGTGGGGCAGGGTTTGGATGTCCAGAGAGAATAAAAAAGTTCCAACAAATTTAAAGAAAGGTGTGGAATCTTAGGCAGATCATCACTCCTTAGGGCCTCAGGGATTGCATCTGTAAAACGGGGATATTAAGGACACCATTTAAACTTGGTTGGGAAGTTTAACGGAGGTAACTGGCTCAGAGCAGGTGCCCAGCCCACATAACTATTGAGGAGACCCTTCCTATGTCCCGTCTCTGGGTGGTGGATTTGCCCACAAGAGCTGCCCTGAGGAGAGAAGCAGCTCTCATCCGGGGCCTTACCTGAGCATGTGCTCACCGCTGGTTTTCTCCACTTCCTGGCGTCCAGCCCTGGCCAGGCGTTGGGGCTAACAGGGTGTTGCTCCGGATTGGCCTGGGGGCAGGGCCTGGGAGGGGCTGTCTGGCTGCCCCGCCCCTACCTGACTGGCCCAACAGGTAGCTGAGTGCTGGCTTCCAGCCCTGGGAGGAGATGAGTCAGTCAGCACCGCCCCATCCAGGCAAATGGGGTGCAGGGGACGGGAGCTTGGGTGGAGGGGCCTTCTAGGAACGTTCCTGGAAGAGGACCTGGGAACCACGCTGCTGCCTGGAGCCACCGCCTCAGCCTACTAGTCTGTACCCAGCTCTGCAAACACCCTTGTCCTTGCTTCTCACAGCGAGCCCTCCGCCCTCTGGATTCATGGGGCCGCCCCAGCTGGGAGCAGGGAGCCAGGCCTGAGGCCCTCATGCTGCCTTGCCACCCTTCTCAGCCCTTCAGGAAGGCTGTCCAAGCCACGGACACAGGGCCCCAGGTACACACGTGCTCTTGTACACATGTCCGCAGCCACATAAGCACAACCAGAGACGTGTTCCCACAAGCACACGGACACACATACTCTCACTGCTCCCTCACACTTATACACACCCACATAAACACCCAATTTCACGCACACACTCAGGTACACGACACACAAACTTGCAGAGTCATAATCGCTGTTGTTGGTTGAATTGTGTCCGTCAAAAGATATGTTGATATCTTTGTCCCCAGTACCCATGAATGTGACTTTAGTTGGAAACAGGGTCTTTGTGGATGTAATCAAGATGAGATCTAGCTGGATTAGGGTGGGCCCCTAATCTAATGACTGGTGTCCTTTTAGGAGAGAGATTTGTAGGCAAAGAGATACGGAGACACACAGGGAAGAAGGTCACGTGATGACAGAGGCAGAGCTTGGAGTGATGCAGCCACAAGCCAAGGAGCGCCAAGGATTGCCTGCAACCACCAGCAGCTGGGAGAGAGGCGTGGAACAGACTCTTCCCAGAGCCTCCAGAAGGAACCAGCCCTGCCGACACCTTGATTTGGCACCTCTGGCCTCCAGAACTGTGAGAGAATAAGCTTCTGTTGTTTTAAGCCACCAGGTCTATGGTATAGTTTGTTATGGCTGCCCTAGGAAATGAATACAATCATGCGCACACACACACACACACACACACACTCTCACACACTCACAGTGGCTCTAGGCGCAGGAATGAGGTTGGTGGAGTCCCTTTTAGGGGTTGCTCTGTCTCTGTCCTCCTTCGCCTGTGACTAGTTCAGTGGACACAAAAAGGCTCACGGCACCAGGCAGGAGCTCAATAATTTTTCATCTCTCCTTCCCTCCCTGGAGTTCTTAACAAGGCATCCCCCTCAAAATCTGTTCTCAAGAATGGGTAGCCATGGTTATGTGCACCAAAAGACGTGTCTAAGAAGGCTGCGGTTGCTTTAATGCTATTAATTAAAAATTGGAAACAACCAAATGTCCATCAACAGCAGAACAGATAAATCAATTGTGGCATAACCATTCAATGGAAGGCTACTCAGCTACGAAAAAGGAAGAACTAGTGTTGCAGAAACAATGTGGATAACCCTCACAGACCTCATGTCCAATAAACAGGGTCAGACACAAAGAGTGCATGCTCTAGGAGTCCGTTTGCATGAGGTTCAAGAACAGGCCAAGCCAATCTGTGGTGAAACAAGTCAGAATAGTGGTCACTTCTCTCCTGGGGGGGATGGTATTGACTGGCATGGGCTTGAGGGAGCCTCCTGGGGGGCTGAAATACTCTGTGCTGGATCTGGGAGGGGGTGACATGGGCATACAAACATGAACAAATTCACCAAGCTGTACCCCTAAGATTTGTGCAATTTGATGCACAAATCTTACACCTCAATAAAAAAAAAGTCAATTAAAAGAACTGGGTCCCCGGGAAGTCAATGACCAGAAGCCACTGGATAGTATCTTCTGGGGTGGGTGGCTGCAGAGCCTGCCTTGTCCCCATGCTGCACTGGTGTCCTTGGACCTGGAACCCCTTTTGTGGCTGACGTTCCAGGATATTTGTCGACTGTAAACTTTGAGCCGGGGGCTGCCTGGGGAGGCCCTGGTGTGTCTCAGCAGCTCTGGGTGGGAATGGGTGTGCAGAGGATCCCACTGCAACCTATTTTCCAATTTAAGACCAAATGTTATAATTTCTTTCACAAAAAGCCCACACTGAAGCAGAGCTACCTTTTTATGCAGCTTTTGCTATCTGCCAGGCACATACTAAGTATCTCTGAGGGAGGTGGCAGTGTTGCCATTTCACAGGCAAGAAAACTGAGGCTACGAGATGTTGAGCAAATTCCCAAAGTCACACAGGAAGCTCAACGGAGGGGATTTGGTATGATAGATCCATCATACTGGGGCTCCCTGTGGGCAAGGCTGTGTCTCCTGGTCAGTGTGGGCTCTGGGGTCTCTACGCAGGAGGGGTTTAGGGGAGGATCTTGTCTTGAACCTGACTCATAGCACAGGCACTGCTTTCCTGGCCACTGCTGCCCCTCACCGTGGCTCTGACTGCTCTGCCTAGCTCAGGGCTCTGCCATAGGTGTGCCATAGTTTGGGACCATGGATCTGGGGGGTGAGGGAAGAAGCAGGGGAGGGCGTGGATCAGAAGGACCTGTTCCTTTAGCGATTGTGCTGGAATCAGCTCTAGAGGTTCCCACCCCTTCCACTGCTTCCTGGCCTGGCCCACTGGGTGGGAGTCAGGACCACCCAGCTAAGCCATGCCAGAGCCATGCTGAATGGAGAGCTGGATCCTGCCTCTTGCCAGGAGAACCAGCTGGGAGAGGGGCTTCCTTTAAGGATGTATAGAAGGGCAGTGTGCAGGGTGGCCCTCAGCACGGCCCAGGACCAGGTGCTTCTCACCCACCCAGGCCTTGGCAGCAGGAGCTGGGTCATATGATGGTGACGAGGAGGCAGGTGTAATAGGAGCTGACATCCTCCTCGGCCTGCCCTGTGACTATATTAAGTTCTGTGCCTGGTCTCCCCTCCACCCTATCCCCAGGACTTTCCCTCCTCCCCCAGGGGATCCTGCAGTGCAGACCAAGGAGTCCTTCCTCCCCTCCATCCCATCGTCCTAGGAAAGGGGCAGGAGCTTAATGAGGTCATAGCCAGTGGGTGGGTAAGTGGAGGCGGTAAATTTAGGCCTTGGTGCTAATGAGCTGTAGTGGGGAGCAGCTTGGGGGGAGGCTGCCTGTTCCTAAGGCCTTAGCACCCCTCACACTCAGTCGTCCCCCCACTGCCCCCCTCCCCCACCACATCACCCAGGACTCACAAGGGCACACACAGAACACGCTCAGCAGCCGCTGAGACACGGTTTTCACTCTTCCAGGCCAACCACGTGTAGGTACCCTTGCACGTTTGTACCCCTGGGAGCCCATTACCACCCTTATAATCCTGTTCAGGTGCTCACGTTTGCATGCCCAACCATGCATGCTTGCAGCCCCATGACCTCACATGCACACCACCCACCCCCGTTCACCATTTCTCCGAAGCCCCCAGAAGCAGAGGAGCCCTGGGGCTGCAGGGGGGTCGGGGAATGCAGCCTGGAGGATGCAGGGCATTTGCACCCCCTGCCTAGACCTAAAGGCTCAGTCTCTTTCTCCCCCCACCCACAGAGGGACTCACCACCCCTGGGGTGAGAGGCCAGAAGCCCCAGGAAGCCCTGCCTTCTACCCAGGGTGAGGGCAGAGGGCAGGGCAGGGTTTATTAATAAACTCGCTCCTGACTGGGAAGGCCTGTACAGAAGGCCCAACCTCAAGCCAATCACAGCAGAACTTTCCAGGAATGTCACCCCCAAGCAAGCCTTCCTCTGACTCCAGAATTATTTCCCACCCCTGACTTCATCCTCTTGGTGTGTGGGGCTCCCGCCAGGCTGCCCTGGCTCTGCCCCACAGGCCCGCTGTCACCTGGCAGCTGACATCTGCCTTGGCTGCCGCCCAGAGGTCACAGCATGTGGGTGATGGGACTGGGATTAGAACCGCTTCCTCTGTAACCCAGTCCTGCTATTCCCTGCTCCCCCAAACTGAGGACCCCTGAGCCCTCTGTGTTGGGAGCGCAGGAGGGCCTCTGCCTCGCTACCCACTCACGGCATCACGATGCTGCCCTGGCCCCCCACTCCAAGTGGGGAGGGGCCCTGAAGGCAGAGACCCTGGCCTAGCTTCCTGGCCTTGTGACCTTGGGCAGGCAGAATGTGACTTGTCTGTGGCTCATTGTCATCATTTATAAAAGGAAGATAAAAATGCCCTCCCAAAATTAGCTGTGAGGATGAGGAATGTGTGATGGCTGGTGTAAAACTATAAAGGGCTGTACAAGAGTGTAAAGGAAATGGATTTTATGTCTTTGCCTCTATCACTAATTCTATTCCCATCTCCATCACCACCACCACCATCACCAACACCTCCATCTCCTTCCCACTGTCACTTCCTCTATCACAAAATCACTGCCATCATCCTGAGCATCACCACACTGCTCTCCTGGCCGATCCTTCCATCACAGCCACCGCGTTATCACCACTCCATCGCTCCAAGAACACGTATTCAGTACCTACTGTGTTCAAAACCTTTTGGAAATCAGTTCTGCCCAGGGTCCCACACGTTGAGAATGGTCTATGTCTCTCACTTCCTTTAAGCCCTGACACACAACCCATCTCTGCCAGGAACCTTTCCTTAATCTACCCTGCATTACTCAGATTACTTCTGTACACTGTGGCTCAGCTTCACCTGTCCCCTCCCTGGTTGCTGTGTGTGTGTGTGTGTGTGTGTGTGTGTGTGTACTCACACCCACACTGTTTAAACTGCTTTCTAAAGGCCGCCTCCACCCAGATATCCTACACAGAGCATGGTGGCTCTGGGTCCCACTCCTGGCTCTGACACTTTCTCGCTGTGGGACCTGGGACAAGCCAGGTCTCTTTGTCTTCCCAACTGTAAATTGGATTTAATAATACCATGTCTCATAGAGTTGTGGTGAGGGGTCCCTGAGTTGTTGTATATACAGCACTTAGAGCAGAAGCAGGCACACAGCAAGTGTTCAATAAACACTAGCTATTGCTGTTGCTGTTATTATTAGTCCTTCCTCCTGCCAATGCTTGACACAGGCTTTGTGCTGTCAATGAAAATGAATATATTACTGGATACATTCTGACTTTGCAATATGAATATCTTGGGAGAAAGGAAGAGCTGAACCTTTCTGAGAACTGTCTCCCTACCTGCTTCCAGAAGGTGCCTGAGATCTCTGGGTAAGGGGTGTGTGGTGGGTTGGGAAGGACCATAAGGGGAAGTTGGAACCAGGCAGACTTGAGTTTGCATCCTGACTTCATCAGCAAAGCAACTATGGGCAAGTTGTCACTTATCCACCTCAAGCCTTAGTTTTCTCATCTGTAAAGTGGATCACCGTGCTGGTCACTGTGAGACTATCATCTCTGTCTGTCTTGAGCACAGGCGCCACAGACAGTTCTGGATGGGACTCAGGGCCAGTATACCCTTGGGGCTCAACCTTCCCATGCAGACAATGGACAATCCTAGCAGAGCCTGCTTCCCTGAGTAGGTCGGTGAACATGCTGAGTGATAATGGGAAGTGTTCAGAAAAGTTAAACACCCTGGGAAAGTTCCAGGGACAGTCTTAATAATGATTGGCTCGAGTGAGGTCTAGCTTGGCCTGACCTGAAAAAACACATTGTGGTCTGATCTGGGTTCCTGGAGCAGGGTGGGGGCCAAAGGGGAGGAGGGCCAAGGGGTCCCTCACCGCAAGCTTGGGAAGGCCACTCTGTGCTCAGACTCCCACGCGCACCGTGGTGTGGTCCATGGGGGACGATAGGGGAAGGGCAGCTGGGACATGGCGGGAGGGGGTGGGCCTGGGAGGCCTGCAGCCGTTTCTGGGGTCCCTGGTATATTGATATCCACACAGCTGCAGCCACCTGAGGATTGCCCCCGCCCTGGCCATGAACCCCCAGGGAATAAACAGGGACAGCAGCCGGCTGATTGGTGTGTACTCCTGGTCCCTACAATGTAAACTCCCAGGACATATTTATGTTCTGTGGGCCTGGCCCCAGTCCCCTGCCCAGCTCAGAGGGGTCACGCCACGCCAGACATCACACGTACGGGATAGCTGGATGTCTCCACAAGGTGGGAGAGGGGCTGGGAAAACCAGGGGGCGTAGTGGGAGACAGGGACCAAAGACAGCTGGAGCTGGGTGGCCAGAGGGAGAGTTGCAGAGGGGGAAGGGCGAGCAAGCGCTATCACGGAGTCAGGCGGAGTCCTGTTCCTAGAACTGCAGGTCAGAATCCTAGCATAGCCCTGGCCTGGCTGGTGACCTAGGTCACTCTGTGGTCTTCCAGGGCCAGTCTTGGCCCCGGACTCCAGGGTCATGGAGCCTAGGGCTCTGCCCAACCCACAAGTGGCCTGAGAATGGGACCGCTACGCCTTTCTTTGGTTCACCTTTTCCCTACCCTCTGCCGGGCACTGTGCCAAATCTCTTGTGTGTTATCTCACTTAAGCCTTACCACCTGCCGGGGGGGCAGGAGCTACTGCTGCCCTCACGACCCTGTGGAGGGTCATAGGGGTGAGTAAGTGACCTGAGAGTATGTCTGCTCTTAAGAGCCATGTGTGGCAGGCTACTGCCCTTGAGGGCAAAGTGATGCCAGAGTCACATAGAATCCAGGGCTCTCGAGTCCTGGGTCAACTTTCTTCCCAGTGGACCAGAAACAGGGTGGTGAGGAGACACAGCCCTTCCCTCAGGGGGCCCCCGTCTGAGGGGAGACCCGGCCCCGTCCTCGGGGGGCCCCTATCTGAGGGGAGACGCAGCCCCGTCCTCGGGGGGCCCTGGTCTGAGGGGAGACACGGCCCTGTCCTCAGGGAGCCCCAGTTGGAAGGGAAGCCCCTGACCTCGGGAAATTACTGACTGGCCACAGCATTGGGGAGGCAGGTGGAGCCAGAGGGCTTCATACAGCTGGAGTCAGCGTGGGAAAGCTTCCTGAGGGAGGGGGCTGGCAGCCCCTTTAGGAAGGAGGAGTTGGGCAAGTGATGGGCAGTTTTTGGTGGCCCTGGAGACCAGAGCTGCATTCCCACACTGCGCTGATTAGGCAACAAGGCTCATCTCTGCTCCCTGCACTTCCCCGCTTCCCTGGGTAGCACTACCATCCAGGCCCTGCCCTGCCCGCCTGGGAGGGGCAGGAGGAAAACAGCCATGTGACAAGCGTTCAGCTGGGAACTGTGCCTGTCTCAGGAATGACACCCAGGGAAGGCTATTTTAATCTGGGAAGTTGCCTGTTCCTCCTGCCCACCCAAAATAACCAGGCTCCCAAAGGAACCTGCAACATCGTGGGCTGCCACCAGCCTAATGGAGCACTCCAGCCCCTGCACCTCCGCTGTGGCCAGCCTCCCTCCTCAGTTGGAGCCCTCGCCTGCTGGGGCTGTATCTCCTCCCTCAGGCTGGGGGCTTCCTCAGGGCAGAAGCTCTGTCATCAGACTAGGCGCTCCTGGAGTGCAAATGTTGTAGCTCCCCACTCAGACTGCAAGCGCCTCAGAACATCCAGGCCCTGGAGCCTGCTTCCCTGGGGAATTTGGGGGTGGGTGGGTTCTAGGAAGGCTTTTTCTCCTGAGCTGTGTTAGGGAGAACGCCCCTGTGATGGAGAAACCAGATTTCCCTCCCCCACTGGCCACAAGTACTCCTGGCCGGTGGGCTCACTTGGGGCCTAGGCCATGCGTGGCAGATCCAGGCTTCCCTGCTGCTGGCCACATGGCGTCCTGACAGGAGCGCTCACATGTCTCAGCACCAGCCAGCCACCTGCTGCCTCCTGCCTCCCAGAATAGGAGAGCGCTGGCCTTCTCCCGTTACGCGCTGCGTGCCCCACTGCCCTTGTCCTCGCAATGGGGCTCTCACTTCTCCCTGTGCTCTTCCATGGTGGATGTTGAGGGTTTGATCCCGCAGCCCTGACTGTTCTCAAAGCTGAGTGACTGGATATGGCCAAAGCAGGGGTTGCTCTGTTTCTGAGCTGGGTACCAAATGGGGAGGGTGTCCACTAACTTCAGGGCTCCTTGTAAGGAACCGGTGTCCATTGGTCCTATTAAGAGTACCCCCCAGGGGCCTCCCTGGTGGCACAGTGGTTAGGAATCTGCCTGCCGATGTGGGGGACACGGGTTCGAGCCCTGGTCCGGGAGGATCCCACGTGCCACGGAGCAACTAAGCCCGTGCGCCACAACTACCGAGCCTGTGCTCTAGAGCCCGTGAGCCACAACTACTGAGCCCGCATGCCACAACTACTGAAGCCCGTGCCCCTAGAGCCCATGCTCCACAACAAGAGAAGCCACCGCAATGAGAAGCCCACGTGCCCCAAGAAAGAGTAGCCCCCACTCGCCGCAGCTAGAGGAAGCCCGTGCGCAGCAACGAAGACCCAATGTGACCAAAAACAAATAATAAAACAAAATAAATAAATTTATTAAAAAAAAAAGAGTACCCCCCCAGCCTTCTCTCTTCCCCAGCATCCAACACGACCCCTGGCATGGATTATGGGCTGGGCACGATGCTGTTGACCTAAGTAATATCATTAACTACTGCTTATTGAGGGCTGAGAAACTGAGGTTCAGAGTTTGAGAAGACAGCTCCTCTCAATAGCTTCCCCTCCATTCATTTCACAAATAACCATTTTTAACTGAGCACTTACTATGTCCCAGGCATTGTTCCCCATTAGTTACTATGTTTTAATCCTCACAACATCCTACTGAGAGGAGTATAGTTGTACCATTTACGTTTAGAGGGAATGAGCCTCAGAGAGGTTGAGTGAATTGCCTAAGGTCACACAGCAAGAAAGTGGTAGCATTGGTATTCAAATTCAGGTTGGTACTATGTTTCCTTTTTTCATTTTTTGGGGGGATATTTTATTGTGGAAAACTTTAAACATTCAGACAAGTAGAGAGAATAGTACAATGACCCTGCAAGCACCCATTACCAAGATAGAACAATGAACATTTTGCCAGATTTGCTTCTTGTTTTTGGGAGCTGAAATATTTGAAAGTAAATTATTGACATTATGACATGTCACTTCTAATCACTTCGGAATGCATCTCTCAAAAATTAACCCAATTTTCTACATAAATTAGCAAGCCATTCTCACGCTGAACAAAACAAACAATTTCCTATAATTATCTAATACACAGATCATGTTCAACTCCCCCAAACTGAACGTGATCTTCCCTGGATCTTATCACTCGACCGCACTGCCACTGAGCAGTGGGTGGACGGGGTTTGGAGAGATCTTTGCCAGCCTCTGTCCATTAGTTTCACTTGGGGACACAAATCCTTCCTTCTCTTTTCCCTGTTGCTGGGGGCAAGATTTCTAGGTAGGAGAATAACAGGAGCCCATGGCAACTTGGTGGGTGGTGGAAGCTTTGGGGAGGTTCAGGGGACCTCTGCGTCTCCTGGGGCGGGGACCACGGAGTGAAGTGGGTATCCTGAGGAGTTGAGAGAAGCCGTGAACTGGCAGTAGGGAACCTCAGCAGGGGCTCTGGTGCACTCGCCCTCCTGCCAGGGGATGGGCTGTCCCAACCCACTGGGGCCTTGGGCCTGGGAGCCCCTCCCACACAGGGTCCCCTGTCCATCCTGGGCCCTCAGATCAAACAGCCCACCAGCCCTCCAGCCAAAACAGGAGCTGGAGGAAGGTCAACTTATCGGCCTCCCCTGCTCCCTCATCCTGCGGGCCTGTCTGTGAGCACTATCAGTGTCTGTGGTGAGGGAAGGGGTTGATGGGACAGGGCAAGGCCACCCCCGAGGTCCATTCCTGCATGGAGAGGATGCTTTTTAGCAGGATTCTGCGAGAGCCTGGGCCTCACAGGTGGCAATGAAGGGGCCTGCCAGCCAGTGACCACTTGGGACACAGGTCTCTAAGTTCCCTTCCTGCTCCGTGCCTGTCCTATCCTTAGTCCTTTTTGGGGTGGGGATGGGAAGGACTCTTACCTACGGCAGGAGATGGTGACCTCTGGGTCTTTACTCCCTGGATGAGGATGGAGGTATTCAAGGCTGAGTCAGACCACCCTGAAGGGACAGGGGCTGTGTTTCTCTGCTCAGTCTGGGGGCTGCCAGAGGACAGGGGCTCTATTTCCCCCACTGGAGTAGAATATTCTAGAGGGCAGGGCTATGTCTCCCCCATCAGACTGGGATCCCTGAGGCTGAGTCAACACTGACCTTCCCTCATCATCGTTACCTCTAGGGGCCCCAGAGTGAAGCCATCTCTGAGGAGCCCCAGCTCCTCATTGCTCAGGAACCCGGGCAGGGCTGAGAAATAAGCTGGCTTCAACTTGCTAGCAGTGAGCAAAAGTAGAATGGTCTGGGTTATAGACCATTCCTGGTGGGTTATAGAATCTGCTTCCTTTGATGGTTTTGGGTGTGACTGCCCCTTGTCGGGGCAGGGGATGGAAGAGAGGTCTCCTCTGGGGCTCCTCCTTCCATCTCTAGAGCATCCCAGCTACCTGTCTTGTGAGACATTTCCAGGCTATGGGGGATTCAGGGTGGGGGGTGGGAGACTCAGGAGCCAGGAGTTGGATCCCAAGGGGCCCTCGGCAGGATCTTGAGGGAGCTCCTTCCCCTGCTTCCCCTGGCCCAGCCAGGACTTGCTGGGCAGGAGCAGGAGGAGAGAGAGGGCTCAGCCTTGGGTGGGCCCCAGGCGATGGGGGAGGACCAGCTCCTGGGAAAACATGGACCAAGGCTGCCAGATAAGTTGAGGGCTGTGGGGAGAGGGGTGGGTGGGATGGGGAGGGGCCTTCAGGGGTTCCCCAAGAGCCAAAGCTCTGAGGCCACAGGTCCACCTTCTTCAACCTGGACCCAAGAATTGGTCCCAGGAGGGTCTCCTTTAAGGAGGCTGCTCGATTGCAGCTCCCACTTCTCCCTTCTCTCCCAGACCCCTGTGTCTGTGCGGCCACCCCAGTGCTCAACTCCCGGCAGTGCCCAGGCCTGTCTCCCCAGTAGCCCAGATGTTGCATATAGATCCTCTTGGTCTCTCCCAAAACACCTGCCAGTGGGCCTTGCATACAGCAGGCACTTCATAAAGCCAGCTGGCTGATGGCTCCAAACTGAATTCTCTGATTACAGCTTTAGTTTGTCCTGAGCCAAGTGGTCAGAGAAGTGACATTTTATCAGCACTTCCTTCCTCAGGAGGGCCCCACCCCGCCCTGCACCTCTGTCTGTCAGGTCCAAACACCTTGTTCCTTTGGGTGGTCACTCAGTGGTGCACGAATACTGTTGGAGAGGTTGATGCTTAGATCGCCATCCTGGGGTTTGAGAGGGGAAAGGAACCCCAGTCTGAGGGGACACACAGCCCTGCCTCAGGGAGCTGTAGTCTAAGGGGGGAGGCATAGCCCCTACCTTAGGGGAGACCTGTCCCTTCAGTTCCTACTCACTGTCAAAGCATTGAGGGTGGGGGAGAAGGAGGGCTAGTGGCCGAGGGCTCCTGCATTGACTCTCTCCAAGTTCCTGACAGATTTCTGCTCTCAGCCAGGGCCTGGGTGAGGTGAACTCCCTCCATAGACCCTTGTGGGCTTATTTTCACCACTCAGAGCTAATGACAAGAATGCCCAGGGCCTCTTTAACCCTTGGAGATGTTCTGTGGAAGAAGGAAGCCCCACGTCCAGCATACACAGGCGCTTTTCATTCACGAATTTTTCCTACCCATTATATCAGGTGAATCTCACACTGCCACATGTCTTAATGCAGCCCCATTTTATAGATGAGGAAACTGAGTCTCAGAAACTTGAGAGGATGCCCAAAGCCCCATAGCTAGGAAGCGACAGAGGCCCAGGTCAGCTTGGCTTCAAATTGTATGTTCTTTTCAGGACTTCAGCTTAGAAGGGGGTGGCCCCTCTGTTCTCCTCCAACCCCCACACCTCAGCGTATATGGTCTCACTGGGGAGTGTGGATTGGCTGTGAGATTTCTGGAGGTCTGAGTCTTGGGGCCTTTGGGGAAATGCCCTGTGGATCCTTGGGGAGACCGCAGCAAGGGGTGTGAAGCAGGGCAGGAGAGGGAGGAAGAGGTAACTTTATGAGCCACCATTGTGCAATGGGTATAAGGGCTGCCTGGAGGAACAAAGGAAACAATATCAGTAAATAGCAACAGCCTCCGTGACCAAGCAGGCTCTGCAAACACGGACAGGCTCTGCAAACCACAGCAGGTTCTGCAAATGCTGACAGGCTCTGCAAACACTGACAGGCTCTGTGTTAAGGGGCCCCACAATGGCAATGGGAATGAGGAACATTATGGAGGAGAAGACGCTGGGGTCCAGAGATGCTAAGGGAAGTTTCCACTTACCTTAGATGTGAAGGCAGGTGCTTGGTTTCCCAGCAGTGGCTCAGCCTCTGTGAGGGAGCCCCGGAGGGGGACACCCAACCCTTCTCCCCTCCTCCACAGCCCTCTCCAGTGCCTCTGCCCAGTGCCCACCCACTTAGCAGGCGGCAGAGGTACCAGGGCAGAGCACTATGACTGGGGGAGTCCATGGAGGACACGGGGGGAGGGTCCCCCAGGTGGAAGTCGGGCCAGTGGGGGGATGGGGTAGTCTGGTCCCAGGCTGCCATGGGGCAGGCTGGAAGCCCCGTGTGCCCTTGCCCATGGCCCCTCTGAGCTCCTGAGTGTCTCAGCCTCGGGAGCAGGGGAGGGAGTGGTGGGAGCAGCAAATTTTTCCAAATGGAAAATGATGAAATCTTTCTGGAAAGCTGACTTTTCCAGGCTCTGGTGGGTACAGCTGACAAGAGGAAACCTGAGCCCTGTGGGCAGGCAGGGGGGTCCGGCAGCAGGGGATCAGAGGCGCCTCTCTATGACAGAGTCCTGGGAAGCCACTCCAGAGCTAAGGAGGGCCTGCTGCCCGGGGGCTGCCTTGGTGGGGGCGGGAAGTGGGCAGCTGAGTTATGCTTCAGTCCTTGGCCCTCTACAGTCTATGCCCAGCCCAGCAACTAGAGTGATGCTGTGACAACAAAGTCAGTTCCTGTCTCTCCTCAGAGTCAAGGCCAAAGTCCTTCCTGTGACCTACATGGCCCCATGTGATCCTACTCTGCTACCACTCTGCCCCCCCCACTCACTCTGCTCTAGCTCCCTATTCCTCAGATTGCTGGACACACTCCTGCCTCAGGGCCTTTGCACTGCCCGTTCCCTCTGCCTGGATGCTTCTCCCCTCAGACATGCACATGGCTCACCCCCTCACTTCCTTAGGTCTTTGAATATCACCTTCTCAGTGAGGTTTTCCTGACCACCTATTTAATACTGCAGTCTGCCCTTCCCACTCCAGCACCTACACTCTCCCTTCTATATTACTATGCTTTATTTTTCTCCAAATAACCTCAAATTATTTCTTCTAATATATTTGTAGTGGGTGGAAGAGTGGTCCTGCAAAAGGTAGGTCCACGTCCAAACCCCTGGAACCTGTGAATATGACTATAGTGGGTTGAATAGTGCCCCCCACCCCCTGCCAAATTGAGCTCCACCTGGAACCTCAGAATGTGACCTGATTTGGAAATAGGGTCTTTGCAGATGTGCTTAAGTTAAGGTTCTTGAGATGAGATCATCCTGGATTTGGGGTGGACCCTAAATCCAATACTAGTGTCCTTAAAAGAAGAAGAAAAGAAAGAGACATGGGGGAGAAAGCCACGTAAAGATGGAGGTGGTCATTGGAGGGATGCTGCCACAAGCTAAGGAACTCCAAAGATTGCCAGGAAACACCAGAAGCTGGAAGAAGCATGATTCTCCCCTCTTGGAGCCTGTGAAGGGAGCGTGGCCCTGCCAACACCTTGATTTCAGACTCTTAGCTTCCAGAACTGTGTGGGAATGAATTTCTGGTGTTTTAAGCCACCAAGTTTGGGGTAATTTGTTATGGCAGCCACAGGAAATGAATGCGGCACTCTGTAATTTACTTATTTATTTTGTTTATTATCTATAAACATTCTCCCTCGCCTCAAATCTGGACTCCAGGAAGACAGGGATTTTGTTTATTTTGCTCACTGATAGAGCCCCAGTGACTAGCACAGCACCTGGCACACAGCCGGTGCTCAATAAGTAGCTGTCAGATGGCTGCATGAATAAGTTAGATGAAAGCCAGGAGGGTAGGGGTGGGAGCTGGGGGTCTTCAGGGACCGGCTTGGCTGCCCAATGCCTGGGCCTGCTGAGACCAGCTACTGTGCAAAGGACACCTGGAAGAAGAGAAAAGGGGGACCTGGAGTCCTCCGGGACTAGGCCCCCAGGACATCGAGATAAGCAGAGCCTGCCCTGTCCCCACGATTCAGCCTCCCCGAGCTTGGTCCCTGCCAGAGCCTTCGTGGGGTCGGTTTCTGCAAGGAGTAGGTGCCCTCCCCCCACATCCTGTAACAAAGAGAGACCCACCCCCCAAACCAACTTCAGACACCTCAACAGTTGGTACAGAGGGGCCCAAGCCCTCCCCACCTCCCTGTGCAGCCTCGACCCCAGCCCTTCCTCCTGCAGGCCAGGTCTCCAGGGTCACCATGGACAGAGCACTGGGGAAAGTCATGGTCTGGGGGCTGATGGGAGAGAGTCTTGGGGGCAGGGGTGGGGCCTCATCCATCTCTAAGTGCCCAAGTCTCCATCAGGCCACTTGGGCTCTGACCTGACTTTCCTGACTCTGGTGAAACTCGGCCCCCCTGCGATGGATTAAAGATAGTCAGAGCTTCTTTGCTTCTCCTACCATCAAGAGGTAGAGTCTACTTCCCCTCCCCTTGAATCTGGCTTGGCCTTGTGACTTGCTTTGATGGAAAAAACGCAGCAGAAGCGAAATCGTGCCTGTTCCAAGCTTAGCCCTTGAAGGGCCTAGTGGTTCCCCTCCCTTCTTCTCTCCCTTTCTCTCTCCCTCCTTCCCACTTAGTTCCCGCCATACTGGAAGGAAGTCTAGGCTGTTCTCCAGGAGAGAGAGGCCCTGGAGGATGAGACACTAAGTGGAGGAGAGTGGAGGCCCAGCAGGTGGCGTGGAGGCCTAAGATTTGTGAGCGAGGCCACTTGGACCTTCCAGCTGAATACAGCTGATCGAATGACCTAATCCCAGGTGAGACTGGCAGGACAGCCAGGACAAACCCCAGAAATGTGAGAAATTAAGAAACCATTGCTGTTTTAGTCTACTATGTTGGGGAATGGTTTGTTTGCAGCCATAAAAACCTTAGAGGGCTGGTCTCAGAGGTCCTTCTCGCTCCAGCATGGTAGGATTCTGGACACCCTAGGGGGTGTGGAGAGAAACATATCTCAGACTCCATAGACACAAGGTCTTGAGCTGGAAGGACTTCGCCAATTCTAGAATGCTGAACATCCAGGGAGGCCATGCCCACCCGCTCCTCAGCTCCTCTCCACATCACCTCCCATTGGAAAGCTTCCCTCCAAGCTCACGGGCCTTGGCCCAGCTTCAGCTCCAACCCAGGACTCTAGGGTGTGGGCAGAGGGTAGGGGGCAAAGCCAGAAAAAACACCTGGAGTAACTGGCAGTGCCCCCTGTCTCTGTGTGCCCCCCACCAAGGTTGCAGGCTGGAATGGCCAGGCATAGGATCTTGTGCATCGACCTGCCTCCAGGATGGGCATGTCCTGGCTGAGAACCTCCTTCTATTCTGCAGAGGGTGACCACGAGGTCACCCCACCCCAGGGTCCAAACCCCCAAGCCCTAGCTCAGTGGGGGATTCTCCATGTGACCTTGAGCAATTTATCATCCTGGAATTTCTTCCAGGAAGACTGGAAACTTCCTCAGGGCTGGCTCTCCCATCTCTGCCATCCTAGGGTTCTCTGCAGAAGTGGTGCTGATGCGGACCTCCCTCCCTCTTCCTTCCTCCCCTCCTCTCCCTCCGTCCCCTCCTTCCCTCTCTCCATCCTCCCTTCTTCTTCCCGCCCTGTGGGGAAGCTGTTGAATCTCTCTGAGCCTCAGTGGCCTTATCTATCAAAGGGGAATCATAACACCCACCGTGGGGAGGGTAGTCAGGATTAAATGAGGAGGTGGGAAGGAGGGATGGGATGGAGGAGAGTGTCTCAGGGCCTGAGCAGAGGGAACCCACAGGGGAAAGACCTGCTAGAGCCTCAGTTCCGCAAGTCGTGGGTCACCTGTGGGCCCATCCTGAGTCTGTTCTGAGCCTTTGAGCCTCTTCTGAGCCCGCGTGCCCGTTCCGTGCCCTGCAGGCCTGTTTCCTCTAACTTTGATGTGGGCCTGGGTGAGGTGCCGGCTTGGCCTGCATGTGACACGGAGTGGAGTGGCTGGACGCAGCGTGAGGCAGTGCTCACCACCCTGGGTAAACATCCTTTCTCCGCCACAGCGTGAACACTGATGGTCCTCCCTCGTGTGGTGGACAATGGTCACCTTGTGTCGGTGAGAAGGAAGAGTGGGTACTTGTCATTGCTGATTTGGGCAGGGCCCCAAACAGGCTCGGAAAGGGCCAAGCCACGGGGGGCCTGGGCAGCCCCTGCCAATGTCTGGGGTCAGCGGGTAGGAAGGAGGGAGCTGGGGGTGCGGCCCAGCAAAAGAGCGAGACACTGAGCAGGGAGAAGGTGGAGGAGCCCGAACGAGATGCCGGAGAAATGAAGGGAGGCCGCTGGCTGGGCAGGAAACAAGTGCGTGCGGAGAGGCTGGGCGGGGGCCCGGAGAAGCCAGGCACTTTGGGGAAGGCTCTGGCTGCAGTTCCAGGCAGAACGGACTCTGCTTCCTTCCAGGCCTAGGCCCCCTGGTGAGGGAAGCACTTAAGGCGCTAAGCCAGACTGGTCCTTGAGCTGGACAGAGCAGAGCAGAACTCTGAAACCTTGCTGTGTACTTAGAACTTGCCCACTTCCACGCTGGGACGCCAAGCTTTGAGCTTTCTCTGGCTGCAGGAAAATATTTTTCACTTCTCTCAAAAGCTGGCCCTGCAGGCAGCTGCTAATAGTGCTGACAGCTTGATGGAGGCAGCAAGGTGGAGGCCTGCGCTGGACACTGGGGTCCAGGTTCCTCTGCGCCCCACGCTGACTCTGACCCCTCCACACATGTGCCATCAGACACAGCCTCACCTGGGCCCAGAGCCTCCCGTCTCCCACCTGAGGCTTCTCCGAGGTCCTGCATGAGAACCTCAGCCTGTGGATGCCTGAGACCTGCTGAGGTCCCCCGGTGTGCACACCTCAGAAGGGAAGCCCACGGGGACACTTTTGCTCAATGGAGGGACAGAAGCCGACAAACAGATAAATGTTTCCCTATTTGCCCTCCTGGGCAGACAGCTTTGAGATGCATTTCCTAAGGCTATTTAATAGGTCCCTGTCGGGTCACCAGTCACCCACAGGGGTAGCTAATGTGCTAAAACCTCCTGGTATTGGCTGACCCTCCTTCCCTGTCTCGCTCTGTCTCCTGCCTTCATCCTTCACTCCTGCTCCCTGGGGTCACTTCCCAAATAAATGATCTACACTCCAGTCCGAAGCCCCCGCAAGCCCCGCTCTTGGAGGAAACCAGGCTAAGATAGAGGCGTCCTCTCTGAAAGAGTCTAATTCCTGGGGGCCGGGGTAGGAGGCAAGTGGGAGTATGGCCTATGGAAGGTCACCCCCCCTGGGCCTTCTCCCAAGTGTAATATTGTAAAGCACAGCTTGGGAATTCCCTGGTGGTCCAGTGATTAAGACTCTGTGCTTCCACTGCCGAGGGCCTGGGTTCGAACGCTGGTCGGGGAACTGAGATCCTGTAAGCTGCACTGTGCAGCCAAAAAAATAAAAAGCACAGCTCTAGGTTGGCTCCTCCCCGTGCAGAGCTCACAGTAACGATGACTTGGTGTTTGCCTCGCTACCCCACGGACTCCACGGGGCGTGAGCATCTCCCTGGATCCCGACAGACTGAGGGAGAACCTCCAGACAGATGCTTTGAATAATTAAGTGTACAGTTGACCCTTGAACAATGCAAGTTTGAGCTGCCCGGGTCCACTTACAGGCGAATAATTTTCAATAATAAATACTACAGTACTACATGGTCTGTGGTTGGGCGGATGCAGAGGAACCGTGGATGCGAGTGAACCACAGATGCAGAGGGCTGACTGTGAATTATACGCATATTAACGCCCGCTCCCCACCCCGGGGGGCATTGTTCAAGGGTCAACTGTATTTTGCAGCAGTGTCAGGTGCAAGCGTGTCCCCTCTCCCAAGGCCTTGCTTTGGGGATTTGGTGGTGGTGAGTGGGCCTGGCTCGGCCTCTGGTTCCTAACTCCTGGAGGCGAGGATGTGTCTCCTCCATCCGGCTCCTCCTGCCTGCAGGCCTTTGTTAGCACAGACTCAGACTGTTCTGCTGGAAGCTCATGCCCATGGACCCAATCCCAGACGGGGGCTCTGAGAAAGCCCTGCTTCCCTCTTCTGATGCCTGTGGGACAGCAGTGCTGGTGTCGTGGGAACTGGGCCAGGTTAGCTTGCAGCCAGGGCCTGGGAGCCCAGTAGTATTGGGTGGGAAGCTGGCCGGACCCGGGGTCTTGACTCTGACCCCACTTCAGGGATAGCCCATGTCTCCTTCTGACCTTTGGGGCATGAGGAAGCCCTGGTTTCCTCCCCAGTCCAGACTTGGGCTGGCAGGGTCACCAGGCCTTCCCCCTCTCCGGAGGCCTTCATTTCCCCCCTGCTCGGCTTCTGGCTGGAGCAGAGGGGATGCTTTCTCCTCAGCCTGGGGATCTCCTGCCTGAGTTCCTCTTACTCTTCTATGTAACTTGCCCTGCGCTCCCCCAACTCCTCCCCCTCCACCCACTGCACTTCTCAAGGTGTGTTGAGTGAATGGGAACAAAGGAAAGGGAGGGTGAAGAGTGAGGGAAACCCAGCTTGGGGGTACGTCCCCCTGGAGGGGGCAGCAAGGCCAGGGGCCAAGGGGTGTGAGTGGCAGGTGTTGTTTTCCCAAAATCTCCCATCCTACAGTTCCTTGCCACACCCTTGTCAAGAGGTGGAGTTTGGTCCCTCTCCCCTTGAATCTGGGTGGGTTTGTGACCTGTTTGTACTCAGCAGAAAGTGGCAGAAGAGACACTGCATGACTCTCAAGGCTAGGACAGAAAGGACGTCAAAACTTTCACCTTGCCGGCTGGAAGCTCATTGCTGGAGCCCAGAGGCTGCCATGCTATGAGGAAGCCCAAACTAGCTCGTGTGGAGAGACCACGTGGCCAGGCCCTGACTGTGTGAAGAGTACAGATGTCCAGACAGCCTCCTGCTGCTCCAGCTCTGGCTACCATCGGACTAAAACCACAGGACAGAACCCAAGCCAGAATGCTTCCCGGGCGCTTCCCAGGCCCCTGACCCACGGGCACGTGAGAGGCTATCAAACGACTTGTTGTTTTAGCCACTCAGTTCTGTGGTGCTCTGTTACACGGCATTAGCTGACCGGGTAGGATGATGGAAGCTTCATCAGTGGCAGGATGTGGCCTGGAGGCCCAACATCTCTGCCACCAACTGGCCCTTGTAGGACCCCTCCGCTCTGGACCTCGATTTCTTTTCTGAACACTGAAGGGCTCAGACTAGCTGCGCCCTGAGGCCCAGTTCCCCACATTGCTGGACAGTAACGTCTGGATAAAGTGCTTCCCGCTGCCCACTGCCTCCTCTGTATAAACCCTCACTCCTCCTAAAGGTCCAGTCCCCAAGCACCACCTCCCTCATGAAGTGCCCTGATTTCTCTCTAGCAGAGCACCTAGCACACAGGCAGTGCAGCCGCTCCTCCGCCCCTCTTGGGTGCCTGGGTCTGTGTGAGTGTCATTAGGTGGTGAGATCTTGAACTTCAAGGGCCATCTTTCTCTGCTGTGTTTCCCCCACAGCTTTAGACACAGTGCCTGGTGCATAGTTGATGCCCCCACTGAAACTAGTAAAATAAATGAATGAATGATGTTGACTATCCCTCGGATTGTCACTATTGAGAACTTGCTGTGTGCCAGGCACTCTGTTAACCTCTTTACAAATATCAACTAGTTTTCATTTTCATAACAACCCTGTGAGGTGGGTAGCATTTGCAACCCCATTTTACAGTTGAGGAAACCAAAGCACAAGGTTAAGGAAGGTTAAGTAACTTGTCCAAGGTCACACAGCTAGTAAGGGGCAGAGCCAAGGTTGGGGCCCAAGGACTGTGCTCTTAACCACGACATCATGGTGCATTTTATAGGTGAGGAAACTGAGGACTGAAGACCTTAAGCAAGCCGCCTAGTCACATAGTTGGAAAGGGGTGGAGCTGGGATTTTGATTTGGTTCTGTCTGCAGAGGGCTGTGCCCCTAACCACTGGGTGCCCTTGTCCCATAGCAAGGACTCTCATTCCTCATGCCACCCGTGTGGGTGAGGTCAGCTCCTGCTGAGAGGGCAGGCAGGGGACAGGGAGACAGGATCACAGCCTGGAGAGGGCTGTTGTCCCCTCCGACTTGATGGTGACTGTGCAATTAGGGGCCCTGGACATGAGCGGCCCTTCTCTTCAGCCTTGGGCAGGGTGCTTTGTGCAGGGAGGACCCTGAGCTACCAGATGTGGCCGTGTTCTCAGGCCTCCCCTCCCTCTCGTACTTTCCCTCCAGCCAGATGTCAAACCTCTTATCTCACTGGGTGTGCATTGCCTCTTGGCTGTGTGAGGACACGCTGGCCCAAGAGGGGTCAGTGACTCAACCGGGGTCTCCATCGAGGCCCAGAGGGGCAGGGGCCCGCCGGGGGCTGCATTTCACTTCCTGCTTGGCCACCTTGTCGCCACACTCGCTGTCATCGCTTGCTCTGTGGTGGTCTAGGCCGGGGGACTTTCTGGGGCCTCGAGTTCTGAGTGTACAGAGAGATGACTTTGGGGCCAAAGTCCTGCCCACAGCCGTGAGGGAGCTGCCACCATGGTCAGGGAGCTTCCTTGGAGCCAGTTCTGGTTGTGGAAACTCGGGCAGGGGCAGAGCTGCTGCGTGCTCCTGACTCTCCCTGGGTGGGTGGCAGCGGGGCTCAGGACCCCCGATCTGGGTGTCTGGGGTTGAGGGCATTTGGATGCATCTGTTGGGAGCAGCAGTTTGGGGTGAGTGCAGTGGGAGCAGTCAGTCAAGCGTGGGGCCCTAGCAGGAAGTTCTGTTAGGCTCCTGTGTCCCCTGTGTCAAAGAAACAAAATCCTTCCCCTTGCATTTATTCAGGCAGAACTGGACTCAGAAACAGCTTACTGAACCAGGAGACTTGGATGAGAATGTTCAGAGTAGCACTGTTGACGATAGTAGGACTAGAAGCCACCCAGGTGCCCATCAGCAGCAGAGTGGATGAATGGGATGTGGCTGTGTGGTCACAGGATGAAATATTATACAGCAGTCCAAACGAATGACCTTCTCTAACTTGCAACATTATGCATGAATCTTGGCAACATAAAATTGAGAGGAAAAAGTCCCAAGAGATTATGTTCCCCATGATACTCTTTTTATAAAGTTAAAAACCATTAAAATTTAAAAATGAATTTTATGGAATCCATATAGATGCAATTGAACTCTATAAAGCATTAAGTAAGGGAATGACGGATAGCAGATTCAGATGAGTTACCACAGGTGGAGGGATGGGGAGGAATACGGGGGCCAAGGTTAGATGTGGTTATTGTCAAGAACTAGCTATTGTTCTGGGTGGTCGGTTTATGGATGCTTATTGCATTATTAAAACCAACTAACTAACCAATGTAAATCAAAGTGGACTGTGCATGGACCACTAATGCGTATCGTAGATCAAGGGTTCTGCACTGAGGTCCAAACAGAAGAAGAAAACAAAGCAAAACAAAAGGCATGAACTGGGAAGGCCCTCATGCCCCCACAAGAGGCGAAGGCATCAGGAAATGATTGAACGGTGGGGAGCAGGAGCTTGGCAGCTTGGAGACCCATGGGTCCCAGCTCTGGGATCCTGGGAAAGGGCCTTGTACTCGTTTTCTATTGCTGCATAACAAATCACCCATAAACTTAGCTTAAAACCACACCAATCTGTTATCTCACAGTTTCTGTAGGTCAGAAGTCTGGGCACAGCATAACTAGGTTCTCTGCTAAAGGTATCACAAGGCTGAAATCTAGGTGTTGGCTGGGACTCTGATCTCATCTGAGGCTAAGCTCCTTGCAGCTGTGGGACTGGGGGCCTCACTTAGAGACCACTGCTGTTCCCTGCCATGTGACCCTCTCCATAACATGGCAGTTTGCTTCCTCAAGGCCAACAGGAGAGCACCTCTGCTATTTTGAACCCCTCTGAGTTCTTTCATCTGTGTCCTCTAGACTCTCATTTAAAAGGCACACCTGATTAGGTCAGGCCCACCCAAGAAAATCTCCCTTGTCATTAACTCAAAGTCAACTGGTTAGGGACCTTAATTACATCTGCAAAATCCCTTCATCTTTGCCATGGAATGTGATCTAATCACAGAAATGATACCTCATCATATTCATGGGTACTGACCATACTCAAGAGGAGGGGATTTTACAGGGTAGGTATGCCAGGAGGTGGGAATCTTGAGGACAGTCTTAGAATAATGCTTACCACAGCTCCTTTCCAAGGCTTGGTTTTCTCCTTCACGAAGTAAGGAGTATAATCTCTATCCTGTAGGTATCTAGGGACGATTATATGAGATGAGGTATGCGGAAGTGCTGTCATTCATTCCGAGATACTTAGTGAGGGCCTGCTGCATGCCAGGTGGGCCCCTGGGAGCTCACTGAACATAGCAGTGTGCAACATGGATGTGGTCCCTGTCCTCATGGTGCTGATAGTCTGGTGGAGGAGGCAAGTATTAGCTGAACAAATGAAGACAACAGTGTGATATGCAGGATCTTTATGCTGAAAACTAGAAAATGCTGTTGCAAGAAATCAATGAAGGGACTTCCCTGGCGGTCCAGTGGTTAAGACTCCACGCTTCCACTGCAGGGGGCACAGGTTCAATCCCTGGTTGTGGAACTAAGATCCCACATGCCATGTGGCATGGCCAAAAAAAAAAAAAAAAAAAAAGAAATCAATGAATACCTAAATAAATGAAAAGATACACTGTATCCATGAATCGGAAGATTCAATGTACTCAAGATGTCAATTTTCCCAAAGTGAACTGTAGATTGGACACAATGCCAATCAAAATTCCAGCAGGATTTTTTGGGAGGTTAGATATTAACAAGTGGATTCTAAAATTATGGAAAGGCGAAGAACTAGAATAACAAAAACAATTTTGAAAAAAAAAAGAATATAGTGGGAGGAATCTACTCAATTTTAAGACAACGTAAAACTACAGTCATCAAGACAGTAATCAAGGCAAATCAATAGACACATAGATCAATGAAACAGAATAGAATGTCCAGAAATTGATGCACACAAATGTGATCAATATGTACAAAGGTACAGACGTGTCGGTGGAGAATGGATAGTCCTTTCAACAAATGGCATTGGAGGGACTTCCCTGGCAGTCCAGTGGTTAAGGCTCCACGCTTCCACTGCAGGCGGCACTGGTTCGATCATTGGTCGGGGAGCTAAGATCTCGCATGCCATGCGGCATGGCCAAAAAACAAAACAAAACAAAAAAATAAACAAATGGTATTGGAGCAGTTGGTCACCCGTGAGCAAAAAAAGTAAACGTTGACTTAAATACAAAGAGCAAATCAAAATGGATCAGAGATCTAAATGTAAAACATAAAACTGTAAAACTTTTAGAAGATCACATATGTGAAAAATCTTCATGACTTGGGGTGATGTGAAGGGCTTTAAAAATGATACCAAAGTCATGATTCATGAAAGGAAAAATTGATAAATTGGACTTCATTAAAATTAAAAACTTTTGCTGTGCCAAAGACACTGCCAAAAGAATGAAGAGACAAACTGCAGAGTGGGAAAAAATATCTGCAAACCGCACATCCAGCAAAGGACTTCTATCCAGATTCTATAAAGAACTCTCAAAACTCAATAGCAAGAAGATAAGCCACCCAGTTAAAAAATGAACAAAGGACTTGTGCAGACACTTTACCATAAGGATATAAGGATGACAGACGAAGGCATGAAGAAGATACTTAACATCATTAGCCATGAGGGAAACACAAGTGGAAATCTTGATGAGATACACTGCACGCCTATTAGGATAGCTGTAATAAAAACTGTTGACAGAAGCAAGTGCTGATAAGAATGCAGAGGAACTGGGACCCTCATATACTGCCGGTGGGAATATAAAATGGTACACGCACTTCGAGAAACGGTATGTTAGTTTCTTGTAAAGTTAAACATATGCTTCCCATGTGACCCAGCAATCCTGCACCTACATATTTACCCCAGAGAAATGAAAACTTTTCTTCACATGAAAGCCTGTTCATGAATGTTCATAGCAGCTTTATTTATAATAGCTGAAGCTGGAAACTATCTAAATGTCCTTCAGTGAGTGAATGGTTAAATAAAGTGTGGTACATCCAAACAATGGAATACTACTCGACAGTTAAAAGGCACTATATTGAGACATGCAACAACTTGGATGGATCACAGACATTTATACTCAGTGAGAGGAGCTAGTCTAAAGGTTACATACTGCATGACTCCATTCACTTGACAGTTTCGAAAAGACAAAATTATAGTGATGGAAAACAGATTAGTGGTTGCCTGGGTTATGGGTGTGGTGAGGGTGTAACTTATTATAAAGGGATAGCATAAGGGATTTTTGGGGGATGAGGGAACTGTTCTATATCCTGATTGTGGTGGAATCTATGCATATGTTAAAATTCATAGAACTGTATACTAGAAAGAAAAGAGTAAATTTTACTGAATGGTAACTAAAAATAATAACAACAAGAAAAAAGCCCAGTGTGGACAAGTGCTCTAGGAGAGAGATGCTTGGCCCTTGGGGAACAGACTCATATTTCAGAAATGAAGCGAAAGCAAGGTAGATGCCCAGAAAATGCTCGGAAGATGCCCAAAGCCAGGCCTGCCTTGATCCAGAGTGGGTAGCCTGCAGGCCTGGGAGGGCCAACTCCAGACCCCACCTTGTGGTCAGACCTTGCTCAGAGCCGCCCAGAGGGGCTGGGTCTTCAAGGGTGGAGGAGGAAGCAGCTGCTCTGATGGAGATCCGGCTCCCTCTCCTGAACTGTCAGGTGGCCCTCAGCCATGACCTACTTTTCCTACCTGTCAGTGCAGGTGAACACACCGCCCACAGCTATTTTTATCCCAGAGGAATTCCCAGCTATTTTTACCAGCCCGGCTTGTGGGAGAGATGGATTGTGGGAGATCCTGATGGATGTTCCTTTCCCTCCTTCTCCCAGTGAGGACCATGCTGCCTTCCCACAACCACCCCTGCCCCAGGTGTCTCCCCTGCTGTAAATCCTGCAAGAGCTCCCCATTGCCTACAGGATAAAGTTCAAACTCTTTAATTGAACATTCAAAGCTCTCTCTACCTGGAACCCAGCTTCCCTTTGGCCTCATGTCACTCCATACCTCACAGCCAGCCCACCCAAGAGGCTAACCAACCGGGCCCCTTGCCAGATGCTAACGAGGCCTCTCGATTTCCTGCCTGTGCACTTACCCTTCTGCCTCTGTTCAGCCCAGCACTCGTGCCACTTCCTCCATGGAGCCCTTCTTGATTCTTCAGCTGGCGGGGATTGTGCCCTCTCCTAGAGAACTATTGTCCTAAAACCACTTATCTGGCACTCTCTGCTCCTCTGCCTTAGGGGATATCCATCTATCCGTGGGTCTCTCTTTTCCTGGTTCTTGGGGCCGGCCCTTGCCCACCTCTACCCCTGCACAGAATGTGTGTGAAGGATGGAGAAGGGTGCTGCTGCTTCTCTTGCATCCTCCAGGCTGCCCCGTGTGCCCGGGCCCTGGGATGCCTGCCCTCCCCTGGGCAGGGAGAGGGCTCTGCCATCTTCTGGCTGCTAGGCCCTCTGCCTCTGTGAATCAGCAAACCCTTCCCAGGGCCTGCAACGGGCTCAGCACTTCTTTAAGTGCCCTGAGGAGGGTGTGGGGGAGGAATTCAGGGGAGCCATACTCATCAGAGAGAGCCTGGCAGGCAGACCTGAAGCTCCAGGGACTGTATAAGTGGTGCGGTGTGCCTGGGTCCCCCAGAGGTGCACCCCAACGCCCCTCTAACCACTGTCCCATCTTTGTCCTCTTCCTGGAGAATGCCCCCCACCTCCGCTTCCCGCCACATGGCCTGCCTTCCGCTCCCCCTCACCCCTGCTCCCTGCCCTGCAGGCCCTGCCAGGACCTCCCGAGCACCAAATCTGCTGGGGGCCGCTGAGTCCCTATCTTCCTGGCCTGAGCCTCTGCACGCTGACCTCACATGTTCCCCTGGTTCTCCTCCTCCATCTCCATGAAGGCCTCCCACCTCTGTGGTCCTGGAGAGGCCAGAAGTCCTTAGGGTAAGACTGGGCTCTCCCTTCCCCCTGAATCCACTCAAGGCCTCAACTGTCAACACTGGCCTCCAAATCCTTTCTTCTGCCTCAGGCCGTTTTCCCTGAGCTGCCGACCCCTGAAATTCTCAGGGCCTCTGAAACTTAACATGGTCTAAACTCAACTCATCCCCTCCTTCCCTAACTCAGTCCTCCTCTGCCCCACACCCACCCCCTCCCCCGGGCCCCGACCTCTCCCTCACCCTCCTGACCTGGCTTCCTAAGAACCCCCGGTCAGGCCTCCTATTTCCCAATTACAGCAGCCACTCATGCTCTGGCTCCCTGCCTCCTGCTTTTCCCATTCCCACTCATCCTCCACTCAGCAGTCAGCACAAACCTGGCCAGACCTTCTTTAAAATCTGTTGTTTACAGAATGAAGTGCCAGAGTCTTAGGAAGGAGGCAGGGGCATGTAGCATCAGGTGAGGCCAGGCTGTCGAGGGCACGTCCTGCTGGCTGTGGGACTCGGGCAAGTGACTTTCTTTTTTGGAGCCTCCACTTCCTCGTTTGTCTGGCATATCCACCCTTAGGGCAGTTGTGAGCACCAAATGAGACAATAGGTGTGATGGGTCTGGAAGGTGCTGGCCTGCAAGGAGCACTCCATACACGTGGCCGTCGGTGTTATTAGCCAGCTGCATCCTCTCGCCCGGCTCTCTGCAGCTTTGACCCTTCTTTCCCATGTGGCCATGAAGCCAAACTGAAAAGCCTCTCCGCCCCTGACCTTGCTCTTCTTTCTGCAGCAGATGCCTCCATGCCTCCTCCTACCTGCCCACCTAGCCGACAACTCTTCCTACTTCACGGCCCACTGGGAATCCCGTGTCTTCCATGCAGCCTTCCAGAGCTGATGCCTCCCCAGGGCTCACCTCGAGGGAATGGAACACCCATCCCCCATGACCCCTGGGGCCCATGCCTGACCCCTTCCTGTGGTTCCAGCATCCAGGGCTGTATCAGGGCCCTCGAGGGCATAGTGGGAGGCCTGTCAGAACACCCAATCAGAGTCTCGGGGACCTCAGGCCCCAGCAGAGGGTGTGACCCGGGAGGGGTCCTCCAGCTTGAGGCCTTGGTGTGAGAGGGCTGTCCACACACGTCTCCCCAGTGGACTTGGGTCACTAAGCGCCCGCCAAGGAGGCCTGGGTCCCCTCTGGGGGGAAAGCAGTGCTCTCTCCCTGGCGTCACGCGTGGCTGTTAGCACGAAATGGGTCAGGCCTCACGGGGAGCTCACTCAGACCGCACGGGGCTGCCCCTACCTTCCAGGACACCTTTGGGGCAGGTAGGGAATGTGGAGGCAGACGTGGGTGGGACAATGAAGCCCTCACAGGGGAATGTGGGAGAAAGAGGGAGCCTTCCTGGAAGTCTGGGAGCAGCCAGGAGGAGGGTGGATGGAGGCCCCTGTCCTGCCTAGTGGCTCAGAAGTTTGAAGTACAGTAGCCACTAGCCCCATGGGGCTATTTAAATTAAAATTAAGTAAAGTTAAAATCCAGCTCCCCAGTTGCATGAGTCACATGGCAAGTGCTTAGAAGCCACACGGGACTTGTGGCTACCATGTTGGACAGCGCAGACACAGAACATGTCCATCACGGCTGCACTGCTCCGGAGCTGGCCCGCGCTGCTACCACTAAGCTTGGGCCAGTTACTGGTCCTCTCTGTGCCTTGGTGTCCTCTCTAAAAGGGGATAACGACAGTCGTTGAGAAGATTAAACGAGTTCAATGCATGTAAAGTACTTGCAACAGCACCTGGAAAGGGCCTGTGAGAAAGGCACAGCCCATGCCAAGGCGTTAAAAATAAGATACGGTTGACTTTTTGGAAGGGTGTGCAACATCCAAATATACAGGGAAAAGCCACCCACAATGCCGTCTCCCAGCTACCATATCACCCTGCCATGGGCAGCCCGCGCCTGCCTCATTTGCTAGGCTGGCATCATCACCTCCCATCTGCAGAAGAGGAAAAGGACCTGCTCAAGGCCTGTGAGGAGACGCCTGCCCTCTGGACCCAGGCCCAGAGCTCACCTCCACTGCCCCAGGTGCTACCCAGGACTCCCCAGTTCTTTAATATGCCCCAGGGCACCACTTCTTTGATGATGTATGACACTCCTTATCTAGCCCACCATTCGGAAGTCCTTTCCCATGTCTGACCTCAGTCTCACTAGCTGCAGAGTGACCCTTATATCTTAGGCTTCCCCCGTGGAGATACCACAGGGGCTGAGGTGGGGAGGTAGCGAGAAGGAGAGACAGCTTTTGTACGATCTATTTCAGAAACCACCCTCATTCAGGAAGTCAGTTCATCCTGATGTCTAACCGCACTCCCACCTACCACGGGAAAGCCTGTTTCTTCTTGCCTGTCCTTGGAAGACATGGGGTCTTTACTCCAGGGCTTCCTTACCCACCCGGCAGGGACAGGGATTAAAGCCTGGCCATTCCTGACTTGTCTTTTGGCAGGGGGTCCCCATGGTTACACAGGGTGGGCTCACTGCCAGCCCAGGCAAGAAGGCACATCCTAACCCTATCTATCCAGGGAGGAGAGGCCTTTGGCCAACCCTGTAAGGGCTACGCTGCCCATTGCACAGCAGGGGAAACTGAGTCCCAGGGCAAAAAAGGGGCTTTCCCCAGGGCACACAGCCAGGACTGAGGTCTCATGCTCACTGCAATCCTCTCTCCGGTCTGTCCAGGTCTTTGGGAAGGCACTAGAGGTTTGTAGCATCCCAGAGCCTGAGTCACAGGTGGAAGAAAAGCAGGCTAACTGCCCTTTATGACTTCAAAGCAAGAAGCTGCATCCTTCTTGTCTCCTGAAGGTCCAACATGGAGTCTGGGAGAGAAGCCAAAAAGAACTTGCTGTCAGTAGGAAGTGAGGCGCACTGTGGGATTCACTTTTCTGAGGGTATTTGACCAATAGATAAGTAAGCGAGTCTTCCTAGTACAGTGGTGCAGGTTGTCGACTGTGCGAGGGGGCAAAAGGGAAATGAAATTTCTCTGCTTCAAACCAACATGCTCCAGAGGCTTGTGGGGAGTGGCTGCTGTAGACTAGCCATCCTCACGTTGTGCTCCACCTAGGTCTGGCCTGGGAGAGAAGCAACTGCCCCCATCCTTGTCTGCTCTGTGTCTTGCCCTCCTGCCCACCCTGACTGCCTCCAGTCTCCTGTGATTGAAATCTCCCTGCTGGTCTCAGAGCTGACCTTCCCGCCTTTAATTCAATCAGGAATCACAAGCCCTTTTAATTTAGGAAATAAAAGGCCAGCTGCTGAGCTGGCTGCACCTGATTGACGGGGCTGCCAGCATGGCCAGGCTGGCCTGGGGAGGGGGCACAGACCCATGACCTCAGCCAGCCTCTCTGGGGTAAGGACGCTTCCCTGAGGCCTGGGGAACAAAGAAGAACCACCCCCCTCTCGACCCCCAGTAGAGGAGGGGCCAAGGCCACATGGTGGGGGGTGGCTGCCGACGGGCCCAGAGAAGCTGTGGAATGTCAGGCTCTCACTGCAGCCTGGGGGACTTGGGGCAGATGTGAGGGAGGACTTCCCAACCCACTCATGCCTCCCTTAGTCGTTCCATGACTCTGGTTCAATGTTCCAAAGTGCCCTGACCACACATCTTATTTTTCCAAGAGAGCAGAAGAGGTGCCAGAGGAATCAATGCCAGCTTTCCTGGACTTCAGTTTCTCATCTATATTTGAGGATAATCATGTGACCCAGACACAGGGCTCTTCTGAGGATTAAATGAGTTAATGAAAGCTCACTGGTACATAATAACCTCTCATTAAATTATATCTAATAATATTCTTAATAATATTACTCTGCTAGAGGAACACAGAGTTCCCACCTCTCCTTGGAAGTGGCAGAGACTTGGGGGAGAGTGTCCAGGGCCCTGAACCCTGTTGCTCCCTTTGCTTCCCATGAGGTAGCCCAGGGCACACCTGCCCAGGGCCTAGCCTCCTTCCCCAGGGAGGCAGGATGGGGCAGTAGAAAGCTGCTGGCTTAGGATTAGAATTCTACCTGAGCACACTTTGGCTAAGTGACCTTGGGCAAGTCACCCCACTGCTCTGAGCCTCAGTTTCCTCCTTTATTTATTTATTTATTTATTTAGTGGCTTAAAACAGTATTTTTCTCTCTCATGGTTGTGTGGGTTGATGGGGTTCAATTGGTCAGTTTCCTCCTTTTAAAAGTGAGCTAGGAGCGCCTACTGGCAGGGTTGTTTTGATGCGGTGTGAAGTGCCCAGGCTAGAGCCTGACCTGTAGAAGGTGCTCAGACATGGTACCTGCCTCTCCAAGCCCCAATCAAGTGCTCAGCATGGCCTGTCCAAGTGGGAAGCCCTATTTCCCTGTGGTCTGAAGCTCAGCTCTGAGCAGCCACTGCCCTGGTTCTGTCCAACCACGTTGCATGAATGTTCTGTGGCCTGATTCCCCCAGGGTCCTGCCTGTGGCCAGGGCCTGCCCCGATGCTCCCACTGTGGCCGGCCTCACCTTCTTCCTGGGCTGTTCCTGTGGAAGGAACCACCTAGGGCTGACCCAGATGGTCTGCTGCTCCCCGCACGTGTGCAGCACAGTGCCTGGCACAGAAAAGATGCTCAAGGAGGCCTCACCCCAGGAGGCCTGACCCACCCTCCTGGTCCAGATGTACTATCAAAACACATACTGTCATATCGTTCTTTGGTTTCTCAGTAAGCAGTTCCACACAGCTCCTGTGTAAAGTAGGTTTGGAGCTGAAGGTGATAGTCACAGTGGCCACCCACGGAGCTCCAAGCTTACTCCACGCTAGACTTGGGGCTGAGCGACTGACCCGCCCACTGTCCTGTGAGGTTGGGATTGCACTGCACAGCAGTGCAGTGCAAGGAGGAGATGGAAACTCAGAGAGACTGAGTCACTTCTCCAACCTAACCCAGCTATCAAGCAGTGGGGCTGGGATCTAAAGCCAAGCTCTTGTTTGGATAATTCATAGAAATTTCTTGCGTTTATGTTGCCTCTGATCGCACAGCAGCCCTGGGGGTATGCCAAGCACGTGATTGCCATTATTATTATCCTGTTTCACAGAGGAGGAAACGGAGGCTCCAGGTCCCACAGTGGGTCAAAGATGGGACAAGGGACTTAGATTCTAACCCAGTGCTCGGGCCCTGGCAAGCATAGCCTCCCCATTGGATTTAAAAGGAGTCCCTTACTCCCTAAAGTCAAGGCTCCAACTGGATCATTCATTCATTCATTCATCCATCTGGCAGATATTTATCAGGCTCCTTCCTGAAGCTTACCGTCTTTGTGAGCAAGAAAGACTTGAGACAATCACGCCTACAAACATGATAAAAACAGCGATAAGCATTGTTCCTGGGAGTGGGGTGAGAGATTAGGGAAGATCTTCCAGGGAACACCTGAGATCTGAAGATTAGGAGTTTGCCCTGGGAAGTGGGTGTGGAGGCTGGGAATTGCAGCCTAGGCAGAGGGGACAACACGTGCAAAGGCCCTGAGGCAGGAATGAGCAATACAAATAAGGCTGGGAAGTACTCAGAGGAAGAGCCTGGTGGGCTTGTCTTCATCCTAAAAGGAGGGACTCCAGGTTAGTGGAGAGGAGATTGGAGGGGGTTGAGTCATGGTGGGGACCCCAGTCAGGAGGCAACCTTAGTGGTCCAGGCACAGGGCTGCAGTGGAGCAGGAGGGGAGGATGAAGAAGGTGGGGCAGCCTAGCTCTACCCACAGCCCCTTCAGGGCTCCTCCAACCCTATCCTAAGGGCTTGCTTTAGTGGCTAATGCTCAGGATACCCTGACCTCCAGGCAGTGATGTGCTGGTAATTGTTTAACAACTGCTCTCTGGGGAAAGGTCTTTATTTCTAGCATTTGCCAATAACCATGGTGTAAATACTTCCACCATTGTTGATTTCAGTCTCCCAACCTGAAGTCAATGAATAAGAAATGGGGAAGAGATATTTATAATTGCCCAAGCCGGAGAAAGTTGGCTTCGACACACTACTGCCCTCAGGTCTCAGAAAGGCAGTGGTTCTAATGAAATGTTATTTATATGTGTCTCACCCCTCTGTGTAATTCCTGTGTATGTGTAAGGGGGAGAAGGTGAAGGCTGGGTGGAGGGGATGTCT
Organism: Balaenoptera ricei; assembly: GCF_028023285.1. Lineage (NCBI taxonomy): Eukaryota > Metazoa > Chordata > Mammalia > Artiodactyla > Balaenopteridae > Balaenoptera > Balaenoptera ricei. Next base: position 32,133,940 of record NC_082649.1, read on the forward strand.
AGGAAGGAGGGTGGGTAAGGAAATAGTAGTAACGCCACTCTCCACCCCCAGTCTTCCCAATGACTAAGATATTGGTGCTATTATTATCCCCACTTCCTAGATGAAGAAACAGAGGCACAGAGAAGTCAAACAACCTGTCCAAGTTCTCACAGCAATAAAGGGCAGAACTAGGGACTCAGTTCAGGTCCTCCTGAATCTCGGCCCTGTCCCACCTGTGAGCCACCCAAAAGGGAGGGAGATGAGGGAGAATTGGGAGGGGACAGTGAATGGAGGATGGGCTAGCTGGGAGGCAGGAGAAAGCTGTCAGCAGAGATGGTTGGGGTGGGGAAGGTCATCTGAAATTCTCTAGGTGGAGCCCTAATTCTGAAGGGGGTGACCTCTAGAAGTCAACTTGGGGTGAAAGTGATTTTTAGAGGGCAATTATGAACTTACTCTGTGAATGCTCCCTGGAGAGGGCAGGAAGTTGGGGTGGGCAGAAGTCACGCTCCTGGAAACCCACACTTTCCCCATCTTCGGCAACCTCTGCAGGGTAGGGGCTCCAGACCAGAGCCCATGCAACTGCAGCTCTCTCCAGGTTTGCAAGGAAGGTGTCTCAGCGGACCCCGACAGCTCAGCAAGGACCTGGGAGCAGTTAGGTCAGTCCCAGCAGCCCGGGAACAGCTCCAGTCTGGGGTCAAGGAACTGGAAGCTGGCAATATCCTCTCAGGCCAGCGTGGATTGGACGGGGTCTGCAGGCTCTGGAATAGGGCTCGGGCCCAGGGCTGGGGCAGAGGCTGAGGGACACTGACCTGATCTTCAGGTCTTCAGGACCCTGCCCATGGGCCGTCTGCGTTCTCTGTTCTGCAGAGGCTGGTGGCAGACTGGCAGGTCTAGGCCCCCATCTGCACATGCACACCCTGATCCTGTGTGCACCGCCCTGAAGGTCCCCTCACTCCCTCTCTCTTCCCTGCGTTGCTCAGAATTGCCATTGCACCTTTGACATTTCCTTTTCAAAGTTCTTTCCAGCCATGAGAGTCCTGCCAGTGTTCTGAAGTTCGTGTCCTTTCTCTGGGCCTCCGTTTCCCCATCCTCACAGTAGAGGTAAGTTCTCGTGAGACTCCATGAGTCTATGAGGCAGTCTGCGTATTGTGTGTGTCTGGGGTTGGGGAGCATCAGCCTTCAGATCTACTGGCTTTGTGCTAAGCACACAGTAGTCGCTTTATGGATTGGTTTGGTGAGCCTGCCTTGCCCAGGAGTTGGGAATGAGAAAGACTCCTAAGGGGCAAGGGGCCTGCATCCAGTGGTCACCCCAGGGATGGGTTGGGAGTGGTCCCTCCCCATTGTCTCTTCCCAGAAGCCCCTGGATATTCCTGCTTAATTATTAATTAATTCTTATTATTCTCATCATCCCCATTTTACGAACAGAGAGACAGAACCCCAGAGAACTTACATTGCTTCCCCAAGGTTATTCAGCTCATAGGTGGCAGAGCTGAGACCTGAACCCAGGCACCCTGGCTCCAGGGCCCATCTCTCTAACCATTGGACCACACAGCCTTTCTCGTAGTTTAGTGGTCTCCAAAGTGGGAAGAGGTCAGGAAGGAATTACTAGAAATCGTTACATTCATTTTATCTCATCCTTTAAAATTTCTATTGTGAATGTATATTTTACATGCAGTACATATATATCATTTATTTATTTATTATTTTTTAAAAATTTTATTTTTGGCTGCGTTGGGTCTTCGTTGCTGTGCACCGGCTTTCTCTAGTTGCAGAGAGCGGGAGCCACTCTTCGTTGCCGTACGCGGGCTTCTTGTTGTGGTCGCTTCTCCTGCTGTGGAGCATGGGCTCTAGGCGTGTGGGTTTCGGTAGTTGTGGCGTGCGGGCTCAGTAGTTGTGGTGCACGGGCTTAGTTGCTCTGTGGCATGTGGGATCTTTCTGGACCAGGGCTTGAACCCTTATCCCCTGAATTGGCAGGCAGATTCTTAACCACTGCACCACCAAGGAAACCCCATATACCTCGTTTTAAAAGAGCTTTATTGAGTATGATTTACATACCATAAATTTACCCATTTTAACAGTGCAATTCTTTGTGCAACCATCACCACAATCCAATTTTAGCACATTTCCATCCCCACCCATCCTCCTGCTGATTTGCCGTCAATCCCCTGGCCACTGTTAGTCTACTTTCTGTCTTTACAGATTTGCCTTTCCTGGATATTTCATAATGGAATCATACAATGTGTGTTATTTTGTGTCTGGTTTCTTTAACTTAACATAATGTTTTTGAGATTCATTCATGTTTTAATATGTATCAGTATTTCATTCCTTTTTATGGCTGAATAGTATTCTGTTGTGTGGATAGACCGTATTTTATCGATCCATCTACCAGTTGATGGTTATCTGAGTTGTCTCCACTATTTGGCTGTTATGAATAATGCTGCTACGAACATTTGTGGTTTTTGTGTGAACATAAGTTTTCATTTCTCTTGGGTATATACCTAAGAGTGGAATTGCTGCATCATATGGTAAATTTATGTTAAACTTTCTAAAAAGCTGCCAAAATGTTTTCCAAAGTGGCTGCACCATTTTACATTTGCACTAGCAATGTAAGAGGGTTCCCATTTCTCCATATCCTCACCAACACTTGTTATTATCTGTCTTTTTGATTATAGCCATCCTAGTGGGTCTGAGGTGGTATCTCATTGTGGTTTTAACTTGCATTTCTCTAATGCCTAATGATGTTAAGTATCTAAGTTGTCTAATTTTTTGGCATAAAGTTATTCGTAGTATTCCCTTATCACCCTTTTAATTTCTGTGGGGTTGGTAGTGATATTCCCTCTTTGGTTTTTATTTCGGTAATTTGTTTTTTTTCATTTTTTTTTCTTTTTCTTGGTCAATCTAAAGTTTTGTCAGTTTTGTTAATCTTAAATTTTAGTTTCATTGTTTTTTTCTTATTGTTTTTCTGTTTTCTATTTCACTGATTTCTAATCTTTATTATTTCATTACTTGTGATTGCTTTGGGTTTAGTTTACTCTTCTTTTTCTAATTTCTTACAGTGGAAGTTTAGGTTATTAACTTGGCATCTTCTTTTTCTAGTATAAGTTTTTCAAGCTATAAATTTTACTTCTAAGTACCACTTCAGCTGCATTCTACAAATTTTCGTGTTATGTGTGGTCATTCAGTTCAAAATATCAATACTTTAGAATTTGCCTTGTGATTTCTTTTTTGACCCATGAGTTATTTAGAAACGTGTTGTTTAATGTCCAAATAGTTGGTGATTTCCCAAATTTTCTTCTGTTGTTGATTTCTAATTTAATTTGTTGTGGTCAGAGAACATACTTTGTATGATTTTAATCCTTTTCAATTTATTGAGACTTGTTTTATGGTCTAGCATATTATCTATCTTGGTGAATATTCTTAGTGCACTTGAAAAGAATGTGTATTCCTGCTGTTGCTGGGTGGAGTGTTCTAATACATGGCAGATTAAGTTGTTTGATAGTGTTGTTCAAGTCTTGTATATCCTTGCTGATTTTCTGTCTAGTTGTTCCATACATTATTGAAAGGGGGCTATTGAAATCTCCAGCTACTATTGTTTGTCCTTTTTTTTTCCCTGTATGGACTGCATGTTCCTGAATTTTTTCCCCTAAGTTCTTTGGAAGGCATACATTAAAAAAATTTTTTCTTTTAATTTTTCTTTTGGTTTTTATTTACCCATTTAGCCACTTAAAATTTTTTTTAATTTAAAAATTTTCTTATTGAAGTATAGTTGATGTACAATATTATATAAGTTATGGTGTACAACATAGTGATTCACAATTTTTAAAGGTTATACTCCATTTATAATTATTATAAAATATTGGCTATATTCCCCGTGTTGTGCAACATATCCTTTAGCTTATTTTATACATTATAGTTTGTACCTCTTAAGTCCCAACCCTATTTTACCCCTCTGCCCTTCCCTCTCCCCACTGGTAACCACTAGTTTGTTCGCTATATCCGTGAATCTGTTTCTTTTTTTGTTATATTCACTAGTTTGTTTTATTTTTTAGATTTCACCTATAAGTGATATCATATAGTATTTGTCTTTCTCTGTCTGACTGATTTCACTTAGCATAATACCCTCCAAGTCCATCCATGTTGTTGCAAATGGCAAAATTTCATTCTTTTTTTATGGCTGAGTAGTATTCCATTGTATATATACATGCAACATCTTTTTTATCCATTCATCTATTGATGAACACTTAGGTGACTTCCATATCTTGGCAATTGTAAATAATGCTGCTATGAACATTGGGGTGCATGTATCTTTCTGAATTAGTGTTTTCATTTTTTTTGGATATATACCCAGGAGTGGAATTGCTGGGTCACGTGGTAGTTCTACGTTTAGTTTTTTGAGAAACCTCCATACTGTTTTCCACAATGGCTGCAGCGATTTACATTCCCACCAACAGTGCATGAGGGTTCCCTTTGCGCCACATCCCTTCCAACATTTCTTATTTGTGTTCTTTTTGATGACAGCCATTCTGACAGGTGTGAGGTGATATCTCATTATGGTTTTAATTTGCATTTCTCTGATGATTAATGATGTTGAGCATCTTTTCACGTGCCTGCTGGCCATCTGAATGTCCTCTTTAGACAAATGTCTATTCACGTCTTCTGCCCATTTTTTAATTGGGTTGTTTGTCTTTTTGTTGTCGAGTTATATGAGCTGTTTATATATTTTGGATATTAACCCCTTATCAGTCATACCATTTGCAAATGTTTTCTCCTGTTCAGTAGGTTGTCTTTCTAGCTACTATTGTGGAATTCTCTATTTCTCCCTTCAGTTCTGTCAGGCTTTGTTTCATGTATTTTGGGACTCTGTTGTTAGGTGCACATAATTATATCATTTTGATGAATTGACCCTTTTATCATTATAAAATATCTCTGTCTTTAGTATATTTCTTGGTCTTAAAGTCTATTTTATTTAATATTGGTATAGACAATTTACCTCACTTGTGGTTACTGTTTGCATGGTGTATATTTTTTCATTCTTTTGCTTTCAACCTATTTGTGTCTATGCATCTAAAATGTCTCTTGTAGGGAGTGTATAATTGAATCTTGTTTTTTTAATCTGGTTTGATAATGTTTAGGTCATTCACATTTAGTCTGAATGTTTAAGTTATTTATATTTAGAGTAATTATTGATATGGTTGGATTTCTCTCTGCAATTTTATTTTCTTTCTATATGCTTCATGTCTTCTTTTTTTTTTTTGCGCTTCTGTTCTTCCTTTACTGTCTTCTTTTGAGTTAAATAAATACTTTTCTAATGTACATTTTAATTCCTTTGTGGTTTCTTTATTATATTTTTGAGTTACTAGTCTCAGTTTGTTCTAGAGATTATAATATGTAATTTATCACAGTATACTTCAGATTAATACTAACTCAATTCTAATAAATTATTAAAACTTTGCTCCAATATAGCTCAATTCCCTCCCTTACCCTTTGTGCTATTATTGTCACATATATTACATCCATATATGTTATAAATCCAATAATAGTGTTATAATTATTGCTTTGTATGTCTTTTTAAAAATGTAAGAGAAGAAAGGAGATAAAAATGTATTTATAGAATTTTTTATATTAAACCACATATTTATCATTTCTGGTTCTTTTCATTTTCTTCTGTGGATTCAAGTTACTGTCTGGTGTCCTTTCCTTTCTCCAATATAACTCTATTCCCTCTTTATGTTATAAACCCGACAATTGTTTTTTAACTCAGTTAAGAGAATAAAAGAGAAAAAGATGTTTGTAGTGTCTTTGTATTTACCTACATAATTGCCTTTTGCTCTTTATTTCTTCATGTGGATTCGATTTACTGTCTAGTGTCATTTCCTTTTACCCTGAAGGACTTCCTTTAGTATTTTTTATAAGGCAGGCCTGTTGGCAACAAATTCTCACTCTTTGCTTGTCTGGGAGTGTCTTTATTTCACCTTCATTGTTGAAGGATACTTTTATTGGACAAAGACTTCTTGATTGACAGGATATTTTTTCTTTCAGCACTTTGAATATGCCTTCTGGCCTCCATTGTTTCTGATACAAAATTAGCTGTTAATTTTATTGTGGTTCCCTTGTATGATGCATCAGTTTCTCTCTTGCTGCTTTCAAGATTTTCGCTGTCTTTTAACAGTTTTACTATGATGTCTACTTGGACTTTGGATGTGTAAATTAACGTTTTTCATCAAATTTTTGAATTTTTGGACTATTATTTCTTCAAATATGTTTTTATGCCTAATTCTCTCCTCTTCTGGAACTCCCATTAAGTGTATAGTGTGTGTTCAACGATGTTCCACAGGTATTTGAGGCTCTGTTCATTTTTCTTCATTCTTTCTTTCTGTTCTTTAGACTGAATAATCTCAATTGCTGTATCTTCAAGTTTGCTGATTCTTTATTCTTCCAGCTCAAAGATGCTATTGAACCTCTCTAGTGAATTTTTAATTTCAGTTATTTCACTTTTCAATTCCAGAATTTCCATTAGATTCTCTCTCTCTCTGTGTACATATAATATATATATCATATATATAATACATATCATATATATGTATAATTTCTGTCTCTCTATTGATATCCTCTATTTGATGAGTCATTTGATGAGTCTTTCCTTTAATTCTTTATACATGGTTTCCTTTAGTTTGCTGAACACATTTATGATAACTGCTTTAAAGTCTGGCTGATAAGTGCAACAGGTAGACCACCACAGAGACAGTTCCTATTAGCTGTTTTTCTCCCTCTGAATGGATCACATTTTCCTGTTTCTTTGCATGTCTTGTAATTTTTTTGTTGAAAACTGGACATTTTAGACAATACATTGTAGCAACTCTGAATTCTGACTCCCCATGACCATGATCAGGGTTATTGTTGTTGAGTTCAGTGTTTGTTGTTTGTTTGTTTAGTGACTTGCCGAGACTAATTCTATGGAATCTGTCTTCCTCACAGTGTGAGGCTGCTGGTGCCTCTGCTCAGTTTATTTTTAAAATTCTTTTTATTTTTAAGCCTGGCTTCCTAGGAATTGCCCCAGGTCAGCATAACTTAGTGTTCTGCCAATGACTGGTCCGAAATTGTGCTTAAATACCTTGATCCAGTTAGGCTTCTATCCTCTGCCAATGCATTTGTGTGTGGGTTAGGGAACGTATTCAAGATTTCGGCAGTTTACAAGTCTGCCCCAATTATTACTCCCTGTGTGCTTAGCCAGGGATGAGTTGATAGCTGAGGCCTTCTCCAGTGTCCTCTTAGTGTGCACACAGCCTTCCACATCCCCAGAGATATATGGGAGCTTATCTAGACTCACTATGGCTTTCTTATTCCTGGATATCCCTGTTAAATGTTTTGCTGTTCTGCTGATTTGTTAACTTGCTGCAACTAGTATTATACCTCAGGCTAGCTGCGATGTTGGCCTTAACGGATGTAATTTTAAAGAAATATACCTATACTGAATGCATGCTTATATCATATTTCCCAATAAGGGTGCACAATGAAACAAGTTTGGCAACAACTGGTCTACTTTGGTGCATCTCTAACTGGTCTGCCCTAGCTGGGGGCTCTGTCTGGATGTTGAGCGCTGGAACTGGCATCCCTTAGGTGGGGTCTAGGGAGCATTTGAGAAGAGCTGCTGCAGCAACAGGATTCTCCAGAAGGCATCTCAGGGGCAAGTGGTGGTCATCCAAGGTGGATGAACTTGACTCCTTAGGACTGTCGGCCCTGCCCATCCTGGCTGGGCTTTTGCTCCCACAGGGAGGCAGCCCTGGCTCCTCTGTCAGCAGGCCTGGGGTGGGGAGCCAGGTTCCCTCTACACTGGCTTCCAGTCACCGGAAGCCTGCCAGGCACTCAGGAGGAAGATCTAGCGGAGCCAAGAGAACGCTCAATTCCCTCAGGGCAGAGCTGCCAGCAAGGGGGGTTACCCAGGAGGCGGCTGTCTCCTGCCCAAGAAGCCCAGGCTGGAGAGGGCTGGGACCTGTGGTCTCCTTGGTCCCCTGGGTACTCAATTGAAGACAAGGAGTCAGAAAGCAGCCCCTCCCCCTGGGTACTGCCCCTGTCCTTGGGGTGAGCACGTAGAGAGGCCTGTGCCCATGAGCTGAAGGTCGGTGTGCTCGGCCGGCACCGTGGGTAGGAGGGGTGGAGGGCAGAGGGGAAAGCTGGGCTGACAGTCACGTAGGTTGATGTCATTGGTCACTCCACCTCCCTGAGGTATCGCTTTCCTCATGGCCAAGCCTGCAGCTGAATTCAGGGGGGCCAGTCACGTCCCATCCCTGGCAAGCTCTTAGGCCGCTCACTGCGCCGCCTCTGGGGCTGCTGAGGTCAGGGTGGCACTTGCCAGCACCGCCTAGACTCAGCTCAGCTCCCAAGGTGGGGAAGGGGAGCCTAGCGCGTAGGGAGTGTGGCAGGGACAGGTGTCTGGGGGCTGGGAGTGGCCAGACTGCTGAAAAGGTGTGGGGGGGGGGAGGGGGGGCGCTAAGGTGGGTTTATATCACAGGGGAGCATCACCACAATTCAGGAGGTCTCAGTCTGAAGGCGGGGAGGCAGCCCCTGCCCACAGGTAGCTCCCAGCCTGAGGGAAACAACAGAGCCCTTGCCCTTAAGGAGTTTCAAGTCTGATGGGAGAGATGGTCCCTGTTCTCAGAGAGCCCTTGACTGATGGAGGAGACACAGCCCCTGCCTACAGAGATAGTGGCTGTGTCTGAGCTGAGCACGGTGGTGGCTGGGATTAGAACACCCTGCCCTGTTCTCTCCTCCAGTGTAAGCCTCCCAGGTCATCCAGAACAGATTCTTAAGAGGATCCCTTGCCCAGATACTGGGAGAAACCGGCAGGTGCCCCGCTTGTGACTGCCCACATGGGACGGGGAGGGGCTGCCAGAGCCTAAGCGGACAGACAGCGGCGTCCCCATGTCTGAGTGCATCCTTGGGTCTGGGTCCAGCAGAGGGAGCTGGCAGCCAGCGGGAGCTGAGCAAGCCGGCCCTGACCCCGGAGATGGCCTTGAGGCACTCCTGCTGCCCACCCAGGGTGGGGGATTCACCCCAGGGCTGGAGCCGGAGTGTCAGCAGCATACGTGGGGACCCAGGCCTCCTCAGCCCACTCCAATACCCAGGGCTGCCCCACAGAGACCCCCCTGCAGAATCCCAAATTCCACACTCCCAGCTGAACCTATGAAGTCTCTCGCACGGTCCCTGGGATAGGAGGGAGTGCAAGGGGTCAGAGCCCTGGGTGGGAGTTCTGCTCCCTCTCTTACTAGTTCCGTGACTCTGGGCAAGTTATATAATCTCTCTGGGCCTCAGTTTCTTCATCTGTAAAATGGGCTGCTGTGGAAGGAAAGTGCATAGGATGTGCCTGGCACATAGTAGGTGCCAGTTAGGCAACTTCCCTTCTCCACACTCCATTCTTCTCTGCTTCACGCAGGGGGCCTCTCCCTAACCTGAGGCTGAAAGGCTGGGGGGAAAGCCAGCTAAGGTCAGGGGGCACTACCAGGGCAGGCTTCTTTTGGAGATGAGATTTGAGTTGATGCTTCCTCTCAGCCCCTAACACAGACATGTCAAACTGCAGCCAGAATGAAGCGACACTGACGGGGCAAGGAGCATGACACCATTGACTCTTCACTTAGCACCCTGCCTAGCAACCCTCCCATTCATGTGCTCCTGGCTGCAGGTCAGTAGGACTTATTGAGCTCCTGTGACCCCCTATCAGTGCTGAGGTCTCCTTGGGGTATGTAGCTCTCTGGGTGTTCCCCCTCTTTCCTGCTCAGCATATTTATTGAGCACTTATTTTGTGCTCTTCTAGGCACTAGGGAGACAGCAGTGAGCAAAACTGACAGAGGTCCTTGAGCTCATGGAGCTCACATTCTAGAGGGGAGGGTGAAAACAACAAAATAAGTATATTAGAGGATGGTAAGTCCTCTGGAGAAAAATAAAGAAGGGATGAGGGATAGGGGTATGGGTGTAAGGGGGTGGTGCAATTGTAACAGACAAGTCAGGGAAGGCCACACCGAGAAGGTAACAGTTGAGTAAAGACCTGAAAGAGGGAGCCATGTGCAAAACGAGGGGAAAACATTCCCTGAGAGGGAACAGCATGTGCAAAGGCCCTGGGGTGGTAGCAGAGCTGGCTTATTTGAAGAAGAGCAAAGGGGCTGGTGTGGAATGAGTGAGAGGGGGAGTAGTGGCAGATGAGTTCAGAGAGGTAGGAGGGACCAGATCCCGTGGGGCTGGTGGGCCACTGCCAGGATGCAGGAAAGAGACAGGGGGCACTTTCCTTTCCCCGATGGGTGGTAAGACAGTAAGGAAATGTCACCTGCTTTAATAAAAGTGAGCCACAGAACTTCTAAGACTGGCACTGGAAATACCCTCCTGACTGAGAAGGGCAGCTTGGTCCATGAGACTCCGACTTCCTGGGGTTCTCTCACCAGATTCTGGTGCCATCCCACATTGATCTTGGGGAGAGAGGTGGGGCTGCTCAAGGAAGCGTCGAGAGCAACCCGAGGGCAGGAGCTTCCTGTTAATCCTGCATCCTTAGTACCTGGACTTACGAGAGGTGCTCAGCACAGCCCAACTGAATGAAGGATGGAGGGAGCGAATGAGTGATGGATAGACATAGGCCCTGGCCCTTCATTCCCCATAGTAGCAGAGACCAGGCTGGAAGTTTTCTAATGGCCCGGGTAACGCACTCAGAGAACCAGGCCTCTGAGATATGTGGCTGACGAGGCCTCACCTACTCCTTTTCCACGTGGAGTCTCTTGCGGGGGGTTCTCTGCTGGCTCCTGGGTGGCATTTCTTTGGCTGAACCACATTACACACCCCACCTCACCCGCTCCCCCATACACACACATCTCAGACACGCAGCACCTTCAGAGGCTGAACTGTGTGTCAGGATCCCCACCTCCTGAAATCCAGCGTCGGGTCTGAGGTCCGTCTCTTTCCCCCCTGAGCCACATCAGAAGGCGCCACCCGCTGTGGGGAGCTCCCCTGGACCCCTACACAGGGTGGTGGTTTTTCGGACCTTAACAGAATGACCCCCAGCCTCAGGCAATGGTGGGGAGTGGCCTAGAGCTGGGTGGTAATACTGACGACAATAGCAGCTACTCACATTCATCAAGCTCTGGCCACGTGCCTGACTCTGTCCTAAACACACCACCCGCATTACCTCACTTAGCTCAGAGGCCTCCATGCACCAGTCAAGGGGGCTGGGGCCCCAGAGGTCAAAGAACTTATCTGGAGGCGTTTTCTGGGTGGGGGTAGAAGGCCTGCAGGGCCCCGGCTCAGAACGGCCCCACCTACCACTGCCCTGGAGCATCTAAGCAGAGGGGTTCAGTCCACGACCCGCGTTCTCCTGGGAGACCCCAGCTGAGGATGTCAACCTCTTGCCCACCCTTCAGAGGAGAGGCTGGGGTCCTGGGGTGGAGGGGAAGTGAGCTGGAAGAGCTGGGTTTGTGAGATGGAGCGGCCCCCTCCTGTCCCTTGTCCCTGGCTGAGCTGCGGGGAGAGTGGAGGTGGCTTTGGCACTCAGGGCTTGGGTCCCCCCAGGGTGTGTGCTGCTTCTCCTATCTGTGGGGCTGCTAGCTGCTCACTCTTCACCTCTGGGCCGGCTGGGCCCCGCTGGAGAGAGGTGCTGCCAGCAGGGCCAGGCCCAGCCTCCCCGCCCTGGCTGAACAGAAAACAGATCTGGGGGACCCACAGAGTCTTCCAAAGCTCGTTCTTCCTGCTCTGGCGGAGGAGACTGCGAGTGGGGACCTTCTCCAAGCCCTGCTCACTCCAGGCCTCAGCTGCCCTCTCTGGCCAGCGACACTGCCTCCCTGCCTGCTGGCTCATGGGAGGTGAGAGGATAAGGGGCAGGAAAGCTGCAAAGTGCTCTGTAAATTCGCCAGTTCACACAGTGTCACCACTGTTCACAGCTGGGTGGCCTCTCCTCTGAACTTAATGCCCAGGAACTATATCTCTCACCTGGGCACAGTGCACCTTGCCCTTGAATGATAAACATCTGTGCACATTTCTCAACCCCAAGTGTAGACAAGCCCGGGGGAAATGCAGGAATTGTGTGGGAGTCCACTCAGCACAGGGCCTGGTAAAGAGGGAGTTCCCCTCCTACTTCTCTCCCTGCCAGAGAACAGCAGACAGAAGTGGGCAAGGGGTGGGGTGGAGGCGGGGTGGGTTGGGTGTCCTTAGGGAACAATAGGAAGAGCCTGGACTGGTGTCCTGGCTCTGCCCAACTGTACCTACGTCCTGTTTGCCTCCCTTTGAGATGTTTGAGACTGGAAGTGATGCCTTTGGGGACACATGCTCAGGCTGTCTCATCAGACAAAGGCTCTATGCATCTCAGAATTCAGAGCTGGCAGGATGGGAGGATGTGCTCCTGATAGATGTCGTGAAACTGGCAGAGAGAAAACCTGCAGAAGCGGCCAGCCCCGCAGCCCTAGCTCTTGCAGCCGCCTCATCACAACCCATCGTGGCAGCCAGTGGCGGCCAAGTCTTTGTGCGTTTCCTCCAGGGCAGGAGCTGGGCTGTGTTCCTTTGTATTCCTAGTGCCTAGGGCAGAGTCGGGCCCAAAACATGCCCATAGCATGTGATTGTTGAACAAATTTGGCCGAGGTGAGTGGGGTCCTTGCTCACGCGAGCGAGCGCCAGCTGGAAATGACAGTGGCTTCTCTTTGTGAATGCTCGCTCAGCAGTGAACCCAAGGAAGTGGGGCCCATGGGTGACGGGCATCCTGGACTCCAGGAAAGGAAGGATCCCATGGCCTTACACTCTGGGAGGCACTGAGAGCCAGGAAGTATGCAAGGCTGGGAAGAGGGGCCCCTTCCGAACCATCATGGCCAGGTTTGCGTGGAGGGAGCAGCGTGCACCTTAGGTGGCACTGGGGGTGGAGAGGGTGCTGAAACAAACTCCATTTTCAAAGTCCGTGTTCAAAATCTGGTAAAATGAACTCTTGGCTAAATTCCAGTGGATGGCTCATACATTGGCCAAATGCATATATGAGTGTGTGTGTGTGTGTGTGTGTGTGTGTGTGTGTGTAGGGGGAAGTGGATGGAGCAAGCTTTATAAAAATTCTATTGAAAAAGACATGGAAGTTTGGTTGACCATAAACTCACTGAGAATTGCTTAAAAAAAAAAAAAAAGCAACCGTAATCTGAGGTTATATTAATAGGAGCATAGGACCCAGGATAAAGGAGGTGTATGTCCTGCTATGCTCTGAGCTGGTCAGGCTGTACCCAGGATGTGGGGTCTCTCTGAGGGAGGAGAAGCACTGGTAGCTAGATCAGACCTGAGGGGACAGCTTGGCTAGAGTGGAGGTGGGGTAGATGCTAAAGAGAGAGGGTCAGTGAAGGGCTGGCGTGTAGAAGCAGGAGAGACCTGATTACCGTATTTGCTCCAAAGAATAAAACTTGTATTGATGGTTTGGAAGGTACAAGGAGATGAATTTTGGCCTCAGCAAGACCTTTCTAATCATTAGAACTGAATTATATAATAATAATATAATACATAAATATTGTACTACATAATTTAACAATATAATATAATAAAAGTACTTTCTAATAATTAGTACAGGATTGAACTCTGCATCACTGGGAGTATTCAAGTAGACACTGATGACATCTGTCTAGGATGTTGCAGAGGGCGTTAACAAAATCACTAGGACCCATAATTTTGGGCTTATGGCAGGCCTACTGAAGCTCAGTCTAGAAATCTGCTTTACTTATTTATTTTTATCCCAGATGCAGACAATTGAACTAATTATACTATCATCATTGTTCTGTTCAAAGCCCCCTTTAACGTTATTTTTCATTTTATTTTTCTCCTTCACCCCTGATCTCCACTCCCATTTCCCACCATTCCCCAGCCCCCTGCCTCCAGACCCTCATTCTATGTGCTTGATATTGCTCTTGAAATATGCATCTTTGTACACTGGGTCGTGTTGTTTTCTGCATGTTTTATCATTTATATAAATGGTGTTATGCTGTAACTCTCCTCTTTTTCTTACTTTTTTCATTCAGCACTGCTGTGAAGATCTGTGTATCCTGGTACATTCATCTGGCTTGTTTCTAACCACCATGTGGAAGGGAGCTGCCGCATCTTACTTATCCACTCCCACAGGGATGGACACTTAGGCTGCCTCCAATTCCCCACTACGCTAGATTTTGCTGTCATGAGTACCCTGTACATGTCCTCTTTCCACCCTATATAATCATTTTTCTAGGCTATATACCCATTTATGGGATTCTGGGATGTCAGGTGTGTGCATACCTAGTTTCACTAAATATTGCCAGATTGCCGCTCTCAGGATGGATATATAAGCTTATCCTCCAACCCGCAGGACACAGGAGTCTCATCACCTCACAGCGGGTATAATCCACCTTTCTACATTGTGCCATTCAGTTGTGTGTGGAGGGGCATATTGTTGTTTGAAGTATGCAGCTCTCTGATGACTAATGAATTTACCCATCTCTTCATATCCTTGGCCATTGTACTTCCTCTTTTGTGGCATGCCTGTTCATATATTTTTGCTCATTTTTTTTTCTATTGGATTTTCTGTCTTTTTCTTGTTGATAAAAGAAGTTCATTGACTATTTTAGATTCTAATCCCTGGCAGGTTTCGAAGTTGTGAATCTCTTTTCCCAGTCTGAGAATCTTCCATTTTAGCGGGTGTTCTAAGGTTCAGCTGGGTTTGGGAAGCCCTGGGGTAGATCATTTCTAATTCTGTCACTGCATGCTTTTAAGATTCTTGGGCTTTCTGAGAAGATTCCTTGCCACTTGTGGGGGAAACAGAGGCCTCAGGAGGTGTGAGGGCAAAGGGATGTCGTTGTGAATGAGGATGTGGAGCTGGGGCAACCCCTGTATCTTGACCGTCTCTAGCAGTGCATTGTGTCATGAAGATGTTCATGTGACGTGGCCCAGACAGGCTTGTGAGATCCTCCTGGGGGGTGATACACAGCTCATTTGGATAAAACCTAGAATATCTCATTATTCAGAAAAGATCATCAATCTGCTGGAATTTTCTCAACAATAGCAACTTAACTTTTTTGCCTCTGTGGAATTTTTAAAATTTGACTGCAAAATTTTCAACAATCCTCCCACTGAGAAGTAGTGGGGGGAGGTCTGTGTTTCCTCCCCTTGAATATGGGCTGTTCTTTGTGCCCAGTAGAATTTAGCGGAAGTGATGCTGTGTGACTTCTGAGACTAGGTCAGAGAAGGCCCTGTATCTCCTGCCTAGCTCTTTTGGGACACTTATTCTGCAGGAAGCCAACTGCCATGTAAAACATCCAACTACCCTGAGACTGCAATGCTGGAGAAGCCACACATAGGACACTGGTCAACAACACTAGCTGGGCTCCCAGCCAATGACCAGTGCCAACTGCTAGCAATGTGAGGGAGCTGTCTTGGATGTCCAGCCCTAACTGACATCTGACAGCAACTGTATGAGAGACCCTGCAGTGAGAACTGCCCAGCCGAGCCCCTCCTGAATTCCTGACCCACGAGATCACGAGACAACAAAATTGTTGTTTATGCCACTAAGTTCTGGCGGTAATTTGTTAAACAGCAAGAGTAACCACAACCATCTCCTGGAACATAGCTAGCATAGTTACTTTAAATCTTTACTGATAACTCTAATACATGCAGCTGTTCTAGGTCTGTTTCTATTTATCATTTCTGACGTTTTAAAAATTGTTATCTGACTCCTCATGTGTATGGGTATTTTCAATTATGTGTTAGACATTGTATTTACAGTCTTGTTTGTAAAAATAATCTGAGGTGTAGAATGATGTTACCTTCCTTTGGAAAGGACTGACATTTGTGTTGGCCAGGTGCCTGGGGCACTAATAATACAGAATCACCTACTTCAATTTTAAGGACTGAGTGATTAGAAACTGAGTTGTCTTCTTCTGGTTCACCCCTAACTCCTAGGATATATAGCCCTTTTGGATGCCTGCCCAAAGAGAGAGGGTTCACTAAGTCCCACCCCTTGGTAAGCCTGGAGCTCCAATCTATCTTAGTCTCACAAGGCTGTCAAAAGAGTTGTTTAGCTTCTTGGACTCTCAGCTGACCCGCTCCAGAATGGGCAAACACCCAAATGCCACTCTTACTTTTCTAGGTCTCAGCTGTGGTAAAGAAATTAATTGCTGTCTTGTTAGCTCCCTGATGCCTTCAAGTAAATTTTAAAACTATTTTGTCTAGCTATTGTAGTTGTTCTCAGTGGGAGCATTGGTTTAAATCACTTTGTCTGCCATTATTAACTCATTTAATTAATTCTATAAATGCCAAAAACACAAAGAAATATAAAATTATGTTCTTCAAAAGTTCTTGTAAAAATATATATCACATTGTCTCAAACCTTAAACAGATATTGACCATAATCCAGTTTTCCACTGAAGACTCAGGGTTCCCATTAAGAATTTCCCCTATCGTAACTGAAACATAGTGATGCCCCTAGAAACTGGGGTACATCATTTTCTTTGTCCCTACCCTGAATTCTGAGTTCTTGGGTCTCCTTTTTATTGTTTGTGTCTTCACTTGATACCTTTTGCTGTCAGTAAAAATATCCTTAATGACATTTTCCCCATTCTAACTTTAAACCTTGGCGTTTTCCTGCATGGTGTTCGCCAGGGGTCCGAGCTGAAGGTGGATGCAGTGCTCATCCTTGATCAAGGGGTGATGCATCACTTCAGAGGTGATACTGGAATAGAACTGCAACTTCTCGTCATAGGCGACACAAGGGGGCTTCTTGGCGGCAAACTTCTCCATCACGATCGCTTTGTCCAGTTTCCAGAACGGTCGGTACTGCTTCCATTTCTGCAGGTACTTCATAAGATTGATCAGAATCCTGTGGACCTTTTGGGGGATCATAACAACCTGCTCAATTATCTGAGGGTTCTGAGAAATATCATTGTAAAAGCTGATTATAACAAGTCTTCTTCCCTTCTGAGGTGGGCATTCTATGCAGCTGCCATTCATCCAGTGAACAAAATTCTGGCAAAATAAGAATCGGAGGAGAAAAGACAGTCCTTTAGTATATATTTTGCTTCCTATGTACATATCATATTCAGTAATAAGTCTTGCTAGTAAGGGATATCACTTTATCATTGATAAGCTGTGCTAGATTGCGGAAAATCACCACAATCCTTTGTTCCTCCCATCAAGAGATTCTGTCTGTTGACAAAATGGTCTATCAGGGGGACCTATTTTCCCGCCCAGGGCTAGCTTGTGATTTGACTTGACCAACAGATGGGGAAGTGGCATTATACAAGGTCCAAGCCCCGGGCTCAAGTAGCCCAGCAGCTTCTACTCTCATGCCCTTGAAACCCTGCAGCCACCAGATGCGCGAGCTTCAGCTAGCCTACGAGATGATGGAGACCCAGGAGAACCAGGGCCCCCCAGCCAACAGCCAGCCAATCATCAGACATGTGCCTGAGCACAGCCAAGTTTGGATGTATAAAATAACATTAGTTTCCAGTGTCCCAGAACAAATCTGTCATTGGATGTCTCCCTGCTATATAGTCAAGAGCCCCTCTTCTTTCAAGCAAACCATGGGTGTTATACATAACATCTCTGAACTATAGTCTGGCCACCTGTAGAATGGGAATAACAACAATTACTAGTTCTACTGCTCACTGTAATACTAATACCAAAACTGATAGCTAACGTTTATTTAGAGCTAATTGCCAAGCACTGTGTTAAGTGCTCTACACGTTATGCCATTTAATTCTCCCAACCCACTCTAGAGCATGGATTGTATTATCATTTCCACTTAATAGATGAGGTAATTCAATCCTAGCTTAAAACTTTTGCTCATTGTTTTCAGTCATAAAATATAAATCCTGAAGCTCAAATAGTGCAGTCAAGCCAGCTTAAGTCACCTCATCATAAGTGTTTATTTGCAGAGATTTTCGTTAATGAACTGCATTTCCAACACTTTCCAAGAGGCTAGGTAAAAATTATTTTCATTTAAAAAAAAGCATTGATTAAAAAAATAATAAAAAATAAAAGAAAGCATTTATGAAGATAAAATAATACAGTCTTCACTAAAAAGGCTCAAACCCATCTACGGTGGGGGTGGGAATAAACTGGCATTCAATACTATGATTAATATCCATAATGTTTCACAGAGAGTTTTTCCTATTTACTTACCCCTTGGAAATTGTTTTGTTTTCCTGTTCAAAGACTTGGTAATGTAACATCTAAAAGTTAAGAGAATTTATATGACAGAGGTTTAATAAATGACCTATTTGCATAGATTAAAAAATAACCCCTTTAATACATATGTAAATTAGATAACCAAGCATACAAGAATAGTGTGTAAGGTAAGAGCAGATAGGCTCTGATTCAGGTTGGGGAAAAATAGATCAGTAAAGTTTAATTGTCAGACAGTTGTTGGGAGCACCTTTAGTCTCCTCAGAAACCTTTTGATCTCGGATCTCAGTCTGGATGGTTGAGGTTGTCAGATACGTGGGTTCTGGATAACTGAAGTGCTACCGCACTTGCCCTGACTTAGATGCCCCCACTGGGAGCAGGGAGTCTGGGGGCACAAGCAGTGTCCCAAAGCAGCTCAGGGGCTTTGGCCAGCGCTAGGCTGCCTTGTCTTTGTTTCCGAGGCCCCACCCTGTCTCCTGACTTAGGAGACTCGAGAAATCCTGGCAGAGTGCTGTTCCCTGCTGCCCTGCGGAGATGACCACTTCACGGAGAGCGGAGGGAGGAAGGAGGAGAAAAGCAAAAAGAAAGGTCCTCTTTCAGGCTTAAGATGATGTGGAGTGGCTGCCGCACGGCCTGCCAAGGGCTGACTCACCAGGCTGGGACGAGGCACTACAGGTGCACTCAGGCCAGCAGGCGATAGGCGCCGGTTGCAAACAGGCCCACACCCGAGACAGACCACCAGGGACAGATGGAGACAGCCCCTGCGGGAGCGTGGGAGCTGGAAGGGCGGGCTTCCAGGGCCTGGTGCTGAGCACTCACAAACATGGAGACCCTGTGACTTCACGGCCAAGGCATAGGAACGCTGATCCAGGAGTCCAGAGACCTGGGGCATCCTCTAATGTGGGCCTCATCCTCCTAGCTTTAAAGTTCTGGCTCTAACTGCCATTAGTATGCTCTGGGATGTCAGAGAGAGCACACACACTTTTCAAGCCTTGTTTTATCCCTTTCTGGGTGATTCCTTCACCTGTGGTATCTCTAAATCTTTACCTACTTTAAGTCGGTGCCAATATTAGTCCTGTTTTACAGATGAGAAAACTGAGGCAGAGATTGTCCGACGATGCACAGCTGAGAGCTAGGTTTCAAAGCCAGAGCTGCGTGAGTCTGGAGCTCATGCAAAGCCCCGCATTGTGCAGCCGCCCCAAGAGACCAGGAAACAATGCCCTGCATCTTGGCAAATACAGGGCCGGCTCTGGAGGTCTGGCAGAGGCAATAGGGGTGGGATGGTCAGGGAGTTTCCTGGAGGAGGGGGAGATTGAGCAGCTCCTAGCATGGGAACAGGCAACAGGCAGCATGGGAGGTGAGGGCTGGTGGGAGGCTGGTAGCTGAGACTTGGATCCTTAGTTGACACCTGCATTTAGCAGGTTGAGGGTAGGGGTTGAAGGATGGAGAGGGAGATTTACTTCTGCATCTCTTCGGCCCTGGGGTAAGTGACCTGGGACCCCCTCCAGAGCTGGGTGCCGGGGCAGGCTGTTCACTACTCTGCTCATTGCCAGCTGTGTGAACTTAGGTAAGTTCTAGAGACTTTCTAGACTTCAGTTTTCTCATCTGTGTATGGGAATTATAATATGGAGGTTGTTACCATGATGAGATTGAGTGAATGGAGTAACTCATGCAGAGACTAGGCATGGTAGCCGCACTCCTCACCCACACCTTCTCTTCTCTGGGCTGAGGCCTCACGTCTCTCATCTTTCCCCAGAGCCCTCCTTGCTGGAGTCTCTGACGTCCCCGGTGGTCCAAACCATCCCTCCCCATTGCAGTGGACTCCCTGAGTGGCCACCTCCTTCCTACCTTGTCCCCCTCCTACCTTCTCTCCCTGGTGGGGCCCACACGCTGCAGCCTGTACTCCCTAACTCCTCTGCCAGTGAGACCCCAGCCTGAGGCCTCATGGAATGCTTTCTCTGCCTTTGCCCCACTGGCAGGAGATGAGGTGCCCCGGAGCTAAGTGCTGGAGACCTGGGTTCAAAGCAGGCTCCATCTCTTTTAACGGTTGGGTCAGCCACCAGCCCTCACTGGGGTTTCCTATCTGAAAAGCAAGGTTGTTCGGGGGCCCTCTCCCGGGGGGGCTCAGGGCCAGCTGAGGTGACTCCGGTCGGTGGCTATACTCCCTGGGAGGGAGGGGTGGGTGAGGCTGGGCAGGCAAGGATGGAGGGACAGCTGCCCTCCCTTCCTGTTCTCACCGCATCTCCCTCCCTCCCTCCTCCTGTCCAGAAGCCTCCCAGGGTCCTTTGCCTGAGAAAGAAACTGTCTGCCCTCTCTTGTCAGAGGACAGGGGCTCGATAAGGAATTAGGTGAGCAGATCCAGCCTGCACGTTAATCCTTCCTTGCTCTGAGGGACCAGGGAGGTGGGCAGAATGAGCGCCCGGCCCCGGGAGCAGTCATGTCTAGACCTCCCGCTATCAAGGCAGCAAATGATTAGCCAATTAGCCTGGAGGAAAGCAGGTCTGGCTCCTGGGGGCTCTGGGCTGCATCTCCCAAGAGAGCAGGTCCTTCTGGGACTGCCGGCTAGGTGAACAGGGACAGCTGTGGGGCTATGCCCAGAGCCCACAGGGTACCCACAGGAGCGGGTCTTCTTGTCTGCCATGTATGAGGTAGGGGACAGCAGGGGTGGGTCCTGCACTCAGTACCCCAACCTCCTGGATATGAGTCCTGTAATGACAGAGAGGACTCGGCACACAGGCAGTGCTGGGTTGCGGTCGACCGCTGTCACTATTAGTATTGCTGTTATTGTTTCTACCATGTGCTGAGCATCTGTGACTCGACATTATCTCTATGAAGTCATATTATTGACCCAACTTTAAGGATGGGGAGAAATTGATTGGAGATTCAAACTCAGGTCTCCAAAACCTGGTCTCTTAAATATTACACTTTGCTCTGTTTGTGCCACCCTGGGTCACCTGGGGCACTTGTTACAAATGCAGGTTTCCTAACCCACCCCAGGCCTGCTCAGTGAGGACTCCTTGGGGACAGGGACAGTCCCAGGAAGCTGTCTTCTCAGGAAGCTCCTAACTACCACATCATGACTGACTGTGATGCAGGAGATCTGTGCTCTGACTCCAAGAAACTCAGACCTAAGAGACCCTCCTTCCCCTCTCCCAGGGTACCCTCTATGCCGCCTAGGGCAGGGGGCACCACTCCTTCGGGAAGGGGAGATTTCCCCTCAGCCACTTCCTCTCCTCATTCATTGAGGAACAATTGGTACCTCTGGCATCCCTCCAGAGACCATGGCAACGGTGGAGGGCAGGCAGGCGGGTGGCTTCCCTGGCAGAGGGGCTCACCAGCCTCATCTCGGGTCAGCCTGGCAGCCCTGGCCTCACGAACTGCTTCTCTGTATCCATGAGGGGGAAGGCCCAACGGGGGCCCTCAGTGGCCTGAGGCCACCCAGATCCCAGGAGAAGACAAGCCCTCAGGTCAATGGGTTACTGAGCCACCCATGCCCATGGGCAGCTCAGTTGGGTCTGTTTCTCATCAGCCTCTCTGGGCCTTGAGGAAACCGAGGCTTGAGGCCGGCCAGCGGCCTTGTGGTTTTGGAAGCAAGGGGAGGCCAAGTCCTTGAGTTCCCAGGACCTCTGCATTCATAAGTCTGCACAGGCGTGCACAAGCACAAACACACACACACACACACACACACACACATACACGTGTGGATTGGCTGACACATATGCAGCATGCAAATACCCACATGCACACTTGCTCAGGGCTCAGACTTTGGCAGCCAGGGAGATAGGAGGGGCCTGGTCTGAGGAGGCCTCACCCTGTCTGATCCCATCTTCCACCTCAGGCTACTTGGCCCCAGGACAGGGAAGGGCATGGGCTCTGGCTTCAGCTCTGAAAGGTTCTCCCTTTCCTACCTGACTTAGAGGGGCTTCTAGGCCAATGCGTGAGGCTCATGAGGTATGAGGAGCCTTCTCTATCCTCTGTCCCCACGCAAAGAAAAACAAGGCTGGTGCCAAAGATCACTCATCTCGCCTGCACTCGTCTTGCTGTGTGTGGGCCCGGCAGGCAGGGTCAGACTCCAGCCTTGGACCTGAATCGACTCTTGAGCGATGCCTCCTCCGTGGTTAACTTCAGAGACAGGGGCTGACTCCCTCCTCTCTGGGTTGGGGGCTGGAGTCCCGCTGCCCTGGGCCAGGAGGCAAGGGCACTGGGGCCTAAGGCCTTGGACACAGACCCGGTCCTCTGGCCCTGCCTCTGTGGGGGGTAGCCCGGCTGACTTGGGGGTGGGTCATCCCACCCTAGCCCACTTTCCCTACTTGGATTTGGGGGCCTATGGGCTACCACCAGCTACAACCAGGTTCGAGAGCTCCTTGGAGGCTGGGGCTTCCATCCCTACGTGGACACCCAGGGCCAGGATGGTGACAGGCACACGGTAGGTGCTCAGTACACATGGAGTATGCCAATGCACCCTTTTTGTTCCCAATTCCTTTATTTCTATTAGTTCAGTTTCTTTCTCCCTTTCTTTCCCTTCCTATGCCTTAGGCCTGGGACATCCCCAGCACTGCCAAGCCTGCTTAGGACCCCCAGGGAGCGGTATAACCTGAGCTTCCAGAGGATATCCCATCAGAGGCCAAATCTCCCATCGATCCCGGAGATGAGGGCTGCCTCCCACCAGCCTCTCGGGGCCTTGGGGCAACTGAGGCTTGAGGCTGGCCAGCAGGATATTTATTTCTAGAGACAAGTTTCCTCAGAGGAGACTGGCACTTTCACCACAGCCATCACGGGCAGAGCCTCTGCTCTGATCATCTTTGACACGGGCACTCTGCCAGCCCTCAGCACCCACCCTCCTCCTGGTCTGAGGGCTGCCCTCCTCGCCAGCTCAGGGAGTCCTGCCCTGGGCCCAGACTGGGAGGACATTTCAGGCTGTGCCTGCCAGGGGCTGACAGCCTGACTTGGGAGATGTCCACTCTCCACAAAGAGGTGGGCCACAGGCAGCGGGCTCAGGACGGCTGGGGCAGGCAAGGCCAAATGCAAGTCACTTCACTCAGAGGTGGCCGACTCGGCCCTGGCAAAGAGCAGGGCACACAGCGGGACTGGCACAGCGCCCTCGCGCGGGGCAAAGGGGAAGGAGTGGGCCTGAGGGTGTGTAGAAACCTTCAGGAATGGGTTTGAGAGCTCAGCCTCTGTTCCTCATTGCCTGGGTTTGCATTCAGGCCTGACCCTCACGTGCTGAGATCTCGGGCACACAGGACCTTTGTGAAACATCAAGGCTAATAGCTCTACCTGGTAGACTTGTTTCCAGAATTAAATGAGTTTCTCGTGTAAAACACTTAGAATAGTGCCTGGCACATAGTAAGCCCTCAGTTGATGTTGGACATGATTGTTACAGATTGGAGTGAATTGTAACCCACTCTAAAGGGCTTTAATTGACTGTTGACATTTGGTTTCCTCCATTGGACTCTGAGCTCCCCAGGCCCTTTATCTCCTATGCCTGGCACATCTCAGGGACTCAAAACCACGTGTTGAAAGGATGAATATGTGAACGAATGGATGAGGGAGTGTAGGGCATCAAGAGCTTCTTCCCGGAAGAGGCAGCACCTGGGGAAAGGGCCCCACAGAGGTGGGGAGGAGAGCCTTGAAGGCTGGGAGAGCTCTGCTGAGCTGGCGTCAGGGGAGGTTCTCCCGGAGAGGAGCCCCGCCAGGCCCGAGCGGACAGCAAGGAGAGGGGCTGGAGGGAGACCAAGCTGGCCGTAGCCTCCCACAGAGGCTGGCCGGCCTGTCCCCTGTCCTGGGTCGCAGGGGTCTGGGGCTGGATGAAGCTGCTTCTGAGGTGAGGCTGGGTGGGAAAAGAGCAGGGAAAGGCAGCCGGGGCCTTCAGCTCACACCCATCTTCCTCTTCCGGCCAGACACCCATGGGCCATTTGTGGAGCCTGGAATCCTGTTGTCACTGAGAGAAAAACCAGCCTCACTCCAGAGACTCCTCAACCAGTGGAGAAGCAAGTGTTGGAGATAAGAGGATTTTAAACAAATCAACTCCCCGACAGGAGACTTAAAAGAGGAAAGGTTGTGAGTTCGCTCTCCCTCCCTCTCTCTCTCCTTTCCTCCCTACTCTCCCTCCCTTTCGTCCTCCTTCTTTCCTTCCTTTTTTCATTCTGTCTTTATTAACAACCCCCACCCCAAGTTCGAAACAAAACAAAACAAAAACTCCCCCTCCCCCTCGCAGTGTCATCCTGTGCTGAACACTGAGCACTTATAAAAGGGTTTATTGACCCAAAGAGTCAATAAAAGGGTCATCCTGTACCTTCCCCTGCTTCCAGTTGCAACTGCATATAGAGCCACACAGGTGATGCCCTGTTTCCCTCAGAGGTGCCCTACGGCACCTGCTTTGGCCCCTTCTGTCCAGCCATCAGGTCCAGCTCTAGGAAATGATCCTTGGGCAACAAAGGGCCCAGTGTAGACGCCAAGAGCTGACCACTTACACATAGAGCAGGTGAGGCTGAGCTGGGCCCAGGTCTGGCTGGTTGGTGGCAAGAGTGTCACTGAAGGGGAGACACAGCCCTGCCCTCAGGGAGCCCTGGTCTGAGGGGAGACACAGCCCCTGCTCTATGAAACCCCCAATCTGAGTGAGTAGTTAGATAACTGCACTATGGATAACAGCCTATTTTTCACTTTTGGTGCAGGACGGCCGGATGTTGGGAGGGATGGGCCCCCCCACAAAGGGTGTGGGTGAGAATGTGTCTGAAGCTGTCGGGACAATGGGCAATGGGGAAGAACTGTCCTCTTAGTTTCCTCTATCCCTTTTCTGTCCCCAGCCTGACTGACCATCACTGAGGGTCACTGGAATCCAGTGTCTCCTCGGGACAGGGGAGAGTCAGGGCTCAAGAAGCCTGCCTAGTGGCTCTCTGGAGTCTGGCAGGCGAGTGACCACAGGAGATAAGCTCCTGAGATAAGAAGCAATCAAGTCACCTCATTTAGTGGAGAGCCTGTCGGTGACAAGCCGAGCCCTGCACGGCCAAGGATGTGTGTGGTGGGGAGGTGGGGGAGTGGGCATGAGGTCAGGGCTGCTGGGCAAGAGGCCTTCTGAGGCAGCCCCCCAGCTCCTCCTGTCTGTCTCTGCCCAGGTAGAAATATTCCCATTTCCCTGACACCAGAGCCCCTCTAGTGGGACCTCATTACGATGGAGATGGTGGGGATGGAATTGAGGGGAGGCGTCTGGATTCCCAGCAGCTTCTTGGCTCCTACCCACACCCCCCACCACCTGTCACATCACGTTGAGTGCGAGCTGACTGGCAGCAGGCCTGTCTATTGGGCGCTCACTGAAGCTCCCATGACCTTGAAGCCTGAGGAGGGCTTCCAGAGGAGGAAGAGTGTGGCATAGTTGGCTGTGGCCTTTTCTTGACAGGAGGATCCCCTCTGGGGCCCGGATAATGAGCTGGGGTTGCCAGCATGCATTTGCAAAAGCCAACACTGGGAAGACTCTTGTGGTGCAGAAAGGGAAGCTGAGGCTCAAGGAGGTGAAGGGCCCTGCCTAGGGTCACACAGCACTTGAGAGTTGCCAACTCTCTCCCCGCTCCAGGCTCTGCAAGAACTGTGAAGTCAAATTTCTACTCTGAGCTGTGCATGTGTATACTCATGTGCATGCATGGATGCCGTGGGCGTGTGCTCTGCAGGCCCAGTGGCTGCAGCCAGGTCCTGGAAGGGGTCCCAAGCCCAGCCCTGTGCAGGCCCCTGACCCTCTGGTCAGAGGAGACAAGCCACATGGGATGGCCCCCAGACTTCAAGGCGACACTCACTCGTCACTCCATTAGTGCTCTAACCGACAGTCCAAGGGCGGTTCTCATTCTGGCCTGGCGCTCCCCAAGGCCCGGCAAGAGAGTGGAGGACACAGCTCAGCTTACGGGTCCTCAGGGACCGCCCAGCTCACAGCAACTTCAGCCAGAGCACAGTATGGTCAGGCAGGCGGATTCACTCTCAGGAAAATCACGTCAGCCTTCACCAGGCGAGGCTGCAGAGAAACACTGAGATTGTCTGCAGCTGGTCATGGTCCCTGCCCTGTCTTCCCTTCCAGAAGGGGGAGCACAAGGCATGGGGACAGCCAGCTGGGGGAGGGGAGTAATGACAGAAATCAAAATGCCTGAAATGAATATGGATAGAAGCATGCTTTATGTAAACATATGCAAATAGGCGTGCAAATCTACCCCAGGATGGGGAGGACATGTGCAAATCAGGACTCCAGAAAGTCCTGACAGTGAGGCTCTCTGTTCTAATGAACGGGACCCAAGGATCCCCAAGTATGTCCTTGCACAGAGCTTGGGTCTTCTGGCTCTACCAGAATCCAAACTCTCCCACTCCACCCTCCACCCCCCACTCTGCTTGCATCATGTGGTCTGGCCCTTGGTTACTCAGGCTGTGGCCAGAGCCCAGGATGGCCCGGATGCAGCTCCCATGGGGCCCAGCTTCCCCCTGCCTGCACTGCTAAGTGCCCTCCAGCTCCTAACCACTGCCCCCCTCCCAGTGGCTGGGAAGGGTCTGTGGCTGCTCACCCCGCCACGACCACAGTCTCCACCCCAAGCTTGCCTTGTCCCCCAAACGGGGCCCAAAAGAGTGGTCTACTTATCAGAGAGATGGCTTCCTCCAGGGGGCCCTCCTGTTGTTTCCAGCAATGCCCAGCACACAAAAGATGCTCACCAACAGATGAATGATGGAATAAATGAATACACAAATGCAAAATTCGAATGTACAGTCACTTCCCTCTGGGGACTGTCATACTCCCCTGCTGCTTCTTGCTCGGTATTTTTTTGCAGCTGCCAGCGTATTAGAGCTGAAATGTTTGGGCTCTTTTCTCATGTCCTCAACTGGCCTGAGTTTGCCATGGGCAGGAATGTGTCCTGGTCTTCTCGCTGGTCCTGGCACCTGCCATGGAGGGCGCTCAAATCTTGGTTGACTCAATGAACGCATAAACATGCGTATCTGTTTCTCACAACCCCTTACTGGACCATGAGTGCCTGGAGGGTGCGGGCAGCTTCCCTTGTCTGGAGAACTCAGGGCTTGGCACAGAGCAGGCACTCACTACACGGGGGACAGATGGATGGGTGAATGGGGACCTCTGGGGCCCTGACCTGCTGACCGGTTTGTCTTTCCTATTAGACTGCGAGGGGCTTGACTCCTGGGCAAAAAAAGGATGAAGTGAAAGGATGAACAAGTAAATGGATGAGTGAATAAATGGCTGAGTCCTATCGGGGGACTGAGGAGGCTGTTGTCTGATGTTCAGTGTCACTGTTCCCAGCCCAGGTGGCCCAGCACACACATGTGTCCTGTGCTCAGATCTGAGCTCCTCTCTCAACTTCTCCTCTGGGGCCCAGTCCAGCCTCCAGGCCTTTGTTCCTACACCGCTCCTCACGCCAGCCGCTCTCCCACAGCCTTGATCCCCCGCTCCCAGCCCCCGTGGCTCTTCCTGTGGCCTTGACCCCACCTGCCCAGCTGTTTGACTTAGAGCCCTACAGCCTCTGGGTGGCTTTTTCCTGCCTTCCTTGGAGGTTGCCAGGTCAAGTGCAGCTCTGGAGCCAGCCAGACTTTCAGGGCTTGAGTCTTCCTTCTGTCACCGGCCAGAGGGCAAGAGACTGAGTCTTCCCTAGCCTCAGTTTTCTCATCTGCAAAATAGGGCTAGTACCAGCTGTTAAGAGCTAAATGAGGTTTCAACTTGACCCCTGGAATGGACCCAGATGCTCAGTCAAGCACTCAGTATGTGGGGCCTCCCTTCCCTCCCTGTCCCTGCCACTGCTACCCACCGTGGGCCCGTGGTCTGTGGGACCAAGGAGAGCCCCCCTACTTTCTAGGAGTAGGAGTAAAGAACTCACGCCTATAGGAAATGCAGTCCTGGAGCTGGTTTGGGTGGAGCCCCCAGCCCGGGAGCAGAGAAAAAATGAGGACCATTAAAGCCAGAAAAGAAGAGGTGCCCTAAGAGAGATTTGGAACTGGAACCTATATGTGAAACAGCCCAAAGGAAAGGTTAAAACTGAAACAAGAGAGCTTGAGGTTGGGTACAAGAAAGGACTTTCCAATAATGGAGGTTGGAGAGAGCCCATTGGCTGAGGCAGGAGCCAAGGCTCTCCTGACTGAAGTTTAGGGCACTTTGAGAAAAAATAATTTGAATTTATCTTCTTCCAAGTTTTTTTTTTTTGGCTGCGTTGGGTCTTTGTTGCTGCGCGCGGGCTTTTCTCTAGTTGTGGCGAGCGGGGGCTACTCTGCGTTGTGGTGCGCGGGCCTTTCATTGCGGTGGCTTCTTTTGTTGCAGAGCACGGGCTCTAGGCGTGCAGGCTTCAGTAGTTGTGGCTCGCGGGCTCTAGAGTGCAGGCTCAGTCGTTGTGGTGCACGGGCTTAGTTGCTCCGTGGCATGTGGGATCTTCCCGGACCAGGGCTTGAACCCGTGTCCCCTGCATTGGCCGGCGGATTCTTAACCACTGCGCCACCAGGGAAGCCCTTCTTCCAAGTTTTTTTAAGTGTTTGCCTAATCCTTATCTTACTTCACCCCCATAATAAGCCCTTAATATGTGGCAACAGTGTCATTTATAACGTAGGAGGTGCCAACACTGTGATTCCCTCCCACCCAGGGAGGGAAGGTTCCAGAGGCCACAGGATGGCCCATGGTTGTCTGAAAGAGGGTCAGGGAACTGGGGTGAGAGCTCCCTCATGAATAAGGCCAGGGTACTGGCTTTCTCTCATCCCTTCCAGGGTTTAGTAAGTCTGGCATAATTTTTTGAAGTTGAGGTTTAATGCTGATTTCCTTGTTTAAGTTAAAAACGGGAAGTGGAGGGTGGAGGAGGTTTTCCCAATCCTGTAGAGAGCAGGGGGACCCGAGTTTGTCCCTATGCCTCAGGCTGGACTGGGACGATGTGGAGGGCAGTGGGGAGGACTCTGGGAGGCAGGAAAGGGAACATCAGGGCAGGGAGGAGGGGTTGGACCTCTGAGCTTCCATCAAAGGCAGACGCCTCTTTGACCCCATCTGGGCAGCCCTCCGTTCGCCCGCCCTTGCAGCCAGACCCCCCTATTCCCACCCCAGCCCGGCCCATCTCTGCCTTGCCCCAAACCTGCAAACAATGCGTTGTTGACAATCTGTGGGGGCTAAACATTCGATAACACGGTCCCCACCATGCCAGACATCCTAACAGCGGGCAGGGCTCTGTGCAGTGACGGGAAGATGCTTTGAATACATCATCCTGTCAACTCAGTTTATTATTCTTTCGTTTAAGATAAACTGCAGCCGCCAAAGAGGGGCTGTATAAATTCCAGGCTCAGAAGTCAGGCAGGCCCCACTCCTTGTTAAACACACACGCACACACACGCACACACACGCACACACACATAAATCCTGCTGAGAAAATACCGCCTCTCCTCAGCCCCACAGGTCTCTCGGGGGCTTGGTAGCCTCCATCTCATGGGGTGGTCCCAGGAGCAGCTGCAGACATCAGGGGACCCAAGGCTCGGGCCTCCCCTTGGGTCACTTCCCTGGCTGGTCCTGAGCACAGACTCACTCTGGGGGCCAGAGAAGGTCTCCCCACAGGAGACAGCTGTGCCCCGGTCAAGCCCAGCATCTTGACTCCCGGGCTTCTGTCTGTTCAAGGCCGCAGCCCCGTGTGGGTGGCTGGAGCACTCACATGGCTGTGTTGGAGAGGGGAGTGGTTTCCAGACTCTAGAGCCAACAGCCAGGTCCTAGACCCTGATGAGGCCTTCAAAAGCAGCCAGCATCTATCCTGGGGGGAAGCGGACCCCATGGAGCACTTGATCCCCATACCTCTCCGCCAACCCCAAGGAAGTGCTGAGGAATTCATGTCAGCTCCACGTCCTGGCCAGAGAGGGGGTCTCTGCACTCAGAGCACAAGCCCGGTCCTTTCCTCCCAGGCCCCCTGGGTATTTGCAACTGGAAGGGAGGGATCCTAAGGGCTTTATTTCAATCTTGCCCTGTCTCACTTGGGAACTTAGAATAAAAACAAAACTAAACTAAACCCCATGCTGGGTGCAGGGAAAATGATAGGGAGGTCGCAGGATGTAGTGGAAAGAACAGGAACTTCGGTGATCGATGTAGGTCTGCCTCTCCATCTTCGGTTTCCTTCTCCATAAAATGGGGAGAGTCATTTCTATCATGCGGTGTTGTCGTAACGACTGGTGGCCAAGCATGGCGCGTAGTAGGTGTCTGTGTCAATTTCTCCATTCATCACGCCCTCTTCCCATTCACCACCAGGCTGGGCAGAGAACGGTACTGTCCCCATTCTATGGGCGAGGACGCTAGAACTCTAGATAGATTCCAAGGCAGCTCAGATAGGAAATTCATTTCACTCCCAACTCTGAAGCATGATTATCACAAACAATTATTTAGCACCTGCTGTATGCAGGGAACTCTGCTGGATGTTGAGGGAATGTATGGAAGGACTTCAACCTAGGTTACCCTCCTCCAGAGTGCAGACTCTGTCAGGACAGGGATCTGTCTGTCTGTCTGTCTGTCTGTCTTCTGCAGGGCATCTTTCCCCCCTGTCCAAGAGGACCCCAGTACCAGCAGGCGAAGCCCTGGACTTGAGGTTTGAGGATTGATCTCACCACTTTTGAAGCCACGTGACTCCAGGCAGATCTCTTGACCTCGCCAGCCTCATTTTCCTCATCTGTGAAATAGCCAAAGGGCGGGATCTTGGCAAGGAAGGACCTGGCCAATTCCAGGGGCCCACTCGTGCAGAGATGTTCTTACCATCCCACGGCAAGGAAGGAGGGTCAATCCAAGACGTCAGAGGCCCTGCGCTTATGAAAGCAAATTCCTGCCCTGACCAGCTGCTACCCACTATACTGGTCTTCAACAACTGGTCCAAAGATCATCCCAAGTATTTCGGACATTCCACCTCCCCCTCCCCAGCAAGGACAGCAAGCAGGTAGAGGAATCTGGCAAGTTGAACGGGGCTGACTGTGTGCCAGCCCCAGGTCCCCTCACCTCCCACCCCCATCCCATTATCAGCACACAGGCCTCCCCAGAGCTCAGAGCCTGGGTTTGGAGCAGCCTCCTTGGAGGGCTACTGAAGCAGTATTTATAAGACCAGGGACTTGGGGTCATTCCAGGGGCCACTGCTTGAAGAGAGGACCCAGGATGGATATCTACAACCCAAAGCATCTGGCCAGGTGCCTATGCTCTCCACAGACTGCAACTCAGGGAATTGGTAAGTTGTGCTTCAGAGGCTGCCAAGGGTATAATGGCCTGAAGCTCACCCCACCCCCCAAAATAAAGCTCATTTGACTTGTATCATATCGTGGGCTCCACCTAAGACCTGACTGAATGGAGAATTCCACCGCTATCAAGCACATGGGGAATGCATTGGGGGAGTTCAACCCTCTCATTTCACAGATGAAGAGACTGAGGTTCAGAGGGACTGCAGCTACTCAGAGATCACAGAAGGGCTGGGGTCAGGCTCCTCGCCCAGTGCTCGATCCTCCACCCCAGCCTGCCCACAGCCATCTCCCAATGGCTCACCAAAGCTGGGGTCATGAAGATTCTGTCACAATCACCCAGGCAGCTTGTTAAAATTAGGAACCCGATAATCGGGTTCTTTGCAAGCTTCCTGGGTGATTTCAATCCCTACTGGGACTGGGAACTAGTGCTCTGGGCCATGAAGGACGCTCACAAATCATCAGTACAGAGCTACATGCCTGCTGTGTGACTTTAGGCAGATTACTTGCCTTCTCTGTACCTCAGTTTTCTCATCAGCTAAAGGGAATAACAATAGTACCTGGTGTTCGGCATTGCTGTGATATTAAATGAGTTAACACACAGCTAATATCACACAGTATCTCATCTTCTGTGCTCTGCTCTTCTCTTATTCTGCTCCAACCACAGCTGTTGTTCTTTGAACACACCAAGCATGTTCCAGTCCCAAGGCCTTTGCACTTACTCTTCCCTCTGCCTAACATTTTTGTCCTTCAGACAGTCCCATGCTTCCACCCTCAGCATCTTCAGGGGTGAGCTCAAATGTCACCAAATCAAAGGCCTTCGCTGATCATCCATTCTCTTGACTGACTTTTCACCACCTAGGCTATTTTCTATTTACTCACTTCTTGGCTTATTCTGTTCCTCCCACTAGAAAATTTCTGAGGGCAGAAACTTTGTTTGCCTTGCTTAATGCCATACCCCCAGCATCTGGAACAGAGCCTGGCACTCAATAAATATTATTGATTGAATGAATGAAAATAAAGTACTTAAAACCGTGCCAGGTATATAGTAGGTGTCTGATATATGTAGTCATTAATGTCACTCACATCTCCACCTACATTGGATGTGGTAAAGACCAAATATGGGGCACGACTCAACCCCCAAGGGTGGGGAAAGAAGGAAAGGATGTACTTTACAGGCTGAAGTAGGCCCGCAGGAGCTGTAGGACCTCGGGTGGGCGTGTCCACACTTCAAGTCCAAGTTTTCTGTCTGATCAAATGGGAGCACTACACCTGTTCTGGGTTTTGCTGTTGCTGGGAAGGGTAACCAGGTGCTCTGTCTCTGCTGATATTTTGGCTCTCTGCTCAGAAGCAGACAGGTACCAAGGACAGATGCCTGAGTGAGGTCACGACTTAGGGATCTAATGTCATCCTGACATGGGAGCAGAGTAGTCACCTGCCTGGGCGATGTGGATACAAGGACGGTTGCCTCACCAACAGGAGGATGTGCCGGGAGCTCCTGACAGGTGGGAAGAGGCCTCCAGGTGGCCCCCTGCCTGTCACCACCTCCTCACACCCAGCTTCTGTTAACTGAGGGAGCAGGGAGATGGCAGCTGATAAGGAGCAGGGCCTGCTGGGCTAAGCAGACAGGACAGCTACCCCACTGCCACTGCCTACTTGGGGGCTGGCCTGAACTGGGGGGAGTGGCTTTAGGGACATTTTTCTCCCCAAGGTCAGGGGCTTCTGGAAGTGTCTTCTGGGAAATGTTCAAAGTGGATGGGTCTGGCACTCCCCCTCTCCCTTCACTACACATATTCAGGTTACACGGATGAGTAAGTGAATGAACGAATGAGTTAGTTTTCCATACTTCACCCCCAGTCCAGGGCCTCAGGCTACATCTGCCTCTTTCCTGTTGTGGGAAGAGGCAGCAGTTCAATAAGGAAGACACTTCTGGGCGCTGACTGTATGCAGGTACAGCCCTGGCTATGGGAGTTCACGGTGGAGCGGAGATGCAGTACAGAGGCTGCTTTGCAATCTGACACCACACTTGCTAAGACGGAGCTTTGCTCAGGTGGGGGAGCACAGAAGGAACACTTGGATGAGGGCTTCTGGGAGCTGACGACACAGGAGTGAGGTCCCAAAGGCTGAATCTGAACTGGCCAGTTGAACAAGGGGAGGGAAGGGTAATCCGGGCAGGAGGAACAGCATGTGCAAAGGTATGGAGGTGTGAAATAGCCGGGGGTGTGCTGGGAAGGGACCTGCCATTTCAGGGTAACTTGGGGACCTTCTGGTGGGGCCCTGACCTGGGACTTTGGGGAGGGGGGACTTTGATGGGGCAGAGTGTGATCAGAGTCACGAGTTTCAACTACGTCCTGTGGCTGCAGAGGCAAAGGGACCTGGGGGATGAGACCAGGGGCCTGTACGACAGTCCAGGGGCGAGGTGCTGGGTCTGAGTAAAGGCAGTGCTCGCTGGAATTCCATCCCAACCTCCACCTACTTGTTGAGAGTACCTCCTCCTCTCCCATCAGTTTAGAATTGAGGAAACTGAGGCCCAGAGAGAAGACGTGGAGGCCCCAGAGTGGCTGAGTTCACAGTTCAGGGGGCAGCTATGATCTCCCTCTCAGATTCAGAATGAAACTCTGCTGGGGCTGGGGCTTGTTCAAAAAAATTTCCCATTGGACAGTTGCTCTAACTCTGGTTTTCCAGAGAGCAGAGTTCATTGAACTTAAGGGCACATCTATATCCTGTCCTTCCTCTGCAGAGATAATAAAGTTCATGGGACTATTTTCCGTGTGGAAGAATAGGGCTGCTAAGAAAACATTGTGGAGTAAAGGCTGTTTGCAAAGGCCAGACAGAAAGGGGAAATCTTTGCCACCAGGAGGAAGTAAAGGGCGTGTCTCCCAGGCTGTGGGGAACGGTGCCACCAGCACCTCGCTTTGCCCAAGCCTGCCGCGTGCCTGTGCTGACTTCCCTCTGTCTCACCAGCCTCTGATTCATGCAGATGGCCAGATTGCAGAGCTGCTCGTCCCGTTTCCCTGCTCTCCAAGGTGCAGGTTACCTGGCTAGTTGGTTAGCTTTGGGGAAAAGAGTTTATTCTAGACCCAGAGAAAGTCCAAACTGGACTTTTAAGATTGGTTGGGTCACTGCTCTCATGGTAAATGGGGACACTGAGGTCCCCACTTACACTGAAGTGAGCTTGTTTCAGGTCACACAGCCAGCTCTGGCCAGGCCTGGTAGGGAAACTGAGGCATGGAGATGGGAAATGGCTTGCCCTGGTCGTACAGCTAGCTGATGGATTGAAGCTGGGAAAATGAGGATTGGAGAGGAGAGGAGGCTTGCCCAGGATCTCGCAACCTGCTGGTGGCAGAGCCTAGGGTTGGACTCAGGACAGAGCTGGCTCTGTCATCAGCCCTGAGCTCCTGCCCACTCCCCCTTCCCCTACTGCTCTGCAGAGAAACCTCCGCATCACCACAGTCCATCTCTGTTTGCTGAGTGTCAGTCATCCCTGATGGTGTCTCCAAACGCCCTGCTCAGCCCCTTTAGATCTTATCGCCTCAGCCCCTATGAGGGCTCCTCACCTGGACCATCCCCAAACAGCATCCGTGTGCACAGGTGCACCAGGCGGGCGGGGGCTGGGCATTCCAGCGGGGGTGGGGGAGCGGGTAGACAATGGCCGGGTTAAGAGGGTCATCTTCTTTTCGCACCTCCTGATTCCTCGAGTTTGTAAATCATTATCCCAGGCTACACAAAGGAGGCATTGAGCAAGCCTCTCATCACCTTGTGACACGGCAGGCAGAGACTACTAGGGTCGAGTGGCTGGGTGGCTGGGTGGCAGCTCCCAGCCCCCTCCTGGGCACCAGGATTGAGTTACCCACATAATCCCTGCTCTTCCATCCACCCTCTTTGTGCCTATTGTAATTTATAATCGAGGGGCATGATGCAACCTGCTAATTACATTGCTAGATTTTGAACACATCCTGGCTTCTCTGACTCAGGCGGCAGAGGGGGGCGGGAGCCGCCGGCTCTGCTTTGCGGCTTATCAGGGCTGGGTTATTCCGCTCACACCCGCTCACGACTCCCCGGCCTTTGTTAACCACGGCTTGCATCACCTCCTGCTTTCCATTTCTGCGGAATTTTTTTTAACGGCCCTTTTTTATGAGCCGCTTCATCTTGTTAGCTTATGAATGATTGTGGGGCAGCGATGGGGATCGTTTTGTGTCTCTATTAAACGTTACACGATTGCAATTATGAATTAATAAGGGACAGCTAATAAAAAATATATAATCCATTTTGTGGCCTGGGGCAGACACGAGACTCACTGCCTGGTTCCCAGGCTGAATAATTCCGAGCCCTGGGGACCACAGGCTGGACAAGGGCTCAGCGAGGGAAGGATGGATGCTGCCAGGGCATGGGGGTACGGCCGGCAGGAGGGCTAGGGATCTATCTCCAAACCTCTTTGGAGGCCTCCCTACTCGTCCCAGAGCTCGGGCTCCCATAGGCCGGTGTCTGGACTATTGAAATTCCTTCTTATCAGCTCTTCCTGTGTCCACCGTCACCCCGCAGCCCCTTCTCCACATCCCAGCAGAGTGAGCCTCTCAAGGTGACACTGGCCACACCACTGCCCTGCTCAAACTGCCTTTAGTGACCACCAAGACCTTCCTTTTCAACTCTCTGCTTTCAGTAAGTCATTCCCAGGGCTTTTCTGTCCTCACTAAACCTGCTGGGAGTGGGCTGAGCCCCTGGAAGATGAGTGACCCGAAGAATTGGGCGAGAGGAGAGTCTGGGAATTGGAAGGGGTGATGGGCAGAGGGTCTGCGCCTGGCTGTCACTTACCCAGTAGTGCCCAGGGCCATGGGACATGGAAATGGAGGGACGCCAGCTGCCTCATCACTGCTCCAAAAGGCCAAAGGGCAGGGATTTATATTGGGTATACAAAAGTGAAGAAGATAATTTACTTCTCATTCAGAAGTATTTGATATGTTTCCCCCCAAAAAGAAATTTTACATTGATAACAAGCTATTGGACAAGAGTTTAAATCATCTGATCAAAAAGCCGAAGTTCTATGCTACCTTCTCAGTTATATTGTGAGCCTTTTTTTCCCCCTAATTTAAAATGAATGCAGGAGAGTTACTCCATGTACAACTGGCCTTTAGTTTGATAGATGAGGTATGGATTATTTCATAGATGTTCAATTTTTAGATTCTATCCACCTAGATATCTACGGCTGCTGTGCTGTGCCCAAGGATGGTCACTGAGCCTTTGCAGGTGCTGGGTACACGGGGGTGCTTAATAAATACTCAGTGGTCTGAAGGGATGGGAAGAGGCATGGGTGATGTCCACATCCCATCAAGAAGACCCCAGCTCATGCCCTGAAGACGGAAGCTGGAACACACCCATCCACACGGCCACAGCTGCTGAGTACCAAGCCTGGCGTGACTTCTGCATAACCAGGGACACGGTACAGCCCGTCAGTGAGGGGTGTCTGGCGGGCAGAGGAACAAGACCTCTGAGATCTAGTGTAGGCAAATCACCTCCTCTCCCTGGGCCTCGGTCTTTCCACCATTCGAGTTCACACACCAGTATTCTGTCTGCGTTCTAGTTAAGCTACTTGCTTTTCTGCCTTCAGCCACCCCACCCCCTCCGCACTCAGCCTGTGAGCTCCCTCGGCAGGGCCTCGCCTTCCATTCTTTGCTGGCCTGGCACTCAGTAAACGCTGAACTAATGAGCAGCTGAAACAAAATGCTCTCGAGGCACCCACTCCGTGCCAGGCTCCTACCAGATGCTTCCTATGTGTTACCAGGAATCCTCCCACCAATGCTGCTGGGAGGACTGCTTAATCGCCATTTCACAGCTGAGGTCACTGAGGTTGAGAGAGCATCCAGCCCGTGTCCAGCAGGGTGGGGCTGGGGCTGAGCCGTCCACACGTGGGTTGTGAACCAGAAGCTGAGTACTGGCTGGGGGCCCCCCTCCTCCGCTTTTCATGGCCTGGGTGGCAGCAGGCAGGCAAGCGACCGTGGGGCGGGAGCCGGCAAGGGTGACCACAGGCTGGGCGACAGAAGGAACACAGTCTGAGGACACCACTGAAGTTCATCTTCAAACACTGCGGCCGCGCTGTGGGTGCCGGGAAACCACAGCCGCCCACATCTCAGCGGTCGGGGCCAGCCCGGGGCAGGAGGCCGAGCTGGCAGTGGCAGGGCAGCTGGGGGCATGCAGGAGTGGCAGGAAGGCTGGGGGAGGTGGGCAGTGGGCTGGGGGGTAGGTGGGAGGGGGCAGGAAAGGGTTGCTAACTCATCCACAGAAAGCCTCAGCCAGTGGCAGGCCCGGCTACATCATTGTGGGGGGCCTTGTTCAAAACTACTAAGAATTTCAAGATGGCAAGAGCAGACCTTAAACCAGTCTTGGACCCTCATAAGTATGGGCCCTTTGGGTCACCCATCCAGCCAGTCCTGGCCAGCAGGTTGTTTGCTTGGCTCCCAGCTCAGGCTTCGCCTTGGCATGACACTTGGGTAATAGACATAGAGTAAAAGGTCTGGCCCCTCATTGCCAGGGAGGAGCCCGTGTAACCCACAGTGCATGGCATGGCAGGGCTGGCAGAGGGGCCGGGCATCAGGAAGACTCGTGCCATGGACCTTTTTGGAAGCTGCGTGGACAAAGGCAAGCCAGCACACTGCTGGGACGGCAGGCAGGCAGGCGTTCCGGGTGTGGCCTGCCTGGTGACTCACACAGCTTGGCTGTGCTGCTGCTTTCGCTGTGAGCATGTTGGCGAGAGGTCCCGGGCCCTGCCAGAGGCATCCAGAGTCCCTGGATGGGACACGTGCAGACCTCAAGCCTGCAGGAAAGCCCAGGGTCCTGTGGGTGCCCAGAATCAGACAGGCAGCTTGGCCTCCAGAGGCACGTACAGTGTCACCAGAGAGGAACTTGGAGCCCGCTTTGAGCCTGCATCCCCCAGGCTGGCTCTCGGCAACAGGGATGACTGTATCCACTGGCTGGTGGCCCTCCTCTGACTTGAATATGGTGCCCCTGAGAGGCTGGGCTGAGCCCCAGTTTGTGTCTTCCACCCCAGTCCCTGCCATAAGGCCCTGCGCACAGTGGGTACTCAGGAAATACTGGTTGAGTGAACACAGGAGATATTGAGAGAAGATTCAATTCTGCCTCATTTGTGCTAGGGCTGACACTCAGCTTGGAGGTGAGGGAAAGGAAGGATGCTCTTGGTTAGCAGAGTGGTGGTACACACACTCCACACACAAGTGTTGGTGTACACACCTGCATTTATGTGGGTCTGCGTAAGAACGCACATGTGGGGGACGTATACACATAGGGTGGACTCATTTATAGAGGGTGAAGATATAGATATGTATGCATGCGCTTGTGTATGTGTGAAGGTGATTATAAAAATACATATAGGAGATGCACGTGTGTGGGTGGGGACCCATGCATATGTGCATGTTTGTGTGGGAGACATGCATGCACCTGCATGCACATGGCACGTGTCAGTGGGAGTGCGCACAGATACCCAGCAATCCTCTGCTTCCTGCACTTCATCTCCCCATCGGCCGCCCTGCCCCATCCAGGAGCCAGACCCTTGCAGGCAGTGCTCATGGCACGAGAGAGGTAGAAAAGTGTGGTGGCTGGGAGTGCAGGCTTCCTGGATGAGTCTGACTCTGCCCCTTACCCACTGTGCATCCTTGAGCAAGTTATGGAAACTCTCCTTACCTCGGTTTTGTTGTCTGTAAAAGGGGCTCATGACAGCACTTCCTTTGAGCTATAAGGCTTGAAAAATGGTACTTAATAAGGCTCCACGAAGGTTAGCTGTTGTTAGTATCTTGGCTGCGGGCTGCTGCTGCTGTGGGTACCAGGGCCAGCACTGAGAACAGGGCTGCGACCTGTGTCCATCCATCTCCATGAACGAGATGGGCAAGTTCCAAACACCGGATGCCTGGCTGGAGAGCCGAGAGGAGGGGAGGGTATGGCCCAGGGCTTCAGAGGCCCTCGCCTCTGACAGCTGCCTCGGACTCCTCAAAGGGCCCTGGGAAGGCTGCTGAGGAATCCCCAGATCTGGAACACACACATGGTAGGGCATGGCAAGGTAGGAGCAGCTCTTTAAAAACAGTCCTCCTGGGAGAGCGGAGCTGGGCCCCAGAGGCCACCCACCCGCCTTAGGGACTGGCGGCTGTGCGCTGCGAGGTAAATCACCCACGATTGCCCTCTGGAATGCGGTCGCTGTGAACAGTAACACGCATGTTACTGCTACGTAAACACAGTTAAACTATTTACGATGGCCTCGGCCTGGCGGCCCCAGGAAAACTCTACCATGTGGGCTGCCTCAGCTCTGCTGGCCAAGATGGTTGGGAGAGGGATTTATTTTGTCAAGACCTAGATCCCTGGCACTTCCTGCTGCTACCCAACCCCAAGACCTAGCATTGGGCCAGGGGAGGTTTCTTCTCAAAGGCCAGAATGACGTGTTTTGAAATGATGGAAAGTTGAAGAATAACAAAATCCCCTCTTTATTTAATTTTAGCCCTTGTCCTTTGATCCAGTTTGTGGAGGACATTTTTTTAAGTAAGCAGGAGCTTTGGCCCCAAATCTCAAGAATGCATTGGGGTAGATCTCCAGGCAGGATCCTGAGGGAGAAACTGAGGAGAAGACTCAACCTAGCCCCCAAGGAGCCCCCAGCATGTGGGAAAGAACCAGCCCCTGCCCACAGCAGCCTCCAGCCTAAAGGTGGAGACCCAGCTCCCGCCCTCAGTCCCCTACCTCCTGCTGCCCAGGCTGAGAGTGCAGGCGCGGTCTCTGTGTCCCTCCCCATTCGGTGAGTGGACTGGACCACCTGAGGCTCAAGGCCTCAGGTAGACTCAGGGAACAGGCCGCCCTGGAGGGCAAAGGCCCTAATGGTGGCCGTGACCATTTAGGCCTCCCCAAGAGAAACACTGCTGAAGACTCACTGGGGCCCCTCTCTGCCCTGGTGCAGGTTCTAGCCTTGGTCGATTCTCTTTCTCCAGAATCGCCATCACCTACCATTTATTTTTTCAAAAGGTACCGGGGTTACCCAAGAGGTCACTTAGGCTGGTAAACGCTACAGGGGTTTCCTACCAGGGTATGGAGGCCCTGCCCGCCCCTGGGCCCTCTCCCTGGCCCCTCCAGGCCTCCCTCTCCTCCCCTGCTTGAGGGCTGCCTCTCCATCCACCTCCTGTGTTTGCTCCTGTGATTCTCGCGCCTGAAGTTCACCCCTTGTCCCTTCCTGCCCATCCACACGCTGAGCACCTGCAGAACGGGCCTTCCTGGGCAGCTCGGTCCACAAGACCTTTTCCCTCCTGTTGTCTACACAGTCCGATCTAGGTCATCTGGATTAATCTGCTTGCCCCGAAGCTCCTCTGCTAATAGTCACCACCATTCATAGAAGGCCTTTGACATGCCCGACGCTGGCCTTATTAGCTCACATACATCCTCTCCAATTTTCCACCACCCGCAAAGTGGCAATTTCAGACCCCCACTATGGTGATGAAGGAACAGAGGCTGAGGGAGTTTGGGTTATCTCCAGAGTCACAGCTGGTGAGTGCGACGGGGCTCTGACACCCGTGTTCTGTCCACGGCGACACCTTGCCTGCTCTCCTGCACACCCCAGGGAACAAGGAGCAACATGTCCTTGATTAGGTGGGGTCTGAAGGGGCTGGCGGGGAGGGGGTGCCGGTTTTCATAAAAGAACACTGGAACTTACACACATGCATGAGGTTATCATTCAAAAGGTTTACCTCAGAAGAGAGCAGTTATTCTGATCATGCTGCTGTTCAGTGCGTTTTGGTTTTGCTTTTGTTTTACATTTTATTTCTCTGAATCAACAGGGGCACAACAGAAAAGATCAAAAAGCAGGTTGCCCCTGACCTGTCTCAATGCCACCAGCCACTTCTTTCCTTTCTTCAGCTGTGATAAAGAAAGCTGTGGCTTTCTGTAGTTTTATTCACAGTCCTTTTAAAGTCAATTAAACTCATCACATCAGAATCAAAATTTTTTTTTTACCCAGTTTAATGCATCACATTATTTTTTTCAACTTGATTTCAAGTAACATTTTAAAAACAAATCCTTTACTTTAGAATAGTTTTAGATTTCCAGAAAAATTGCAAAGATAATACAGAGTTCCCATACACTCCATACCCAGGTTCCTCTATAATAGACATCTTAATTAGTGTGGTATGTTTGTTACAATTAATGAAGAAACATTGATACATTACTATTAACTAAAATCCATGCTTCCTAATTTCCTAAGGAATTTCAGATTTCCTTAGTTTTTACTAATGTCCTTTTCCAGTTCCAGGATCCTATCCAGGATACCACATTACATTTAGTCTTCATGCTTCTTAGGCTTCTCTTGGCTGTGACAGTTCCCTCATTTCCTTGTTTTTAATGACCTTGACAGTTTTGAGGCCTACTGGTCAGGTATTCTGTAGAATGTCCATCCCTCAATTGGGATTTGTCTGATGTTTTTCTCATGATTAGGCTTGAGTTAGGAGTTTATGGAGGAAGAACACAGATAAAGTGCCATTTTCATCACATCATATCAACGGTACATACCATCAACATGACTTATCATCGTTGATATTGACTTTGATCACATGGCTGAGGTGGTGTTCGTCAGCTTTTTCTATCCTAAAGTTACTGCTTCCCCTCACCCCACCCTTTCCATACTGTCCTCTTTGAAAGGAAGTCACTATGCAGAGCTTACACTTAAGGGGAGGGAGCTATGTTCTACCTCCTCGAGAGTGAAGTATCTACATCCTGGATATTTGGAATTCTTCTACACAGGAAATTTTGTCTCTTCTCCCCCATTGATTTATTTAATCATTTATTTATATCAGTTATGGGCTCATGGAAATTTATTTTATATTTGGGCTGTAGTCCAAAACTATTTCATTTCTCAAGTTCCATCTTTGGCCACTGGAATTCTTTCAGTTGTCTTTTGTGGGTTTTTTGGTTTGTTTGTTTGTTTGTTTTTTGTTTTTAGCACTTCCTTACTTCCTGGCACTATAAGATACTCTGGGCTCATCTTGTATATTTTCTGCCCCAGTCCTAGACTCAGCCTTTTCTCCAGGGAGCCCTGGTTTCTTTGAATGAAGAATGTTATTAGAAACCAAGATCTGAGCACTAGGTGTGCTTGTCACCACTGGGGTGTAGTCACTTATAGACACTCCCAGCTGACAGAGAAAGGAAATATATGTCTTTACTAACTCATGTGTATAATACACATTTCTGTAAGTATTTCTTATGTAACCATCCGTATCTGTATTAAACTAGACATGAGTCTGTACTTATGTCCCCAAATCTAATCCATTACCACATGGATCATTCTAGGCTCCTCCTCTTACTGAAACCTTTCACTCCAACAGTGAGGAAACTGGCTCCTATCTGCCATCCATTTACTTAAATGTTCAATTCCAGTATACATGTATATTACTTCAGATTGTTAACCCATATTTCCATGGGAAACAACTTTATCAACTAGAGTACAGTGCTATGTGCAGCTCCCTTCGTCTTTAGTCTTACAGACTTCATTCTTTCCCAGAGTTACTTAGTACATTTCCTCCCATCCCATTCGAGGAGGTGGTTTTATACTTTTGTAATACAGTCAGATTCTTTTCTCACATTCTGTGTTCTATCCTGTGATCTCCCAGCAGCCTAAGTGATTTTTTAAAATTTGCATACGTTAAGGCTCACTCTTTTTTTTTTTTTTAATTAATTAATTTATTTATTCTTGGCTGTGTTGGGTCTTCGTTGCTACATGCGGGCTTTCTCTAGTTGTGGCAAGCAGGGACTACTCTTTGTTGTGGTACGCGGGCTTCTCACTGCGGTGGCTTCTCTTGTTGCGGAGCATGGGCTCTAGGTGCGCGGGCTTCAGTAGTTGCGGCACGCAGCCTCAGTAGTTGTGGCTCGCGGGCTTAGTTGCTCCGCAGCATGTGGGATCTTCCCAGACCAGGGCTCGAACCCGTGTCCCCTGCACTGGCAGGCAGATTCCTAACCACTGAGCCACCAGGGAAGCCCAAGTGTCACTCTTTGTGCTGTAAATTTCTATGGGCTTTGACAATCACAGTACTTATCCACTATTTCACTATCACACAGAATAGTCCTACCACCCTACAAAATTCTCTGTGCTTTACCTATTCAACCCTCCTCCTACCCCAAACCCATGACAACCACTGATCTGTTTACCATCTCTACAGTTTTGCCTTTTCCATAATGTCATAAATGAAATCACATAGTACGGAGCTTTCCAAGACTTCTTTCACTCAGTAATAAGCACTTGAGATTCACCCATGTCTTTGTGTGCTTGATAGCTCTTTTCTTTTTATTGCTAAGTAGTATTAAATTGTGTGGCTATACCAGTTTGTTTATCTCTTCACCTATTAAAGGACATCTTGGTTCTTTGGCAATTATATTTTTGGCAATTCTAAATAAATTGCTGCTATAAATATTCCTGTGCTGGGTTT
This sequence comes from Balaenoptera ricei, assembly GCF_028023285.1. NCBI lineage: Eukaryota > Metazoa > Chordata > Mammalia > Artiodactyla > Balaenopteridae > Balaenoptera > Balaenoptera ricei. The sequence goes on from NC_082649.1 coordinate 32,177,712, forward strand.
TGTGTGGACATAAGTTTTAAAATTAGTTGAGTAAATACCTAGGAGTGAAATTGTTGGATCATATGGTAAGACTGTGTTTAGTTTTATGAGAAACTGCCAAACTCTTTTCCAGTGTGGCTTTACCATTTTGCCTTCCCACCAGTGATGAGTGAGAGTTCCTGTTGCTCCACATCCTCACCAGCAATTGATATTGTCAATTTAAAAAAAATTTTAGCCATTCTATTAATAAAAAGTATAGAGTGGTTTTTCATTGTTGTTTTCATTTTCATTTTCTTCATGACAAATGACATTGAGCATCTTTTCATTGGCTTATTTGCCATCTATATATCTTCTTTGATGAGCTGTCTGTTCATATGTTTTACCCATTTTTGAATTGGATTGTCAGATAACTTTTGATTGTTTAAAAAAGTCAATTCCAGCTCTGATAGGGGAGGATCAAACACCACTGAGGACGTTCGTCATTTAGATAAGATACCTAAGAAATATTTGTGGAATAACATTCCATGGAGACCTGGAATGCCAGAGCTAAAAGGCACCTCAGAGTCCTTCTACAGGAGAAGAAAATGGGTTTTGAGAGAAGAAGTGGTGAAATGACAGAGACATTTTCTCTTCACCACATACCCATATGCCCCCCACCTTACTTCCCAGTCCCTCACCATTAGGTGGAACCACAAGACTAATTCTGACAGATAGGCTGTGAACGGAGATGCAATCTGTCACTTCGGAGCCAGAGCATTTGAGAGCCAGTGCACAGCCCTCCTGCTCTTTTCTGCCCCTGCAGGCACAACCATGGAAACCACCTGTTGAAAATGATGGATCTAATATCCAGGATCTCTAATGACTTTGTGGAGCAGAACCCCTGCCAGTCTGCCTTGGCCAAATTGTGTGAGCAAGAAACAAACCTTTGTGGTGTGAATCCACTGAGATTTCAGGGCTCATTTGTTACTGCAGCACAGCATAGCCTATCCTGACTTGCACGGCCAGTCATTGGCTGGTGCCTTTGGCACCTCATCAGAGTCCCCCAGACCTGGTGCTATGCCGGCCCAGGAAAAATTTGCTTAAGGAGAGAGATCATTTAAACCAATCAGCATCTACTGAGACCCACCACATGCCTGGCCCTGTGTAGGCACATGTCTTCATCACCTCAGTCTGTCAGGGAGAAGGTCCAGCTCTCTGCTGAACTGTCTGCTCTTATCACTTACTGGTCCTTATCTCCCCAGGTGACATATGGTGGTTGACATAAAATTGAAGCTAACTTTCCCACAATAGAACAATCCTTATGGGATTCTAAAGGCAGATTTCCCCACCAAAGTCAAACCTTCCAAAGTTCCTATAAACCCCACGTCCCCCACCAAAGTTTTACCTGAGAAGAAGCATGTCTCAGAAGCTCTTTTCTATCTCCCACTGCATCTTTTCTTCAAACTCAGGACTTGCTTTCTGCTAACTCCACCCTTCCCAGAGGAGGAAGACATTGCCATCTCCGTTGTCCAGAAGACATGCACCTGCCAGAATTTAACAGGGCTTTTTCTCCAGCTTGGCCCTGCCAAAAACAATTTGCCCTGGGCTGGCCTCTGACAGCAGGCCACAGGCTATGGTGAAACACCTCCACAGCCTCCCAGCCTCCTAATCACAATATCTGGGGGCCTGATGCAGCCCTCAGGGCAGGGAGTGAGGGTTTTTTCGTGTGAAGTGAAGTGATGCTCACAGGGCTCAAAATCAAGACCTTGACCTCATTAGCACGATGTTCTGGTCAACAGGCTCGAGGAAATGTGATGATGTTAATTATGTGCTGATTTATTTAATCCCTGTTCTTGTGAAATGCATGCATTTGCCTTTCCCTCCTTTCCCCAGGGGCTATGAACTCCTGGGGGCTTGGCATGGGGTGGAGCAGGAGGGGGAAGGACCAGACCAGGGTCACCCAGACCTGGATTCACTTCCTAGCTACTGTGACTTTGGGTAACCTTCCTGAGCCTGGGATTGAGTAAGGATTATGGGCTTGGCACTGTGCCTGGCACGTAGGAAGCTTGGTAAATTAGAGCTATTATTACCACACTGTTAATTATTATTTTATCTATCAACTGAAGGATGAGTTTCCATTGTTCCATCTTGATTCTGAAAAGACAGTAGAGAGTAGACCAGCATTGTTCAACAGAACTTTCTGGGATGACTGAAATATTCAGTATCTGCACTATCCAATATGGTAGCCACTAGCTACGTGTGAGTGCAGAGCACTTGAAAGGTGGCTGGTGTAACTGAGGAACTGAATTTTTAATTGTATTTCATTTTAATTATTTCAGTTAAATAGTTCCATGAGGTTAGTGGCTACTGTATTGGGCAGTGCAGGTGCAGAGGGTAAGAACGCAGGCTCTGGGGTAGACCACTAGGGTTCCCATCCTGCTTCCTAGCTGTAAGCCCCTGGGCCAATTAGGCAACCACGCTGGGCCTCAGCTTCCTCATCTGTAAATGTGGATATTATAGTATTGAATTCCCAGGGTTGTTTTGAGGGTTAAATGGGTCAATCTACATAAAGTGCCCCATTTTTAAAAATATTTATTTATTTATTTTTGGCTGCATTGGGTCTTCATTGCTGCGCATGGGCTTTCTCTAGTTGCGGAGAGGGAGGGCTACTCTTTGTTGCGGTGCGTGGGCTTCTCATTGCGGTGGCTTCTCTTGTTGCGGAGCACAGGCTCTAGGAGCGCGGGCTTCAGTAGTTGTGGCACGCGGGCTCAGTAGTTGTGGCTCACGGACTTAGTTGCTCTGTGGCATGCGGGATCTTCCTGGAGCAGGGCTCGAACCCATGTCCCCTGCATTAGCAGGCAGATTCTTAACCACTGCACCACCAGGGAAGCCCAAATGCCCCATTTTGGAAAGTCTGTTATTATTGCTCTCTGAATAGCACTGGTGTCTGGTCTGTAATCCGTGGGCATGACTATGTCTCCTGCCTTGAGGGCCTCTGTCTGCTCCTGCTCTGAATTCCTCAGGGCCCCAGCCCAGGGCAGAGAAAACCAGTGTCCACCGGACCAGGGGGTGAAGGAGACTCAGAATGCCCCGAGAATGATAAGGCCAATGGACAAGGATGCCCTGGGTAACAGCCCAGGCTGCCCCTCTCCCCTCTGTGGTGTGGGCCTGCCGCCCTTCTCGAGAAGGGGTGGGCTGCAGGAGACAGCCCATCCTCTGGTCCTGGGGCGTTTGGGGCATGGCAGCCTGAAAGAGGAGGTCCTGATGGGCTCAGGGGTGAGGGTTTTTTCCTCATTCCAATCTCCCAGGCCACAGGGAGCCACGGGAACCAAATTGTGTCCACCCTACCCTGTCTCCAAGCATGGAGATAGATGACCTGATCCACCTGCCAAACTCAGCCACAAAGCCAGAGGAGGCCAGAAGTCAGGAGGGCTCTCCCGGAAAGCAGTGACTACGCTTCTAAGAAATGGAAGACCTGGGTCCCATGCCAGGGCCCTGGAGCCGAGTCTTTGGAATTCCCCCTCCCTTCTCACCATGATGAGGAACAGAATTCCTCCATTTCAGGGAATGGGTGCGAGCCTGGGTCCTGTCATCTCAGCTTCTTCCTCCCCAGGGGTGCAAGGGCCACGTGGGGATTTCTGGATTCCGGGACTTCTTGGTGCTCCCCGAGGCGAAGCCTCAAATTTCCCCAATGAACTAATAAGCATCAGAAGCCAAGCACCCTCTGAGGGTCTCACAGTCCCTGCCTTCATCCTGGCGAGCTCCTCACCTGTCCCAGACTCAGTAGGATATGGAAGTGTCCGCGGGCAAGGCCCAAGTCCCCTCTGTGAGGTGGCCCAAGAGAACACCTCCTTCTCCCAGCCAGAGTCCCCTCCTCCCCCAGTGTCTGGGACTCCTGCTTCTGCAGCCAGGAGCAGCCCACCCTCCAGAGCCACAGAGGAATGCCACAGTCTCATGTAACAGTGCATAGGACAGGGACCATCTTTGCTCCACTTTCCCTGATTTCAGAGTAAGAGACAGCAGGAGGCACCAAGGTTAGACTCTAGGAAGGACTTCCTCATGATGAGAAATATGAGACAGTTGGTTGTAGGAGCCAGTTGTATTCAGTCTTCTGATCAGGCTGATGGGGAGGGCTCCGCTAGAGTGGGATGATGAGAAAACTGGGATTTAAAATACACAGGCTATATGGCCGATATGATCTCCCAGTTAGCTGGATTGAGAGTCAGACAGACTTAAGTTTAAATCCCAGCCACGCCACTGACTGGCTGGGTGACCTTGGGTTAATTGTTTAATGATGCTTCCCTTCAGTCTCCTTATCTGTAAAATGGGGATAAAGAGATTCACCCTCCAGGTTGTACTAAGGAGTGAGGGAGGCCTGTAGGTGAATGGCTCCAGCCCAGTGCCTGGCACATACCGGGGGATAGAGAGGTGGCCAGGTCTGAACAGGCTGGGGGTTTAGGGAGCAGTGAGAGGGGAAGACGTGCAGGAAGGTAGGCCGGGGTGGGGAGCTCAGTCCCCCATGGGAAAGACCTGTTATCCCAGCTGGAGGTGGCCTTGGAGCTCCGCTGCAGGCCAAGGAATGGGCCTCACTCCCTGTGCCCTGGCTGAGGGTCCCCTGTTCCCCAGCCCCACTTCGACACCCTGCCTCAAGGCGATCGTGCGAGGACAGTAAGAGAACTGGGACCCCCTCCCCGGAGAACTCTGCTCTTCCTGCAGGCTCCTAATCCCACCTTGATCTGGGGACCTTCATTTGCCAACCCTAGGAAGCCCTTCACGGGACTGGTTAACCCAGACAGTCTTACTCCTTCTCCTGCAAGATCCTGAGGAAGACTCCAGGCTGGGGGCCAGCCTGCCCGCCTGCTTCAGACCAGTGCTGGCGAGCATTGGGGTGGGGAGCCCGTTGGTGATTTGGGGGGCCAGCTGGTGGGCAGGTTTGCAGGGGACCCAATTCCCACCAGACTCAAGTATAAATCGAAAGCCCTTCTGGACCTTGCGGTGGGGCAGGAGGGAAGCTGGCTTTGCCCGGCGGCTGGCGCTGAGGCATCAGCTGGCCCCAGGCTGAGCCACCTCCAAGGGCCTCCCTCCCCCAGGCCTCGGCAGGGGTGAGAAGGGCTCAGTGGCCAATGAGAAGGGCTCAGTGGCCACTGGCCGTAAACAGTCATAAAGCCAGCGCAGGCCGGAGGCCCACTGCCAAGGAGGAAAACTGAGAGACAATGAGGGCTTGAGAAGCCCAGAGCTGTATGACCCAGTGGGAGTCTTTAATTCAATTTTAAGGTTCTTGGATGCAAAGGAGTTAAGCTCTCGTCCTAAGTGAAGACATAGCCCCCACTCCCTTAGACTGGGGTTTCCTGAGAGCAGGGCTGTGTTTCCCTATCAGAGTGCCTGGGGGGTGGGACCAATCAGCTTTGACTTGCTCCCACCATCTGAATAAGACCATGGTGTCTCAGGAGAGAGAAATCTCTCGCTTGTGGTATCCAGGGTCTGAGAGTGTCATTACTGACGAGAGTAACACAGGGGGTGGGGGTGGGGGTGGGTAGGGCATTTTTAACTTTTCTGAAAAGCTGTGGACTCCCAGAAGGCTCTCTTGGTTTCCCCCTACTTCTCCTTCATCCCCTCACGTGTGCCACTCCTCCCAGGGAGAGAACGAAGAGCTGGGGTGGCCCCAGGGCAGAACCTGGGATGTGGCCGAGGTGTATCGAGTTGCCCCGCTCCAGGCCCCTCCTGTTCTCTCTCTCCCCTGCCCCTCATACCCAAGCTGGCCCCTCTGGCCGGCCTCCCTGCAGCCCTTGCTTGCCCAGAGCAACCCCAGCTGGACACCCCCCTCCCTCCCTCCTTTGCCCACAGAGGAGGTTGCCTGCTGCCCACTGCCAGGTACAGAGGATAAAAATAGCCAGTGGAAAAACACGTGGCTCCAGGTCAAACATTAACCTGCGGGACCTGGCATGCCGGCCACGGTGTCCCTTCCCAGGTTCCCTGGCCACCAACATGCAGCTGGTGACAGCATTCTCTCCCCGTGGCCATTGCTGTAATTCTCGGACATTTACCTGCAAGCTCCAGCAGGGAGCACCCACCCACCTGAGGGCCCCGAGGGCACAGGTGTGGCCAGCCCACCCAGACTGCTGACTTCAGGGATGATCCTCCTTCTTTTCAGTCTGGGGTCTTCCCTGAAAAAGCCAAGCTCACTTAGAATCCCGAAGGAAGTGGAGCGGACAGCAGAGTCCGGGCAGCGCTGGCATACACCCCTCAGCACACTGGGAGGCCACCTGGAGGAGGTGTTGGGAGAGGCAGGCAGGTGAGACATTCCAGCCCTGTCTCTAAGGCACCCTGTGTGTCCGGCTCCGGTGTTGTCTGGGGCTGTGGTGACCGGAGGGATGGGTGAGCCCCCCATGGACACACATGACTCTTCCTATACACCTCAGGCCCACCTCGGTCTTTTACTGGGCAGGTCCTACTCATCGGCATCCCCACAGCTGCCTGTGGCTCAGCAGGGCACAACCTGCCCCTGGCCCTCGCTCCTCACACCTCTGGGGTCCGATGCCCCGTGGTTCTAGGAAATGCCTGCACAGAAGCCTAGAGCCTGAGCCAAATGCCCCATTTTCTGTCAAGGAAGCTTGGCTGCACAAGGAAAGGGAAGTCCATCTGGGCACAGCACGACTGTCCCATCATCAGGCTAGCTGGAGTCTGATGAGCCCCCATCTTGGAGCCCGAAAGGGATTTAGGGGGTCTTGGGACCAGAGAAGCACCCCCACCCTGGCCACTGTGATGTCCACGGCAGCAGCACAGCAGCATGGTGGAGAGTGTGTAAATATTAACTTTTAAGGGGAAGCAGAGGGCTTGAGTGAGATCAACAAGGGCCTCGCCTGCCTCTCTCGGGGCAGCTGAGAGCTGGTCCTCTGGGGACTGGCGTCTGCTGGCCCTGCCACCAGATCAAGAGTCCAGCCCTGGACAGAGAGTTGGGAGACCTGGGGCCTGGCTTCTGAGGAACAGTGAGTCTCCCCCGGGGCACAGGAATTCCCACCCAGGACTGTCTCCCAGACTCCTGGAAATGTTTCCCACCAGGGTGGCTGTTCCTGTGCCAGGACAGGGTTCTGGAGACAGTGCTGGAAGGCCTGGCCCTGCCGCTGACCCAGTCAGGCCACACAGGAGGCCCCGTGGACTTTGGAAGCCTTTGGTTTACAGCCAAGTTCTGCCACTTTCAAAGCTACATGGTCATATATGAGTTACTAAGCCTCACTGAGTCTCAGTTATCTCATCTATAAAATGGGGACAATTATGTCCAACTCTCAAGGTGCTCCAAGGATTAAGTTAGCTGATCTCTCTGTACTGCCTGCACATAGAAGTTATGTTACTGATGGTTGCTCCTGTGAGTTTTTCTCTCCATTCTGGGCCTCGGTTTCCTCCGTAAATGGGGATAATCACGCCCAGCTCACAGGACCAAATGAGCTGATCTTTATATTGTTGTTGTATGTGGACATTGGTCCATAACTGTCAGCATGATTGTTATCTGTTTCTCTCTCTCCACCTCTGTTCTTCATCTGGATTTGGTCATCTCTGTGGACCTCGCCTGGAGGTCCAGGGTGCTCACCACCTGCTCCCTGAACTCAGTCACACCCCCTGCTCTTCCCCCTCCTTGCCAGGGCCAGAGAGGCATCATATCACCCTCATTATCATGCTGACATTTGCTTTGGCTCACAGAGCAATTACCTGTTGCATTGAACAAAGGCCCAGGAGCAAGGCAGATAATAGGACAGCCAGAAGCCCTGGGTTTGGAGAGAGAAGCAGACAGTGGTGTCAGCCTGAGCCTGACCTCAGGCCCGAGAAACAAAGCCAGGGACGCAGGGAGGTGGGTGTGAGGTGGGGGTCAGGATTAATTTCCCCCAGCTGAGGAGCTGAGCAGCCGGAGCTGGGGAGAAGGAGGGATGTTTGCATCTGGATGCCATCTGGACAAGGGCAAACATCGAGGGGCCACTCGAGGAAATGCCTGAGCGGCAAATCAAATCCTGCAAAGAAACTGCTGAGCCCTTGAAATGAATGTCTGAGGGAGAGGCGTGCATCTGGGGAGAGTTGGTGGTGGCGGGGAGACCAGATTGGGGTAGGAGGCCGGGGGGGAACGGAAGGGACCATGCCTGGGAGCCTCTGGTGGGGGCCTCCCTGGGCTGGTGGCCCCCAACAGACACTGAGGCTGGACCTCCGGGCTGGGAGTGATGAAGGAGGGGTCCGCAAACATATGGAAGGTCCACATTGCCTCAGAATCCTGGGTCTCTCTCCCTGTAGTCCCCTGACCACTCATCAGAGCCCAGACCCCGAGTGCTGCTGTCCTTCAGATCAGTGACCACTCCACACGCATCGATGTAGCACCTACTGTGTGCATGGCCACAAGTATGGGAAGCCTAGACGCTCAGAGGTGTAGCTCAGCATGGTTCCGGGTTCTGACAAACTCAGGTTCAAATCCCCTCTCTCCTTAAACCGGCTCACAAAGTGTAACTCGCTTGGCCAAGCCTCCATTTTCTCCTTTGTAAAAGAGCATAATCTTGCACCTTCTTGGGCCTCCCTGGGAGTGTGGCCAGTGCTAATCCTGGATGGGGCTCCAGAGCAAGGCAGGAGATCTGGACCCTCAACTCTCCATGGGCCGGGGACTGCATACCCTCGGCCCCCTTCACTGATGTAATGAGGCAGGTGCTGTCCCAGCCTTGTTCGGGGAGGTCAGGAAACACACTCACTCCCCTAAGCCAGCCAACGGCCACAGGACCTGGACACATGGGCCTTCTCCCCTCCTCCCCCCATCAACCAGGCCAGCAGGCACACACAAGTATGTGTGCCTGCATGCACGTGTGTGTACTTATGAGTGCACGTGTGTGTGGGTGTGTCTGTGCAAGTTTTTGCATCTGTGGATGTGCACATGGGCTTGTATATGTTTGCACAGATGTGTTCTGTGTGTGGTGTTTATTTGTATGTGTTTTGTGTGCTGTGCAAATGTTTGTGTGTTTCAACATGTGGAAACTATGTGCCCGTGTTTGTGTGACTATGTGAGCATACATTATGCAAATATGGGTTACATGTTAATGTGTCTATGTGCATATATTTACATCTTATATGTTTTTGTACGGTATGTGTATATGCTGTGTGTTTGTATATTTGTGAATATCGGATCTACATGGGTTTGGGTTTGTAAACAAGATATATATGTGTTTGTATAATGTGTTTCTGTGTTAATATATGTTTGTGGGTATAATGCATCTGTGTATAATTGGCATGCTTGTGTATCATGTGTGGATGTGTGTGTGCTTGTGTGTGTGGACGTTTATATGAAACGCACCTGAGTCTGTATGTATATGTATGTAATACGCCCATGTGGAAATATGTGTGCATAATTAGCATAAGTGAAGCCCATGTATATGTGTTTGCACGTCTATGTGTGTGACATGTGGTGTGTGTGTGTGCCTGGGCCCGTAGGAGGCAGCCTAGCATGTGAGGAACCGCCCTGGACTTGCAGCCAGAGGAGAGAGTTCAAACCCCTGGTGGTGAGGCCTTGACGTACATACTTGGCCTTTCTGAGCCTCTGTGGGCCCGGCTCTAAACACCCCGGCGGTGCTCCCTGCCCTGCCTCCCACTTGTAGGGTCTGAGGTGGAGGAACATGTGGATGAGTAGGAAGCCCAGAGCAGGACTGTCCTGGCAAGCACAGGAAGGTCTGCTGGGTCCAGCCCTGCTCCTAGGATTGCAGCGGGGCACAGCATAGAGCCTGCCCTCACCCAGCTTACAGTCCGGCTGTGGAGACAGCAAACAGAGAGAGGACAAGGAAGGGGCTGGAGGGGACTGGCAGATGTGCTTGCAGGGCCAGGAGGGGCCAGGCGGGCTCAGACCTGCAGTGGTAAGAGCCTGGGTGTGTGGGTGCAATTGTTCTGGGATTGCGGGCAGTCACTTAACACTCTGTCCCTCCGCTTCCTCATCTGCAAAACGAGATACAGTAGTGCACACCCAGAGGGCTATTGTAAGGACTAAATGAGTTAATACGTGGAAAGTACTTAGAAGAGTGCCTGGCAAAGAGAAAGTGCTCAAAGGGTGTTAACTGTTATTGTTACTACAACATGAGAAGCCACTGAATTTGTTCTAAGGACATAGAAAATCAAGCTAACAGCAACAAAAAGGACCGTCATCAATTCCAGGAAGAATAAAATGTTGTGTAAAGGAAAAAAAAAAAACCAACAATCACAGTTTACTAAATAGCTCAACCTTGGATGTCAATGTTTTTACAAGGTCACGTTCCATTCCCATCTAACCAGAATGACATGGTGACTGTGCTGGGGGAGGGTGGGAAGGCTGCGCAGGGTTGTGGCCAGAGGCACCAGAAGAATCTGTCCTGGCCAGTGAACGTGGGCACCTCCGCTGGGTAAGGAACCTTATAAAGCCCTGTGACTCTTATGTGTATAAACAACTTTGATAAAGATTGGTAAAAATCCATTTAAATACATCAAGTAGAAACCTGTGCCTGCAGTCAAGCATACCTGAGCTCTAAGTATTGAACAGGTGACATTGGCTCTCTGTCTCAGCGGAGGGCAAGACATGCCAGCAAGGGTCTCCAGGAACCAGGGGTGTCTGGGAGGGGGGCCTCTCTCTCCCCACCCCAACCAGGGATGACTTTAACAAGGGCGTATCCTGGCAGACCATCATTACTTTGACTGCCTGCCAACTCCTCCCCTTCCTCTGTACTGGCTATTTAGTCATCCATCTGAATGCATGGGTAAGAAGAAATATAATAATATTCATGAAAACTTATATGCTGTTTGAGAGGTACCACTGTTCTAAGCCTTTTTAAAAAAATTAATTTATTTTATTTTTATTTATTTTTGGCTGTTTTGGGTCTTTGTTGCCGTGCACGGGCTTTCTCTAGTTGTGGCCAGCAGGGGCTACTCTTCGTTGCGGTGCCCAGGCTTCACTGTGGTGGCTTCTCTTGTTGCGGAGCACCGGCTCTAAGCGTGCGGGCTTCAGTAGTTGTGGCTTGTGGGCTCTAGAGCGCAAGCTCAGTAGTTGTGGTGCACGGGCTTAAGTTGCTCTGCGGCATGTGGGATCTTCCCGGACCAGGGCTCGAATCCATGTCCCTTGCATTGGCAGCGCAGATTCTTAACCACTGCGCCACCAGGGAAGCCCTGTTCTAAGCCTTTTACATGTTTTAACTCTTTTAATCCTCCCACCCATCTTGACAATAATCTGTTTTGACTTCCATTGTAAAGATGAGGAAATGAGGCACAGAGAGGTTAAGTAACATGCCCAAGGCCACAGAGCAGAGGCAGAACTGGAACTCAGGCAGTCTGACCCTGGGGTCCATGCTCTTAACCACCGATTATTCGAGAAGGCCCATAGAAGCAGCGTGGGGAAAGAGACAGATACACCTGGCCCATTGCCTTGGGAACAGCCAGCAGCCAAGCCACATTGGGTGACCTTGGTATCAGGACTTGACAGGGAGAGGCCATGTTCCCATGGGGGGCAGGGACTATTAGGTATGGCATCCCTGCCAGGGCCCTTGACGGGGAGTCCTGTTTGGGCTGCCGGTGTGGGACCAGGCAGGTGGTAGGGTGAGGAGGAGCCAGAGCCGAAAGGCCTTCAGATGTCAAGTTGCTGACATCAGCTCCAAATCAGCCCAGAAATGCAAGCCTGGTCCCTCGACCCTCCCGCATGGTGCGCCTGCCTGTCGGCACGGCGGTCACTCGGTCACAACAGAGGTGCCCACCGAGTGTTCATCGGGTGGTTGGAAGTGGGTTCAGGATCCAGAACGTGGGGGTTTGATTCCTGTCACCTCCTAGCTGTGTGACCTTGGATGAGTTACTCAACTGCTCTGTGCCTCAGTTTCCCCTCTGTATACAAAGATCATAACAGCACCAATCTCCCGTTTGGTGTGAGGATTAGGCGAGTTAATAGCTGCGAAGAGTTTAGCATGGTGTCTGGCCCATCGTGTGTGCTCAATTACTCTAGCCACTCTGTGTCCCTTGACCTTTGGGGATGTGAATAATAACACCAGAGTTTCACCTACTTAATCCCCAGAAATGGTAATAAGATGAACAAGAGCTTGCCTCTCAGCAAGGTTTTCAGCCTAATAACAGAAAAACAACCACCAAATGAAAGCATGAGTGAGTTCATTGTGCCTGAAGGTGGGCACCTCGCAGCCTCTGGTCCTGGAAAACTAGCCTGGACCAGATGATAGGTGATGGACTCAGCGAGGGCTGGAGGTGTCCTTCTTCCTCCAGCTTCAATCAGAAGAGCCAAGCAGATGGACTGATTGATGCCCCTAAAGAAGGGTTGGAGCGTCAGAAGGGGGCTCACTTGGCCCTGGCAGGAGGCAGCCTGGAGGCACGGGTGGCAGCTCCACTGAGGCCCGCCAAGCAGCCCACGGGCTCCACCACACAGGCTCTGCTTTTGCTTGTCTGTTCTCTTTCGGCTAAGTCCAGAGCCTCTCCAATCTGAATGCCGAGAGAGCCCTCGCCCACCACATGGCCAAGGAGACTTCCCGCTCCTTGAGGCGATGTTTTCTCCTGGACGTGAATGATGTGACTTGTGAGTGTGACTGGTTTCCACTGGCAGGAGGGGTAGGCTGGGTAGTAGGCCTGTTTCTCACCCCAGTGAATACCTGGGCAGTCTAGGGTCTTCCTCAGGCTGTGATCATCCTGGGCACTGGGGAGGAGGGGGGCCAGGACAGCCAGTCCTCCTGCGTCCCAGTCAGATGTGCCGACAGACCCTCCCCAGCCAACCAAGGCAGCGGGGCAGGCAGCACACCTCTGGCCACCAGGCTTCCTTCTGCCCCACTTTCATTCTGCTGTTCATTCTATAAATGTTTAGCTGAGCATCTGCTTGGTACCAGACCGCATCCTCCACCTTCCTGGGAGGCCGGCATCAGCCCCATTTCACAGGTGAGGAAAATGAGGCTTTGAGAGGTTTGAGAGAGAGCTAGGAAGATGCAGAGTGGGATTGGAGGCCAAGTTGTCTAACTCCAGAGCCCAGACATCGATTTCCACCCCTCATTAATCTTCCCTCTGACACTGGGATGATGGTAACGATGCAGAGAAATTCGTTGTGCCCTTCCTATGTGCCCGGCCTCACTCTGAGAGCTTGACGTCCTCACATCACAGAGATTAAGAGCTTGCCCCAGGTCACGGAGCTAAGTGTGGAAAAGCTGGCCTTTGAACCCAGGATGTCTGGCTCCAGAGTCACTCATGCTCACACCACTCCTGGACAGATGCCAACACCTGGACCCAGGGAGATGTGATGTCACTCTCTGTGCACGGCTGTGGAATACTAGCAGCTCTCCCAGATAGATGATGAGGGGAAAAAGCCAAGGGGCAGAACAGTGTGGTCAGGAGGCCGCCATTTATAGGAGGGAAACCTAATAACGTAGGCCTGTTGACACTGCAGGTGGAGGACTCTGGGGCTGGGGGTGGCAGGCCCCGGGTGTGTGCGGTGGCAGAGCCTGAGAGGGGCTGTGATCTCTGAGCTTTAGCGGGGCCACAGGACACAGGGGCTGCATCCCTGGGTGGTGCTGGCTTATTGGCAGGTCTGGGGTTCATGATATCTGGCTGGAAAACGTCCCTGGGGAGACATTGAGGGGAGGACCCCCAGGTATCGAGAGGCAGCTTTGAGTCCACATGGAGCTGGCAGTACCGAGGTCTGGACTCAAGACCAGGGGAACGGGGACATGCCAGGCAAGATGAGGTGCCATCGGGCCTCTAGGAGGCTGGGATCAGAGGGCTACAGCACCCACCTAGGACGCTTGTTAAAGTACAGCTTCCTGAGACCCAACCCTGGAGAAACCCTGATTTATAGGAGGTCCAGCGATGGGGCCCTGGAATCTATAGTTTTGTTTGATTTAAAAATGATTTTCATATGGTTTTGAAAAGGTGAAAAAAACAGAGGGAGAGAGGGAGGGAGGAAGGGAGGGAGGGAGGGAAGAAGGAAGGAAGGGAGGAAGGGAGGATGGTACTGAAGAGAACACAGTGACAAGCAAGTCTCCTTTGGGTGCTCCTTCCTGGGGACTGTCCCCTGGGGCCAGCAGTGGCCAGCAGTGGCCAAGCTACTTGCCTTGTTTCTGGAGATGTTCCAGGTACATGCAGCACCCATATCAAAGCATAGAGGGCCGCTTCACTCTTTTTCATGGATTTGTTGTAAAGAAGATGCATTTTTTTTTCTTTTTAAGAATCTTTCTTTTTTTATTTATTTATGTATTATTTATTTTTGGCTGCATTGGGTCTTCGTTGCTGCGCGCGGGCCCTCTCTAGTTGCTGTGAGCGGGGGCCACTCTTTGTTGTGGCGCACGGGCCTCCCATCGCCGCAGCCCCTCCTGCTGCAGAGCACGGGCTCTAGATGCGCAGGCTTCAGTAGTTGTGGCGCGTGGGCCCAGCAGTTGTGGCTCGCGGGCTCTAGAGCGCAGGCTCAGTAGTTGTGGTGCATGGGCTTAGTCGTTCCGTGGCATGTGGGATCCCTCCTGGGCCAGGGCTCGAACCCGTGTCCCCTGCACCGGCAGGCAGACTCTTAACCACTGCGCCACCAGGGAAGCCCAGAAGATGCATTTTTAAAAAGCTTCTCAGCAAATTTTGATAAATAGCTAGTTTGGCTTAGAGAACTCCTTCGGAGCTGACAGCTCTAGATTCAAATCTTGCTTCTGACATTTATGAGTTTAAGTGAACTTGGGCAGGATACGTGACCTTTTCAAGATGCAAGCCTTCACTTTTCCATGCGTAGAAGGGGGTAATCCTGGTAGAGATGGTTTTTCCTTTTTTTTTTTAAGATTTATTTATTATTTATTTATTTATTTAATTTATTTTTGGCTGCATCGGGTCTTTTAGTTGCAGCACGCAGAATCTTTGTTGAGGCATGCAAGATCTTTCGTTGTGGCCCACGGGCTCTTCGTTGCGGTGCACAGACTCTTTGTCACAGTACGCGGGCTTCTCTCTAGTTGCGGCGTGTGGGTTTTTTCTCTTCTCTAGTTGTGGCGCAAAGACTCCAGGGCACATGGGCTCTGTAGTTTGCAGCACGCAGTCTCTCTAGTTGAGGCGCGGGAGCTCAGTAGTTGTGGCACGCGGGCTTAGTTGCCCCATGGCATGTGGGATCTTACTTCCCTGACCAGGGATCGAACCCGTGTCCCTGGCATTGCAAGGTGAATTCTTTAACCACTGGACCACCAGGGAAGTCCCCTGGTAGAGTGTTAATAAAGATTAGAAATAATTTTATGGCCAGTGTCTGGTGCATACTAGGAGATAATAATAATAACAAAGGGGATGAGACATTTACACGTATATGGAGTGACATGAGAACAATCACGAGGAGGGTTTCAGCAAAGGGTTCAAAAGACAGGCCGCCTGCAGAATGAATCCTCTGAGCTCGGCCAGCTGAAAAATCCGGGAATGAACAAAGTGAAAGAGTGAGCTGCGTCCCTGCAGTCCACGAGCAGCGTCAGGCGGGGTGATGGGCCAGATGAGATGCCTTTCCAGCTCTGGGCGGACCACTCTGAACACTGAGAGAACTTTCTGGGAAGAACTGACAAGTCTGGCATGCACTCTGCTTTGGAGGATAATCCGTTTTGGTCTGGATGGCAGGTGTCGCTAAGTCAGGGCTGGCAGGACCAGTGTTTGCTGGGAACCACAGTCATGGGGAGATTGGGTCAACTGTCACGGGAGCTTCCATCAGGCCCAGTGCTTGGCTGTTGCTTGGCCTGGTGGCTCTAGGGACTGGGACTTCTTGGGTCCAGCATGGGGCACATGCAGGACCTAAACGAATCCTTACGGAATTACCTTTTGGATCCCAAACCTAACTGGAAAAAAGTAATTCCATGGAATTCAGAAAAAAAGTCAAGGGAGGGGTTGAGTCAGGAATGGGTCCAAGTCCCAGTTCTACAATTTCCAAGAGGTGTAAATTCAGGTGCACTCTAATTTTCCTAAGCCTCAGTTTCCTTGTTAGTAAACGGGGCCTTCCTTCAAGGATTAAGCCATATAATGTCTATAAAGCAACTGGCATAGGGCTTGCTACACAACAATAATCATAGTCTAAATTTATTATTTTTCCTTTTCAAAATAGCCAGTTCTTGGAATTCAATTGATTATATTTGCAAATGAATTTGATATACACTGCTATGGAGTAGTTGCCACTGAAGTTAGGAAAGCTTGAGCAAAGAGATTTTTTCGGTAGAAGGTGAGTTCTGAATTAGTGTTGAAAAGGAAAATGGTCTCTATTTAATTCAACAATTTTTATTCAGCACCGACCATGTACAAGGCAAGGTCTCAGGCCCCAGGGATGAAGCAGTGTATAAGGCAGACCCACATCCTCCTGCCCTTGTGGAGTGTACATTCTAGTGAATTATTCTAGGACTAAAGCACCCAGTCATGGTTGGCGGGGGCTTTTCCAGACCAAACAAGCCCCTTTCTCCACTGAGAGGGTTAATCTAGGCTGCATCTCACTCAGGAAATAATGACTTGGCTAGTACCACAGGGACACTTTACTGATCCCATAGAAACCCATTCTGGGTTTGATGAAAGACTCACCTGGAGTGAGGGACTGGCATTGCCTAGAATAGGCTCTAAACAATGGCAGAGAACCCAACCCATTCTGGTTTCTGTACACGTCTAGACTGGCTCCCTCCAGATGGCTATCCCAGCAGACACTGGCCTTCATCCAATCATGAGGTGGATGGGGAAGGATGGACTTTACTTCCCAAAGGCCCAGCTAGTGATAGCTCTGTCTTTTGAGTCCCTGGGCTGTGTTTTCTTTCCCCTTGAACTGGGGCTCCCTGAGGGCAGGGCCGTGTCTGCCTCTCAGATTGCGGACTTTTCCCCTCTCCTCCTCTCCATCCCTGGCCTCTGGGGAAAAGGGATTTTCTTCCCAATTTCTGAGGTGATGGCTGGCAAATTAAGGACTGAGTTGAGCGGAATTAGCTCTCCTGCTGTCAGGCCAGGACTCTGACTCGTACACAGAACACGCTCAAACTCCCAACGTGTCCTTTATCTTCTAACAAGCTCCAGAGTCATCTCTGCCCTGTCTGTTCACAATGCTGTCAGGAGGCCTGGCTGCCAGGCCAGCTGCTTTCCCATCTCAGGAGAAAGGGCATTGTGAACGCTGGTACTTTCTCTCTCACCCCTCCCTGGGAACTATTAGGCAAGCGAGGTGTTGACTTTTCCGAAGCCCTTACTGTTTAGCTACAGGATTAGTTCTAGTCCATTTATTCACCAAGACCGCTGGTCAAACGCTGGGACCAGAAAAGCACATCTCCGTTGCATAATAAATGTTTAATAACGACAGTCGGGATTGACCAGAAAATGCCCTGGCTGGCAGGCCTGAAGTCACACCGGCTCCAGGAGCGATGAAAGTTCAGCTCCATTGCCCCCACCTACCTACTCTGCCTGCCTCCAGGCTCTAGGAGCTCACAGGCAGCCTGCCCACCTGCCCCCCTCTGCCACCTGCCCACCCCGTGACAGCGGAGCCAGCGGGAATGAATCCCTCCACGGCCCTCCAAGGTCCTCTGCTGGGTTTTAGGATGGGTCCTGCCTCCTCCTTCAGCCTGGGGCTTCCTCGGGCAGGGGTGCCCTTCTCAGACTGAGCTCCCTGAGGGAGGGGCTGTGTCTCCCCTCAGACTGAGGCTTCCCCAGGGCAGGACTGGGTCTCCCCCTCACTCCCAGCCCCATTCAGCCTGGGATCTCCCTTCTCACGTCTTCCCACCCAGCTCAGCACAGAGCTGGTTCTACCTGAGGCTGCTCTGCGCAGGCCCCAGGCTCATTAGCAAACAAAGACCAGATCTGTGTGAGTGCTGGCAGATGTTAAAGATAACCCCACTCTGCCCTTTAGGAATTAGTCTAAAATATACGATTATATTTCAGGAGACTTAAGGGTGTTTCTGAAACCTTGGGGCCCAAGACAGTTATAACATATGTCCATTTTAGACTTTGGAAAATAGGGCGCTATAATTGGAAAAGTTAGCAAAGCACTAAGTACAGGGAGCCGGTCTCTTTACATCTCAAATACCAGGTATTTAGGTGGCTTTCTTGGAACCTGGCATTAGGGACACGTGTGAATGGGCCAGGCTCGTTTCTGAGGAGTGAGTGGGAGCAGCTGGTGAGGGTGCTCAGGCAGGGCAGGCGGCACCACCTCTGGGCCTCAATGTTAGTGTCCCACATGCCCGGCACAGGGACCCCTTCTCCTTCTTCTCTTCTGACCTGAGCTTTCCAAGGTCCCCAGGAGCACGTGGTGGACTCGGGCTTGGCACTCATGTCATAAAGCATGCCAGGGCCTAGCCTTTTCTCCTAGGGTAGAATACAGGACTCCTGCTGTTTGTCAGAACGTGGTAGCTATGCCCTTGGGTGCTAACGCCAGACTGTCTGAGTTCAAATCCTCCCATGCCCACATAGGCAAGTTACCTAACCTCTCTGGGCCTTGATTTCCTCATCTATAAAATGGGATGAAAGTTATAATACTTACCTCCCAGGCTTGTTGAGATGATTAATACAATAACTTACATAAAGCATTTCACACAGTGCCTGGCACATAGTAAGAACTCAGTTAGCTACTATAATTATATTTTGAAAGAGTTAAAAATACTTCCAAAGCAATCTTTCATTACACCTGGACTCTCTACTGACCCTGCCCTCCTGGGAGACCCCTCTATACTTCTCTCACCTTCACCTCCTGCTTTGATCCAGATGAGTTACTTTTTGTTTGCAATTTATTCATTTGTTCATTCATTCATTGGGTCCTCCAATACGTACTGGGGAATCCATTGTTGACACAGGCAGCCCTTGCCTGCCAAATGCTGCCCCAAACCCTCATCTAAGAGGCATGGCACTTCAGCAGCTTTATGAGAAAGCAGGGGTGGTCTGTGGAACCCATTCCATTCCTGGAGCTACACATCCAAGCATGAAGCCAAGTGATAACCACCTGCAGAGTTGAGGGAGGGGTTTGTAGCCCCCCACCCTCACCCCCACCCCCAAGTATTTCCAGAGCATCAGCAACTTCCTGTGTAGTGTTTTAGTTTCAAGGTGTGAGGATGACACATTTGGTGTTTTGGTGTAGAGAAAAGCACAGTAGACTTCAAGTTTTTCAGACAGTGCAAAGGTATGGGGCCATCCACATGTATTTCAGTTACCTAGAGCTGTGTAACAAGCTACCCCCAAAGTTAGTGGATTAAGACAAGTTATTTATTTGATGTTGATTCTTCAGTTTGGACAGGGCATGGCGGGGACAGCTCATTTCTGCTCCATGGCTCCATGCCTCAGACTGTAGGACCCACTTCCAGGATGCGTTCACTCAGGTTGGCGAATCGGTGCAGGGTCAGCTGGGGCTGAGGGCGAGGCCTCAGTTCTCCTCCACGTGGCCTTTCCTTCTGGCTGTGTTGGGCTTCTCAAGATTGGCAGCTGAGTTTGGAGAAGGAGCATCCCAAGAGCCAGAATTCTAAGAGTACAAGCCCCGCTATGTAAATGCTACCCAGTTTCTATTTGCATCACTCTTGCTAATGTCCCATTGGCCAAAACAAGTCACAGGGCTAAGTCCAGAGTCACTGTGAGCAGAGACCACACAAGGGTGTGAATACTAGGAGGGATGATCTATTGGGGACCACCAAAATAATAGTCTGCCAAAGAATGGAGTCCCAGTCTCTCCAGTGACCAGACATATCCATGTAGGCCCAGATATGGCCATTTCACTGAAAGACAACAATAATGAGTATATAGGATAAGCTCCTGGGACAAAGAAACACCAAAATACAGAGGCTTAAGCAGGATCAAATTTGATACATATATACATCCAAGTATGTAGTCCACAGATGATGCAATGGCTTAATCGTGTTAGGTATCCAGATTCCTTCAGTCTTGCTGCTCTGCCTTCCTCAATGTGCAGCTTTCATCATATGGTCCAAAATGACTGCTCCAGCTCCTGCCATTGCATCTGCATTCCAGCCAGTGGGAAAGAGAAAAATGAAAGGGAGCACTCCTTCCTTGCCATCCCATTGGCTAGGATCTAGTCACAAGCCACATCTAATGGCAAGGGAAGCAGGAAAATGTAGTCCTTGGTGGAGAGTGTTGTACCCAACTAAAACTTTTATCACCATAAAAGAAGAGAACAGATATAAAGGAACTTGGTGGTCTCAGCCACAGGAAACAAATGACCAGCCCCAGAACATTCAGTCTGTTGATATTCTGAGTTAAGAGGGATCATATTCCTGATATCAGGAGCAGAGATTTTAAAACAACCTTGAACTATGGCTCTTGACATAGGAGAAGGGTCACCCATGGGTGACAGGTAGACTGGGCTTTGAACTATCAGTAGCCAGCCGACTTCCTAGGGAGCCAGCAGAGAGGAGCACTGGTTCCTACTGGTTCTATCAACTTCACTGCCTGTGGGCAGCCCCTGAGCATCTCCAAGGCGTGGCAGAGGAGGGTCCACTGAGACCACCCACAGTTCCCTAGAGGAGGCTGTGAACCATCCGCTACAGCCCAAAGCACTGGGCGTGTGCTGGCTCCCAGAGCCTGTGATGGAACTCTGGACCATAGAGGCCAAGGTCACAGACAGGATCTCACAGGTAAACCTGAATCCCTGGCTTCAGAGAGCACCTCTTGTACCACCAGCACCCCCAGCTATTCCATAGCTGGGAACATCTGGCAAGAGCAGGCAGCTCAGTGCAAAGCTACCTGGCTGCCGGTTAAAGGCTGTCCTGATAGTTGTCAGCTCTCCCTGCCTGGAGGGGCTCCCCCTGCCTCCACGCCACTGGCACCCTGGAAGGGTCTCTCACCAGGCCTGGCCCCTCCCTGTCGGTGTCAGCTGCTTAGTTTACTTTGTAGCATGCCCCCTCCTCGGTCTTACCCCCTTTGATTGAAGGTTCTGTGCTTCGGAGCTAAGCGATTTGTGGGCGATTTGTCCCCCGAAGGGTCTGGGGACAGAGGGCGGGAGAGGACCCTCAGCTTCTTATAAGAACGATGGCACATTTCCACAAAGAGTGGTACAGATACAGGAGCTCTCTCTCTGGGACGCTGGGGGCAAAAGTGTGTACACATTCAGTCCAGAATTGGGACGAGACAAGAGCCAAGGAAGAGCGGACAGGGGAGGCAAACTGAGGATGTGTCCCACAGTACAAGCAGCAAACCAGGGCTCCTGGGAACTCCTAGCAGTCGATTCATTCAGAAGAAGGTGCCAGACAGGAGAAGGCAAACACAGAGATCCTCCCAGCTGGAGAGGTCCCTGCTCAAGATTGTCTAGTCCAAGTAGCACGCCAGGTTGGCAGGGAGAAGGCGGTTTCTCAGAAACACTGATTAGGAAGCCAGTCAAAGCCCCTCAGGCTTCAGGACAAAGGAGAAACCACCTAGGGAGAAATCATCCTTGCTCCACCCACAGCCCCTCTCAGCACACCGTTGTTCTGTGTGGCATTCATACCTGTTAAGCATATCCAAAGTGGGTGGATGTGGACAACACACACAAAAGGAACATAAGGAAACATATTCAGCATTACAAATAATCCAAGACAGGCAAATGCAAACAGGTTAGCATTTACACCAGTTATACAGTGTATAATTTTTGTTCAGTGTAACAGTGCGTTAAGTGTTAACCCTTGAGCACACCATGGGTTTGAACTGTGCAGGCCCACTTATATGTGGAATATTTTTCAATAAAAATTCAATAAATTTTAAAGCAAAATACAGTACTACACAATCCATGGTTGGTTAAGTCTGCAGATGCCAAGCCGTGGATACAGAGGGCCAACTGTAAAGTTATACACGGATTTTCCACTGTGTGGGGGATGGGTGCCCCTAACCCCCGCATTGTTCAAGGCTCAACTGTACTACTTTTAAATGTGTTTTAGCAAATTCCAATGCTGGGACATCAGGATGGTCTGTCCAACTGCCCTCATGGCCCAGCCTCCTCCTGTCTGAGCCCACCCCCATCACAGATGATTGGACCTTGACTCTAGGGTTCCAATCCATAGGCTGACCTGAGCCAATCAGATTCTCCCTCTTCAGAATTTGAACTCAGAGACTCAGAAATGATAGGCCATTAGTGGTGGATGTGGGGCCTCTGTGTTGCCAGGGAGACTGGGATAGTGGTCCTGAGTACATGTTTGCAGTGAGGCAAGCCAGTGAGGTGGGACCTGGCCCCACCAGTTACTGACTACATCTTTGAACAAGTTACTTAGTCTTTCCTTGCCTTGGTTTCTTTATCTGTAAAATGGGGATAATTATAATCCCTACCCCAGAAGGTGGTTGTGAAAATTAAGGTAATTGTCACAGGCAGTTGGTACAGTACCCAGGACAAAGTAAGTGCTAAGAACACGTGAGCAGTGAGTGATAAAGTGATTTGTCCTCAGAGCTGACAGCTCTGCTAGGTCAAAATAAAAAAAGCTCAAGAAAGAGAGAGAGATGGAGCTGGCAGAGCAGAGAAGCTGGAACAAGGCAGGCCCTTGGGAGCTGGAGGCATCTCTTTGAGCTCCCGTTGGCTCCCAGCTCCAGAGTCCCTGCAGCCTGACTCTACTTGGCTCCCAGTGTGGATGTATCCTTACATCAAACCTCCTTCGTTTACTTTTGGAAAGCAGTTTGGCAGGCTACATCAAACGGCACAAAAACAGTCTTGCCCGCTGACCTGGGCACTTATCTTACAGAAGTAATTAATGAGAAGGAAAAAGCCACATGCACAAAGATGTCCAAGGCAGCTTTATTTATAATAATGGAAAGCTGGAAGCCATCAAATGCCCGGAGATCAGGGAATAGAAAAGTCCCTTGGATGGAATATTATGCAGCCATTAAGAATGACTAATATGAAGACCATGTGGCAACATAAACTGTTTATGGAAGAATAAGTGAAAAAGAACAGAACACAGAATTGTAGGAGACTCATTACATTGGGTAAAAAAAAAAAAAAAAATTGTGTATGTGTGTGGACAGGGCTGGCTGAGGTTGCCGAAAATGACAAAAACAAGCTTATTCTTGAGCTATCTGGGGGAAGGGCTCTCTGGGGAAAGGAGTCTCCTTCCCAGTCACCCCCGAGGCACCCCAGCCTGGGAAGAAGAGGGATAAATGCCCTTCAAACCCCCGGTCCCCAGATCCCACTCTGTGCCAGCCCCCACCCCGCTTCTCTGGGGAGAGGATGCTTAGGGCTCGGGCTGCTGGTATTTTTAGCCAGGCCTCTTGCAGTCCAGTGTTCCAGGGTAAAAATAGCTGGGGTGGAGGGCACAGCACTAACTTAACTGCTTTCTGCGCACCCCCCTCCCCTGGACCCGGCGCCTCCTGGTCTTGGAGCCACAGTTTTCCACTGCTTCACTCTGGCTCCATCCCATCTCTTAAGGCCTCTCAGTGGCCAGGGAGGAATGTTCTGGTCTGTTACGTCTTGGAGTCTTGGAGGTCATAGAGGTTAAGTGTTCCATTTTATGGATAAAGAAACTGAGACCGAGATAGAAGGGACATGCCAGGAAGTAGTTGGCCAAAGTAGTCCCATCCTCACCTATACCCATCCTTTTCTGCCCACCACCCTCTCCCCTACTGCTGTCACTTACAGGAGGGAAGAAGAGCCACGTGGTAGCCACAGGGCTTCAGTCAGGGGAAGGGGGTGCTGGAATTGGCGTCATGAGATACGCATTTGACTCCTGGCTCTACTGTTTGTTAGCTGTGGGATTGGAGGTAGGTCACTTTCCACCCCAGACTGAAATTTCTGTGTCTGTAAAATGAATGAGTTGGATAAGACCAGCTCCACCAGCTTTTGGATTGATGAGTTGCATCCTCCATCCCAGGCTGGAGGTCAGACTTGCCAGCTGTTTCCACCTTTACCTACCATCTTCCCAGGAACTGCTGGGTGCTGGGAATTCTTAGCTCCCCAGGTGGATGGCACACCTCAATGATTATCTGTGGCCATCACTGCCTCTCAGGTGAGCTTCCCCCAGCTCCAGGCACACATTTGAGGCCCCTCCATATGTTGGGGTACCTCCTTAAGGAATGAACACTCATTGTAACAGCTGAAGCCAAGGCTAATTAGGGAGGTAAATCCTACAAGTGCAATTTGAAGCAAAATACATGAGACTTGAAGATAGTCAGCTGCTAGAAGCCTGGATGAAACTTGAAGATAGTCAGCTGCTAGAAGCCTGGAACTCTTCTCCACTCCCCCAAAGCATAAAGAGTGATCCTGGCAAGAACGTACCTGAATGTACCCACCACAGCAGAGACTAGCCCAATGTGATGTGCCTTCCACTTGGCCCACAATTCTGCTCCCATGCTGGACCTCGTCCTGCCCATAGCACACGTCATGCCCCGCTTGGACCTGTGATTTCAGTCCACAGATCTTATCCCCTGACTAGCTTGGAAGTTCCCACACATCGCCCGGCTCACAGCTCATATGGGAAGGGCTTAAAGTGAACAGCCTCAAGTGAGAAATCACAATGCTTGGAGCCAGGAGACAAGCTGAGCCTAAAGGACTGGGCTGGCAAACAAGTCACATCACCCCAGGCCCAGCCTGCTGGTTCTTCTCGGGCATATGTGTTATTGTGTTATTGTGTATATGTGAACGTGCGTGCCTGCAGGCCTCTGTATGTATGTGTCTGGAGCCTGTGTTTGCCACAGAAGAGTCCTATGACTCCTCTAAGTGTCCCGAGCCTGGGGGCCCAAACCCGCAGGAGTCTGTGATGATAGGACGGCTCCCGAGCTCTTTTCAATATTTCAAACATTAACCTGGAAATTCTACCTGGTTCCCTTAGATAGTTGCAACCTCTAACTCAAATGTCAAATCTCTGCCCTTAGGTGGCACTTTATTGGTACGGTAACACTGGAAACTCTGATTATCTCAGGAACAGGCCTCCCTCATTAATAAAATGGGGAAATGGATCAGTGCATGTTTCGTAGACAAAACACAGAACCCAGGCAGGGATGCTAATCCTGAAGTCCTAGGGCTGAGAAGCCCGAGATCAAGGATTCCAAGTCAGGACTTGGAGATCTTGAGAGCCGAGGTGGCTGGAGAGAGGTCTACACATTGCGGTGAGTCCTCAGACCACACGTGAGACACTCTTCATCGTCTCAAAGGAGGGTAGAGGCGTATGTGGCCTGTGGGAAGCTCCTGTGGGACCAACCTTTCCTTTTCTCTTGCTGCTCCCTTATCCTGGTGGCCAAAGGCAGAGCCAAGAACTCAGCCTGGCATGCAAAGGAGGGAGAGAGATGGACAGGGGGTCCTTATCCAGCCTATCCTCTGCTCATGTCACCTGTGGGCAGGACAGTGGCCTATCCTCTGGGCAGGGCCACGAGGGCACATCTGGGATCCCCATGGCACTGAGTCACCTGGCAGGCCCCCCAACACAGCCCTGGGTCTTCTAAGCCCTCTCTGAAAGCCAGGTGCCCCCCAAATATGTGTCTACCACGTGGAGGTCAGAAGGATGGTCCAGTCATTGTGGTGTGGAAGAAAGAACCCGGAAACTTAGGTTTTAACTTGGACCCTATCTCTATTAAGCTTTGTTTCCATTGTCCTCAGCCTTGGTTTCCCTGTCTATAAAATGGGAATTGCATACAGACTCTGGGTTTCTTACTAGTCCCACTTGCTAACTGACCTTGGGCGAGCTACTCAATCTCTTTGAACCTCAGTTTCTTTGCCTGTAAAATGGGGACGCTAATCCACGCCCTGCCTTCCTCGCTGGGCTGGGTGAGAATCAAATGTTATAACATCTGCTGAAATGCTTTGAAAATCAAAGGCTCCTCTGATTTTCAGGAGGAGGACCACAGGGCAGTGTTATTATGACCAAGGACATCCGGTGCACCCGACCTGGGCCAGGCCCTGGGGCTACAAGGGAAAGCAGAGATGTGGCCCTGTCCTTAGCCACCCTCTGACTTGTTGGGGAAATGGAAATGACCAGTGCCCATTCTGATGTGGAGGGTGAGCAAGGTACCTAAGAGCTGAAGGGGTTCAGTGGCTGGAAGGGACCCCTGGGGGACTGGAACTAATCTAGGAGGCTTCCTGGAGGAGGTGAGTCACCTCAAGTAAATGAAGGCTTTTAAAGTAAGCCCTTGGGGGCTTACTTTAAGGGCTAAGTAAGCCCTCTTACTTATAGAGGGCGTGCTCTGCTCCTGGCCCACACCAAACCCCTGAAGCCCCTTTACTGGGCTTTTTAGTTACAACACATTGTCTTATTTGATCTTGAAAACAGCCCCATTAGTCAGTTATTATCTATGCCCACCAACAAAGAGGTCCCCCAGCCAAGAAGGTGCAGAGGTGGGCCAAGGGTGACCCCAGATATCTGCTGCCCTCCTCGTTTCTCTCCCCGTCCCTACCCCTGCTCCTCTACCTGCATGAAACACAAAATCAGATGGGCTCTTTAGTGTCTCCAGGGATCAAGAGAAAGACTTGCTGCTTGAAAGCCAACGGGCCTGGGCTGCACAAAAGGCCTTTCCTGCTTCCCTTCCCCACGCAGAGGCACGCAGCGCCTCCCGTTGGCCACGGGCGCCTGCACCTGATCGGCTGGAGCGGGGGGCAGGGCGGGGGGAACATGGGGGGAACACTTCCCACAACATGCAGTAGGGCCAGCGCCTTATGCTCTCTTGGAGTACATTTTCTCACCTTTGTTGGGTGATTTGTCTGTGGAACTGTTGTCCCTGCTGGGCCAGGCATTGTCACATCTCAGAATAATGGGAGAGGGAGAAAGACAACCAGAGACACAGATTGACAGAGGGACAGACGTTGCAGGAGATGGAGAAGCATTCAGAGACAGAGAGAAGGAAGAGAAACAGGGGGACAGAGCGGGAGAGGAAAGAATGGACAGCGGAAACCTACCAGACACACAAAGGAGATGCAGAGGGAGAAGATACGGAGATGGCAGGAAGAGGGGAAGGAAGCAGGGTGAGAGGAACAGGGCAGAGACAGAAGGCGAAGAGACTGATGAGTCAAAAATAAAGCAGAGATGGAGTTTTGAAAAGACAGGCCAAAAAATGTAGAGCAAAGTGGTAAAAAGAGGAAACAACGGTAGTGATGTAGAGATGGGCCAGCAGAGCAGGAGAGGGCGTCCCCAAGCTCAGGGCAGGGCCCTGAGCACCCTCACATCATCACTGACAGGGGTTTCTCCAGACCTGACCCCCACTCTGAGCTCCTCACTCCCCACGCCACGAGGTTACCTCCTGCTCTCCGGGCCCCACAGCTCCCCGCCCAGAGGACTCCCAGGCAGCCTCTGGGACCAGGTGGCTGGAAGGGCAGGGACAGGGGTCTGAAAGCTAGCAGACCTGGAGCAGGAAGGGTGGGGGCACCTCGTCAGGAGTCGCTGTACTGCCTCCCCACCAGGGAATCAAGTCTAGCAGGCCCAGCCCAGTGCCGAGAGCCCTGGGCTAGAAGCTGGAGGGCAGTGGGGGCCAGAAAGCTGTAATTCCAGGGCAGGATCTTGCCCCCTCCCTTTTAACAGGCCTGGAGGCATCAGAACCAATCTCTGTAGCTGACCTTGACCTACGCCTGGCCTGGCCCTTCACCCTTTCTGGAGGGCAACGACCTAGACTTTCTGAAGCCAGACCGCTGGGTCCTCCATTCCCACCCTGTCACTGACCGGCTGGGTGACCTTGAACCCATCACTTCTCCCCTCTGAGCCTCATTTTCCTTATCTGTGAAATGGGAGATAATCACAGTGCCAGCCTCGTGGGGTGACTCTGAGGATTAGATACGACAAGGGTGACGTGTGCTCAGCACAGCGCCTGGCACGGAGCACTGTGCTGCCGATGGGGGTCCCTGGGGTGCTGGCAGCAGCCGCGGCCGTGCTGATGGTGTGGGATAGGAATTCTGGCCCTGCCTGACTCCTAGGGACTTCCTGAGGTTTATAAGAGCTAAGGGATGGGAAAGGTGTCCCCGCCAGATGGCCGGGCTCCGTGCTGGTTCCTGTGCCCAGGCCCCGTGCACTCACCAGGCACAGCTGGGCCAGGGCTGGCCCTTAAGACATTTAGGGGCCCAGGAAAATGTTTGGTTTTATTTTAAAGTCAGAAGGAAAAAAATTATCTTTTAAGTCAAAGAGAAGGTTTTCATATGTAATACAAATGGATTTGTCTTTATTCCAACGAAGTTTATGGAGGAAGGCCTCACACGGGCAAAGTGCCTATGGCTCACAAAAGTCACAGCTCGGTCCTGCCAGCCAGTGAAGGGAAGAACAAGCACACTTTTTGTGGCCTCAGTGGACAGCCCTGACCAGAGAGACTAGAGCTGGGCCAAAGCCTTTAAGACCCCTAATCTGAGGGAAAAGCACATTCTCTGCCCTCAGGGAGCCCCAGACTGAGGGGAGACGCGGCCCTGACCTCAGGGATCCCCAGTCTGAGGGGAGACACAGCCCTGCCCTCAGGGAGCCCCCGATCTCACAGCAGAGACGAAATACAAAAATTTAAAACAGCAAGCAAAAATCTCCAAGGCTGTCCCATAATTAGCTGTATGGCCATGAGAGAAGTCTGGAGAGAGCTCCCAGGTGGCTGGAGGAGGGTGGTCATCTCAGCAGAGATGAAGGCCCTGGCCTAAGGCGGGAAGAGATGTGGAGGTTGGGCAGCAGGGAAGGGAGGTACTGGCACTGCTGTCAGGAGGACAAGCCGAACGGAGCGGGGAGGATTGTGGGTCTGAGTACAGAGGGGTCTCAATGTCCAGCCGAACCCCTCCACGCTGTGCCTACACCTGGGGGCTCCACAGACCATGGCTGTCCCCGAGGCATCTGTGTCCAGAGCTGCAGAGGGACACAGGAGTCACTCCTGGTGCGGTCAGGTAACCGCACACCCCAGGTTCCCCCCAGCCAGGCGCCCAACAGAATTAAATTACCATATTGGAAATAGCAAAGTAAACACCAATAGGTAAAGTGCAAATTAAAGCCGTCCCTCCCAGATACCTTATTTATAGACCTGAGCTCAGTGGCCGCGCCCTCCTGGGCAGGAGCCACAGGAGCAGAGCAAGGCACCTGCCCGGTGCCAGCCCATTCCCCGGACGCTGGGCTTCTCTCTGGCAGGGGTTGTGGCAGGACCCACCTGAGGCCCGACCACCCCCAGCATCTGGCCTCCCAGAGGGGTGAGGAGGGGCCACCCATGTGCCTGGGCTTCAACAGCTTGAGGGCCTTGGGGGCAGTGAAGGCTTGCTTGGTAGGAGGGAAGGAGTGGGAGTGGGGGCCAGATGAGGGGTACAAGGTCCGTGGAACCAGCGTTGGGGGTTGAGGTACTGCAATGGTAACAAGAGCTAACACTCACGTAGCGGTTACAGTTCTAAGCGCTTCCAAGCCTTAGCTCACGTCATCCTCACGAGAGGCCTATGTTCATCCCCTTTTTACAGATGGGGACACTGACGCACAGAACGGTACACCACTGCTAAGTGTCCTGTCCGGGATTCGAACCCCACAGTCTGTTCTCTTAATCACCACACTCTGCCACCTCTCCAGGGCCACTCCAGCCAATGTAGAAAACTGGCTCAGCGGCCTTGCGTGTGCCACCTACCTGGCACTTTCTCGGTCTCCAGTGTTTTCCCACCAACATACGTGCCAGCCTTCACGTAGGAAAGTGCCCAGCTCCACGCCTTGCCCAGCGGCAGCAGGTGGACCAGCTCAGTTAGGCCCTCCCAGGGCTGGGGACACAGAAATGCCCACACGCTAACTGGCTGACAGCTGCCCCCAGGGCTGATCCCCTTCATCCCAGAGGGCTGCAGGCTGAGGCATGGGACAGAGCGCACCTCCCCGTGATGCCAGCCAGTTGGGGTAGCGCCTGACCTTGGCCTTGCTGGCATGGTGCTCTAAGCCATGGAGCGTGAGGCCACGGCTGGTTAGCCACAGGTTTATTAGTGGAGGGAAGATGCCGGGCCAGGGCCAGGAAACCACACTTTGCCCAATTTGCTCATCCCACCAGACCTGGGAAGGCTGTCACCATCTTGGCGGCCGGGAGCCAGGAACAGAAGCTGTGGGCTTGGCAAGAGGGTGGACAGGAAGGAGAAACGGCCACATTTTGTAAAGGGAAAAGGCTCGCCAAAGCCTCATGCTCTCGGCCAATCGGCTGCACATCCGAGATCTGTTTCTAGTTGAAAGCCAAGGGACACCACCAGACTGACCCTTTGCAAATATCCCCGCTGCCAGGCAAACAGCACCTGCTAAAAATAGCCCCTGTCCTGAGTGGGCTGGCTGGAGGCACTGGCCAAGGGGCAGGCAGGCCCCGAGGATGGGCTCAGCCTGGCTCCTGCTGGGTGCACACCTGTCAGGGCCCTCACCTTCCCTTGTTGGGACTGGCCAGTGGAGCTCCTTGTCTCTTTGGTGAGGAGTAGGGGGAGGACTCTAGTGGTTAAAGATCAAGAGGCAGCCAGTGCGCTGGGAAGAGCCCTAAGAGGGCCTGGGTTCTGCCATCCCCAGTTGTGCGACCTTGGAGAGGTCACTTCTCCCATTTAGGGCTCAGTTTCTACATCTGCACGGAGGGTACAGCCATCCTGCCTAGTCAGAGAACAGGAGCCGGGTGAAGAAGGCCAGGGTTGCCATCCTGCGCCAGACCCTACAGGGATAAGAATACTGACTTTGAGAGCTTTCTGTGTGCCCGGCCTGGTGCTAAGCACTTTACCTGTGTCAATTCCTTTAACCCTCATGATGACCCTAGGATGCAGGTATTAGCCCTAGCTCCATTTTACAGGTGAGGAAACTGAGAACAAAGAAGTTAGGGCACTAGTCCAAGGTCACATCTAACGAGGACCCAAAGTGGGACTTGAACCCAGGCAGTCTGGCTCCAGAGCCTGGGTTTTCACCACGGCAGACACCAGGTGAGGCATGTGTCATTGTAAGGGTGGAAATGGAAAGGGGTGTGTGTATCAGCCCCATGCCCCCAAGAACCCATCTCTCCTCAAAGAGACCTTCTAGAAGCCAGAGGCCAGGATGAAGAGGCGGGAGACCCCTCACATCCCCTCCATCTCTGCTCCTCCCTCAGGGGGCCAGATGGAGCTGGGAAAGCCACTGCCGAGCCGGCAGGGTAACCGGCGTGTGAAACGTGCCCCGGTCAGAGTGCCCGGGTGGGGTGGGGGAGCGGGCTGCCAGCCATGTGGTCCCCAGCCCACGCACTGTCTGGCTGCCCGGGGGTGGGATGGGGGGCCCATAAATAGCAGGCCTCTCACCGGTGTTGGGAATAGAAACCCAATCCAAACAGTGTGGTGAGTCGGGGCTTTCCATAGTGGCCACAACCCCCAGGGGCCTGGAGGCAGCTGTGAGGGCCCCCTTCTCCTCTCGTGTTTCCTAAGGGATCAGGTCATCTTGGGGAGAAAGCCTAGCTGGCCCCAATCCTGGAATCCTTCATAGCTCAGGGAGGAACACTAAGTGGTGACAGGGACACACAGGTAATATTTATTGAGCACCTGCTAGGTGCCCGGCACTGTTTGAAGTGCTTTACATGGAGTATCCCAGTTAACTTCACCTCAATCCTATGAAATAGGCTGATGATTCTACCCATTTTACAGAGGAGGAAACTGAGGCACAGAGGAGCAAAGTCACCTGACTGAGGTCACACAGTTAGAAAGTGGTGGAGGCACAGTGTGTCTCCTGCTCCTGGGCCTGGGGGCACAAACCAGTCACACTTGGTCCTACTCTTGAGATCATCTTAGTCTGGGGGGCCCAACATTCAAGGAGAAGACAGTAGTGGCTCAGGGTGTGTACACTGCAGGCCTACCAGACAGGGCTGGGCCTTCTGAAGTTCCTGGGCTAGTCTGCCCTCTGAAACTTGAACACATCCTCCTGCACAGCAGAGCCTGAGGGGCAAGGGGGCCAGGAGGTCCCCAGAAGGGCTGACTGGCTGAGTGCCAGCCCAGCCTTGAAGGTGAGACCCGTGTTCCTGGGCCCACTCCATTCTGCAGGGAGGAGTGGAGGAAGTGGGGGGGGATTCCCCAGGGCCATTGAGAGGGGTACAAGGAAACTTTTTTTTTTTTTTTAAAGAACCAAGTGCCTTAATTTTTTTTTTAATTTTTATTTATTTATGTCTATTTTTGGCTGTGTTGGGTCTTCGTTTCTGTGCGAGGGCTTTCTCCAGTTGCGGCGAGCGGGGGCCACTCTTCATCGCGGTGCGCGGGCCTCTCACTATCGCGGCCTCTCTTGTTGCGGAGCACAGGCTCCAGACGCACAGACTCAGCAGTTGTGGCTCACGGGTCTAGTTGCTCCGCGGCATGTGGGATCTTCCCAGACCAGGGCTCGAACCCGTGTCCCCCGCACTGGCAGGCAGACTCTCAACCACTGCGCCACCAGGGAAGCCCTACAAGGAATCTTAAGGAGATAGGTCCTGAGGGTCTCACCCCATTGCCACCCACTCAGAGGCCCTTCCAGGATTCTGAGGCCCAAGGAGGGAGTTCATGGTCTACTGTTAATGCCCTTCTGAGATTTGATCAGGCTCAGATACCGCCTCCTGCCACAGGGACCCCACCAGTCTTGGGACTCTGTGTGTTTTCTTGTTCCCAGTAGCTGCCCTTCCCCAGGGTCCCTCCTTGGGACACTCATGATGCCGATTTGCTGGCCTGATGGAGGCCTTCATTTCTCTTCTCCTTCCAGGATTCGTTGCCAGCAGTCAGCAAAGACATGGAGAAATCTGGATAGAAGCCTAACATTTAGGAGTTCTTGGAATGAGGAAGTCTGTGCCCACGTGGGGCAGGGGCAGGTGGCAGCTTGTGGCCTGGATTTTGAAGCACAGGAGAAGGTTGCCCACCTCTCCACTTGGGAGACACAGGTGGGCTGGGGGGAATCAGACCCCTGCCATGGCTCCAAGGTGCTCCCGGGAGAGGGACCTTGGGCAGGTAACCAGGCGTTTTGGCGCAGGGGGTCAGCAGCTAGGGGTCAGGGAGGGTGCAGGAGAGGGAAGCTTTCTCAGAATTGCGCTCGAGGAAGAAGACACAGGCTGGCATGTGTCCTTCAAATCAAGTGGCTGGCTTGCTCTGCGTCCTCCGTACAGCTGGCTTTCCACCCTGCTGCCCCAAGAAATTGCATCTCTCACCCAAGGGAGTAGGGTGGGATGGGGTTGCCTCCAGGGGCTCCCTCTCCTGCTCCCCCATTCTCTGGGCCCTGCCTCAGCAGCCCAGCCCTTCCTGCTTCAGCTTCGTCTTATATGGCCTCCTGGGTCAGGTTGGGCCGGTAGTGGCACAGAGAGCTGGAAATTGGGTCCCTCTCCCCATAGAAGATGCTCGGTAGGTATTATTTTGAGGAAACAAGTGTTGAGAGGATGCAGAAGGCCTTTTGGAGGAAGTGCTAGGTGAGGAATTCAGAGTCTGCAGAGCTGCTGTGAACTTGGACTTGAATCCAAGGCTGGGAGAGAAAGGGCAGTGTTTCCCTCAGGCCACAGAGTCAAGAGGAAGGAAGTGGGAGGACTTCCCTGGTGGTCCAGTGGTTAAGACTCCGGGGCGTGGGTTCGATCCCTGGTCAGAGAACTAAGATCCTACATGCTGCGTGGTGCGGACAAAAAGTTTTTTAAAAATTTGAAAAAAGAGGGAGGAAGTGGGGCAGAGCTGGCTAAGGATGGCAGCCCAGGGAAGGATGCTGTGCAGAGCCCAAGGCAGACTGCTCAAGGCCATGCTGCGTGAACTGGGCACAGGAAGCGGGTGCTTGGGGTCAAATTCGCTGCCCTCTGTTCCCTCTGGCTGCGAGAAAAAGAAAGCTGCTCAGAACCACAGACCCCAGGGCTTAGCAGACCGTGGCATCCACTCTCCTACAACCTCATGGTGCCTGATGTTTAGAGCTTTTGAGTTCTGGTCTTGGCGCCATTCAGTCATTCTGCACGCATTTATCAAGTATTGATTGCACTGATCGAGGACCTGATCCAGCAGTGAACCAAAGGCAAAATCACTGCCATCGTGGAGCTTACATTTCAGTGAAGGGAGACAGGCAATGCACAAATCAATATAGAAGAGCTACCAAAAATAATAATGATAAAGCAGAGTAAAGGGAATAGAGACAGCTGGGGGGTTCAGGAGGTGACGCTGGGGCAGAGACGTGAAGCAAGTGAGAGGAAGCCATACGGCGGCTGGGGAAGAGCTTACCGGGCAGACGGAGCAGCCAGTGCAAGGGCCCTGAGGCCGGAGTTTGTGTGGCCATTTGAAAAACAGCAGAGGCAGCTGGTGGGGCTGGAGAGGGGCCAGTGAGGCGAGGTGGTAGGAGAGAAGTTTGGGGGCACTGGGAAGCCAGATCAGGCAAAGGCGTGGTGGCCTATGTGAGGCCTCGGGCTTTTACCCTGGGTGGGAGGGAGCCACTGCAGGGTCTGGAGGGAGGACAGCTGTGGGCTGTGTCCACCAGACTCGCTCCGCTGCCATGCTGGAAATAGTCTGAGGGGGCAAGGGAGGAGCAGGGAGACCAGATAGGAACTGTGTGATTTGGGGTCTGAAACTTTGCCTCTCCGACCTGGGAGCAGGAACCTCTCGGAGTTGTGGCAAGCTTTGAATTAAAATTGTTCCTATAAAGGGTTCCACCTGAAATGCAGTGATGACTCACCACGTCGTGGGAGATAATAGGTTTTTCTTGTTATCCTTCATGTGGGGTCCCCCAAGAATCATCCCCAATAGGTGACCTTCCTGCCTCTCCTTGAATCCCCCTGGCCATGGGAGCTTTCCAGGAGGGTCTAGGCTTTTCACAGGAGACAGGTATGCAGGGCCTGCAATGTTCTCCAACATTCCCTCTGATACCCAGGCAGGCAGTCCCCCCAGGAGAACACTAATAGGCCGTGGCTTGGGTAGCTGCTGCCAGGCCCGTCAGAGCTGACCTGGGCTGTGGGGCTCAGGGTTACCCAGAGCAGGACTGCCCATGTGAGTGGGATGGATGGCAGAGCCAGGGAGAGGGCAGGAAAGAGGTGGCAGATGTGTCTAGGAGGGATTGGGGGGATGCACGTGGTTGTCACACTGTCACAGCTTCTCCCTCCTTCCTGACACCCGTGCCCTGGGGCAGATCCAGGGCAGCCTGCACCGGCTGGCAGGGCTCCTTGTCTCCCACGGTGCTCAGGCAGCCAAGCAGGCAGGCTCTTCTCACTGGTTCCTCGAGCATGGCTGGAGCCACTGTCCTACACAAATATATGACGCTCTGAGCCTGGCTGGGACCTCGCAGACACATGGGGTAACCCTGGCCTTGGACCAGAAGCAGCCTGTGGCTGGTGAGGCAGAAAGGCTGGGACTGCCATTGGTCAAGAGCCTGCCGTGGAAAGGCCCTGCTCATTTGCACCTCGCGGTAGCTCTCCCTGGAGGACACTGTTGGTACCACCCTCAGATCCTCCAGGTTCCCCCAGATGTCTTTATGGGGCCTGGGCACCTCCTCTGCCTTCTGTGGCCCTCCCCTTTGGGCACACTTCCCTGGGTGATGGCCCCAGGCTACAGGACCTGCCTTGCCTGCAGAGCCAGAAGTACCTGGAAGTTTACACCCCAAAAGTGGCCCTTAGCCAATGACTAAGGAGCAGGAGAGTGAGAAACCAGCTCCCTTACCTCTGATGGGGACAACCTTGAGAGCCCCCCCGTGGGACAGGCTGAAAGCACCCTCTGCGCCCCTGTTGGCCTCTTCGTCTCCTGTCCAGCTACACTCAGTCTCTCGCCAGTGTCCTTGGGGAGCTCTGCCTTAGGAAATCACTTAGCTGTGATTCCCCATCTCAGCATCTGCTTCTGGGGAACTGGACCTGAGACACCTTCTAAGGTGATAGTAGTAGTTGTAGCAGTGACAGCTAACATTTATTAGTGCCTGCTATGGGCAAAATATTGTCTTAAGTGCTTTACCATACTAACCTCACAACAACCAATGAAGTAGTTACTCCCATTATCCCCACTTCACAGATGAGGAAACCAAGGTACAGGTAGGATAAGTCAGTTGCCACAGAGATACTATTGTTATCCTCATGCAGATAAGTGGCAGAGTCAGGATTCTTATTTGATACCTCTTCTGGTAAGGCATGGACACACACAGACACTCATACACGCACACACGCATACACACACAGACGCATACACACACACACGCATACACACACACACACACATATTCTGATGACGCAGCCTGCAGGGCTCATGGGCCAAACCACAGCAGACACTGTGCCTGGCACTGAGTAGGCATTTGGAGGATGTCCCATAACATGGTATGGCTGAAGATCCAGGGCAGGCCACCCCATCAAGCCATGATTTGTCCCTATGGGTTCAACGAGGGCAACCTTGGGGCTATTTCTTGTCCAATCCCTCTCTCACATTCAAGGGGGCAGGACAAAAGAGGCCCATCGAGTGAGGGCAGCCCTTGGGCCTCCAGATGTGTGGTCATTGCTTGGCTCATCCCACACTCATAAAAAGTCCCCTGATTAAATACATGAATTACCTCAGGCCTAAAGGTGGGGCCACAAACCAATTAGGCTCCACAGAGCCAGATTTTTGGTGGAGAAAACCAAATATGCACATACATATGCATATTAAATTGAATCAACAAAAAATACCGTTCCCAATAACTTTTGAACAAACAAAATCATAATCAAATCCAGAACCGTGAGCTCTAGGGCCCCCACCCTAGGCCGCTCATTTTGCCAGAAGCCACAGGGGCCCCCAGACAGGCAGGATGGAGACCCCAGCCTCTAAAAGTACAGACTACCTGGGCTGGGGTCTTGAGGAGGCCTAGGGAGCATCTTGACCATCAGGACCCAGGAGAGGGGAGTGTCCAGGAAAGGCACTCAACTCAAAAGGCATTTTCCATTCTCAACTGAACAGCCAAGCGCTCTGTGTGTGCCAGCTCAGCCCCACCCTCTCCTGGGCCCCCGCCCCAGCTCAACTGGTCACTCAGGCCGCAGATGCAACCAAGGAGGTCTTCCATCACCTCATACACACCAGGCCCGAGCCCTTTCAGTCCCAGAATCAGAAAGAAGGAGAACCCAGTCACGCCCACCAGGCGGATTCTGGGAGAGAATGTTGCTCTATGTCTGGATCCCTGCTGCTGCCTCCCAACGGCTCCCAAAAGGGGCTTCCCCTGTGCACGCGGGAGGCCCTCCTTGTCCGGTGGAGGATGTCAATGTACCCTTTGTCACAAAACCCTTTCAGAAGTGAAGCTATTCAGACAGGGCGGCAAACTTTGGGACGATTCATTACCAGGCTGGGCAGCCACTGCCAGCCGACTCCCTCCCCTCCTGTTTCCGTTCTTCCCTGGGGTGGGGAGCCAGCCTCGGTGGGAGCCCGCACTCCTCCTCTCACGGCTTCCTGCGGGGGCGAGACTCAAGCAGGGCAAGACTGAAAGGCCTCATGGCCTCTAGTGATGTCCCAGCCACGCAACGTCCCCTGAGCAGCGTGCCAGCTGCGGCGCCAGGCAGAGAGGCTGGTGGGTACCCGCTGTCCAGAGAGGGGCAGCTCCGTTTCCTCGGGGCTCCAGATGATTTCAAGGGTCCTGCTCCCCTTCACTCTGATCCCCCTTCCTAGGGCAGCCAGCAGAAAAGAGGGACCCTGTGCCCAGCACAGTGCCAGGCAGACAGTGGGTATCGACAGATGTTATTGAATAAATGGTCAGGTTGCCACTTCCCACTTATGACACCAGCCCCTCAGGAGAGCGATTCCGGTCAGAGCCTCCAGGACTGGGGAAACCACTTGTGCTCCTGGCCCCAGAGCAAAGCCCTCCCTCCCTTCCTGACATGCCCTCCCCAAACGCCCTCCCCCCCCCACCCCCCGCGTGGCCTGTGACGACTCTGGCTCCACCGTCCCCCCTCCCCCACCTGTTCTTCTCTCCTCATTTTCCTTTCTCACTCCCCATTCCTCAGTCTCTTCTCCCTCTATCCCTTCCGCAGACATCTTCGGCACTCCTACGCTGTGCTGGCCTGTGGGAACAGGACTAATGGGCCATGGTCCCTGCCCCAGGAAAGCAAGTGGCAGCAGTCACCATATGCTGGAGTTTAAGGGCCGGGTAGACGTGTATGTCAGAGGCTCCGGAGTCCCCGTCCTGCCTACAAAGGGGAGAAGGCTTCCCAGAAAAGGGCCATTGAAATGAGTCTTGAAAAATGTGTGCTTATGAGATGGAGAAGGTGAGTGTGGGGGAGGGTATTGCTTCTAGAAGGAACAGCTCTGCAAAAGCCTGGACACAAGACAGAGCACGGCATGGGTGGGGAGGGGACTCCGGGATCCAGTGTGGCGGAAGTGGAGTCACTCCAGGGTCCTCTTCACCTCTTCCCATCCATGACCCACCCCTCTTTCCTTTTGCCCTGACCTGTAGCAGAATAGCTCTCCAGTCAAGGTCAATAGGAGGGCATGGGATGGGGGCATCTGGAGTCGGTACCTGGCTCCACCGCCCATAGAGGGTGCTGCCAGTCTCTCTGCCCAGACTCCCCATCCCTTCTCCAGCAGCATCTGGTGGGAGCAGCTTAGCACTCCTGCTACTTGTAGTTCTGGCAGGACTGCTAACAGTTGTCCCCATGCTCCTGGCTACAGGGAAGGCCTGGGATCAGAGATGGCCTGTCGTAGAATCCCATCCTCTTGGGCAGAATGATGGGTCCTGGGACAAGCATGTAATCCAAGACCTCTCCTGGATTTCACATACAGCCCCTAGGAAACAGAGATGCTCTGTACACCTCAGTAAAGAGCAGGAATAGGGTTGTGGTGAAAATTAAGGGAGATAACAATACACTGATATACAGTGTTTCATTCAACGACTCCCTAAGTGCTTGGTGAATGTTATCTTTTGTTTCTATTCTCTTTTTCCTTCCCCGCCACACACTCCAGATTGCTCAGGCTACTCACACCCCTCCTGGTACACAGGGGCACACTGGGGCCTGGAGAGAGGCTGTGATGTGTTCCCTCACTAAGTCTCCTGACTCCAGGGCTGGTTCTCACCCCAGTCACTGCTCTGGGTGAGAGGTGGCTTTCTCACAGTGATGGGTGTGTGTAACAGACTGGCTTTGCCATGGCCAAGCAGAGAGGCAGTGGTGCCTCAGCCTACCGTGGGGACAGTGGCGGAGTGCAGACCTGGTGCCTCCCAGCTCACAGCCTTCCCCACATGTCTCCTCCCGCCCCTGCTCGAAGCCCTGGCTTCTACGGGCTCCTTCTGTGTCCCTGCCCTGCCATAGCCTGGCACAGGAGCCAGGCCTCTGGGGTCACTCTGCCCAAACCACCGCATGTTTCAGAGTAACCTCTGCTGTTCCCGTGGGAGTGGGACAACCAGGAAAAGGCCTCGAAAACCGACCTGGAAGGCTTTTCAAACAAAAGAGTGTGATTTCCTTCAGGGGAGGGAAGGAAAAGGGAAAAAATACCCCCCACGGTCCTCCTTGGCTCCAAGTGCCTCAGTCACCGTCTTGGGTGCATTTAGTGGTTTGGCAACTCTGGGTATATTTTAAAATCTGCTGTCCAGGCAGAGAGACAAAGGAGGCTGGTGTAGGGCCAGGGGAGACCTCAGAGGACAGGGGTATTCATCTTGTTAAAAATAGCCCACCCCGTTGCTATTTCTATAGAGCTTGGCAAACAGAGCTGTATGATTTTCCCTTTTTTCGGCCATGCTTTGCTTGGACCATCTGATAAAAATAGTAGATAACAAGCTCAAAAAAAGCTGGGCTAATTTTACATGTAAGCCCCACTTGGAGTGGGCCTGAAGTAGGGTGACCAAGGAGCAGGGGGGGTGGCCGAGAAGGGGAGCAGCCTGGGTAGTTGGGTGGGGGCAGCGCCTGTGACCACAGAGGACCAGGGAAGGGAGGAGGGCAGAACTCAGCCCAGGGAGGAGACGCGGGAAGGGACAAGATGCTTCCTCCTGTGTCTACAGCTCAGGGTCAACAAACAGAAGCTGGGCCCTCCTGACCCACCGCGGACTTTGCAGTTTCCCAGGCCCTGTTGGCCCCAGCCCCGACCTTCAGCCCTGTTCCCACCACCATCCCCGACATGGGGAGCCTGGGCTGGATAGGAAGCAGGCACTGGGCATACCTCTAGGTTGGACTCACAGTGCCAGAGCTTATGGCAGGGAGAAGAGCCTTCTGGAGAGATACCTGAGGCCTGAGGTGGTGTGAAGAAACAGCAGGGGCTGCTTACACTGGGGGAGGCTCCGGGGCAGAGGGGGACTGGCCATTTGCAGGGAGTAGCTTGAAGACCCCATGCAGGTCAGCCTCCATGGCCAGAGGCAGAGGTCTGCTACCCTTTAAGCTAGAGATGAGGGCAGGCCCCCAGCTCACCCACCAACTTCTGGAGCAGAGGGCTATGGGGTGGTGTGGCCTGCAGGGCCACTGGATTAACTCTTCGAAACTTAAGCCCTTGGACGTAAGAGCCTGGAGACTCCCCATAGGCAGAAGTTGTTTCTCGCCATGAGACTCTCACTCTTCCTAAGAAATGCTCTTTGTGGGAGGAACATTTTTAAGCCCAGGCCCTGGCACACAGCAGGCTTCAGTATTTTGAATAAACAGATAAGAGGGTGAGTCAATGCGAGGGTGCAGCAGGGGTAGACCAAGGCTTCAGGCTTCTAAGCCAGTATCTCCCAGGGAGGGCAAATGTCCGCAGCTGCCCCCAGAGCCATCCCTTGTTTAGCATAGCCACCTCCTGTCCACAGCCAGAGGGTCAGTCCTGAAGGCACTGCAGCCACCAGCAGCCACCCAAGAACTGAGTTAACTCCCTGGGATTTTTTCCCCCCATCATTACCTCTGACAGTCATCTCTGAGGATCACATCCTTGCCAGGGAGCACCGTGGGCTGTGAACTCCCTGCTGTCCCCTCCCCCTTCATTGTCCTAGGCGATGTTGACTTTGCAGGAGTCGATGGCAGCCCATGTGGCGGGATGCTGGGCCCATTGACTGGCGGGGCTGATTTCTCAGCTGAAACTTCAACGCAGGTAAAAGGCAAACAAAGAAACAGGAGGCCGAAAGGCACCTCTGTCCAGGGGCATGGGACCTGAGGCAGGCAATGGGAGGATAGTGCCCAAATGAGCCTTAAGACACTCTCCCCCAGATCCAGCTAGCCCCTCAGATCTCCTTGGGTTTTCTGGGCTCAGTTAATTCCACCTTGAATATGTGGTTCCCAGAGCAATGGTTCCTCGGGGTTAATAATGACTAAGAGTTGGCACTGAGTGCCACCAAATGTGTGCCACCAAATGTGTGCCAGGCACTGTGCTATGTCTTGTGTAGGCATCACCAAACCCCACCAGGTAAGTAGCTGAGTATTATTATCAACCTTGTTTTCCAGATAGAAAATAGAGGCTCAGAGAGGTTAAGTAATCTGCCCAGGGGCACACAGCTAGAAAGTAGCAGCAGAGCAGGGAATCAGACCACTTTCTCTCTATTACTCAGAAGGTCACTGCTACACCCTTTCCGAGCCACCATCATCTCTCACCTGGTCTGCTGTAGGGCCTCCTTGCTGGTCGTCTGCTTCTGCCCTCACTTGTCCCTTATAGTCAATTCTCTACACATCAGCCAGAGTGAGCCTGTTAAAGTATAAGTCAGATCATGGCCTTCCTCTGCTCAGCTCACTCATGACTGTACTGTGACCAACAAGGCCCCACGTGATCTGCTTCCTTGCTACCTCCCTGAACTCAGTCCCTCCACTTGCCCCCTCACTCTACTCCAGCCACCCTGGCCTCGGCATTGTTCCTTCAACACAAGCATACACCTGCCTCAGGGCCTTTGCACTTACTGCTCCTGCTGCCTAAAATGCTCTTCCCCATATATCCATATGATTCACTCCCTCATGTCTCTACTCGAATGTCACCTTTTCAGAGAAAACTTACCTGCCTTTCCTACCTGCTTCCCATCTCCTATCTACTCTCCACACCCTTGCCTTGCCCTGCTTTATGTTTCTTTGGAGTAATTATGGCTACTGATGTATATGAATGTTTATCTGGGTTTGTTTGTTTTTTTTTTTTTTTTATCTTCACCTACCAGAATGTGAGCTCCAGGAAGGAGGGGTTTTTATCTGTTTTGTTCATTGCTGTACCCACAGAGCCTAGAATGGTGACTGGCACATACTAGGTGCTTAATAGTTGTTGGACAAATGAATTAAAGAATGAACGATCTAGAGCTGCAGTTTTTCTGTATTCTGCTGTTCCTACCTCTGTGCTTGCCCTCCTCAAATTCTCCTTGTGGGCACAAGCTATGGCAGCCCCTTCCTGCAGATTTAGGGACCCCTCAGGCTGAGGACTGACTGTAGTTCCTGTTTATTCTACTCTCTACTTCCATCCACACCCAGCCCCCCTCCCTTAGCAGCATAGAGCCCTAAGCACATAGAGGGTGATTGAGAA
Source organism: Balaenoptera ricei (assembly GCF_028023285.1). Classification (NCBI taxonomy): domain Eukaryota; kingdom Metazoa; phylum Chordata; class Mammalia; order Artiodactyla; family Balaenopteridae; genus Balaenoptera; species Balaenoptera ricei. The sequence goes on from NC_082649.1 coordinate 32,219,770, forward strand.
AAGTCTATGGAAACTTAGGGCTTTGCATACCTGACTTATTCCCTCACTAAAAGCTGGCCAGCTGCTGAGGAGGGGAACGGAATCCATTCTAGTTGTTCTGGGTGATCATCCAGCAATGACCGGCTGGGCCCCACTCTGGAAGCACTGCTTTGGACTCAGACCCTGGTGCACAAGATTGTGCTGCCTTGTCCACGTGCATGAAGGTCCACTGACCCAGAGTGGATGGTCAGGTAACCATACTCGTGGCAACACTGCCCTGTTCACCTGTTCAGGCCGCCCTGTTCACCCCTGCCGGCACCCTCGCGTGGCTGCACGGGCCCTTGCTCTTGCCTGCCGTGGCCTTGAGTCCACCACCTCCCCAGCTCCTCCCTGCGGGGGGACAGGCCTGCTCTCTGCTCAGACTCTACTCCTGGGTCCTGGGCAAAGCGTTTGGACCCTTGGGACCTTGGTTTCCTGGTCTGAGAGCAGGGAGCCTGGGGCAAGCTTCAGCTTCCCTTTAAGCAAACCTAGATTTATACAAAGGTTCCCTCAAGGAATTCTCTCTCTACTTTTACAGAGGGATTCACCACAGATCTCTTCAAATAACCAATGACCTTATGACTTAGTATATAGGATGTGAGTTACAGAATAAAATTCTGATAGAGGCTGGTTCCTAGACCTCGTTGCTGGCCACCCCCACTCCTGCCTTGCTGGTGGGTCTCTGGGGGACTGTGCGTAGAAGGCCAGTGTATTAATAAAAGAACTTTGGCAGGTTCTTTGCGTGAAATTGAGGTGACCTGGCCCCTCTCAGGCCACCTGTCTGTACCTTGGGGGCTGCGGGGTTCTGCCTGGTTCCAGCGTGCTCTGGGCGTTGCTAGACATCTGAGGTCTGGGGTAGTGGGGGTTGACAGTGCTGGGCCAAGGACAGCGTGGCTTAGGGGGAGGCGCTTCTCCTGGACCCTGGGAAAGGCATGCCTCCAGGAACCCTGGCTGTTCTCCTGGAACTCCCTAGACAAGGACGGATCAGGCTTCCGGACTGCGAAAAGGAAGGAGGTCTCTTGGTGTAAGTAAGGTCTATCTCGGAGGTGCCTCTTGGTTTGTTCATCTAGCAAGCATTTATAGAGTGCCACATGTGCCGGACATGGTACCAAGAGCTGGTAGAAAAACACAGGCCCAGCCCTGCCTTGGAGGGGTTGCAGTCTGTGGAGAGGCAGACATTAGGCCCTGGAACAGGACTGGCCCTTGGTAAGAGGCCATGGGAGGCACACAGGGCAGCTGCCTCAAAGGGTTTTACAGACTTTGCTCCAGTCTGTGACATTGGAATTGCCATGCCCATTACAGATGAGGAAATGGAGGCCTGGTGAGGTTGGTTTATAAATGGCAAAAACAAAACCCAAACTAGCTGTTCTGGCTCCAGGCTGATGTTCCTACCCCTCCTTAAAGTTTTTCCTCTAGAGACATCCTTCCCCCTCACCTCTACGCTTAAACTTGAACTTGTATTTTTAGGAGGGGCAGTAGATTTCCTCTAGGACTTCCATTTTCTGACCTGGATCCTTTGTTCCAACAGAAGTGATCTGCAAGAAGATGAGTGAGAGTTAGAGGTTCAAACCTGGGAAAGAAAGCAGAGCCACTCTGATAAAGCAGTATAGGGTAGTGGTTTAGAGCAAGGACTCTGGAGCCAGACCAAGTAGGTTTAGATCCCAGCTCTGCTACTTATCAGCTGTGTGACACTGCTTTACCTGTGCCTCGGTTTTCTCTTCTGTAAAATGGAGTGATAATAGTACCCGTCTCCTAGGGTTATGAGATAACCTTTGAGTGACCTGATAAATGCAAGATGCCTAGAACAGTGCAGAGCACAAACAGAGTGTCAGACAAGCATTAACATTATTGAGAAGCAGGATTTCTAGCACCATGTCTGGCTCCTGGTGATATGGACTCAGAGCTTTTGCATTAAAAGAACAGAGAGAGAGAGAGATTATCATAAACACCTAATCATCCTTCAGAACCCGTTCAAACAGGACCCTTCCTCTAGGCCCCTGCTAGAGTGCTTGCTCTCCCTGCTTAGGGCTGTCACAGGAGTTTGCATCGCTTAATCAAAAGTAGGGGAGGGAAAGAGAATTCATATATATGAGCGCCTATTATACATAGGCACTGCTAGGCCCTTTCTAGAGTTTATTTCATTTATTCTCCACAATGACACTTAGAGGTGATATAATTATCCCCTCTTTAAAGGTGAAGAAATGGGGTTCAAAGAGGTAAGAGACTTACTTAGTAAGCTAGAAATCAAACCCACTTAGCATTTATCACACCGTGTTTAGTTCCTGGTTTCATGTCTGCCTCCCTGGCAAGGCTGATAGCACTAAGGAATTTTTAACCCAGGTTGGTGACATAGGCAGTTTTCTGAGAAAGGGGATATATACTGCTCATCACTCATCAAGAAGACTTTTGCTCCCCAAAAGGTTAAGAACTCGCATTCCCCACTTCTTTAGACCCTCAGAGCCCAGCAAAAGGCCAAGTACTTGTCAGTACTCAGATGCATTTATTGAATCAATGAACGAACAAATGAATGAACCAAGGAAGAGGAAAGAACAAACCAGGCAAACACTGAGGGAGGGCAGGATTGAATCCATAAGTGAATCTGAAGGAAACAGGATCCTTGTCTTGATTCTCTTTATTACTCTGGAAGAAAACCAACAGCCTGGACGTAGACCCTCACTGCAGGGGGCCGTGCTGTAGTGTAAGAATGAGCTCTGTTTTTGTTTGCCTTCCACCACTGGGCAGCGAGCCCCGTCCACAGTCCTCACCCCCTCTAGAGCCTCCCCTCTCAGGGCCCACTCCTCCACGCCTGGCCCCTCTCAGAGGAGGCCCCTCTCTGCATCACTGGAGCGGCAAACACCCCTTTTCCTCGGGTGCCTGCCTCAGGCCTGGGAGGGCTGGGGGAAGGGCTGGGAAGGAGGCCCAAGAGGCTCTGTTGGGACCTCTCTGGCCTCTTCTCCCCCGGGCCCTCTGAGGACCAGTGGGAGTCTGGCACCCAGTAGGTGCTTGGTAGATGGCTGGCAATGGAAGGGAGCCCAGGTTTCGGGGGGTGGGCGCTCCCTCCCTGTGCCCCACCGCAGTCTGCCAGCTGTAGAACCAGTGGTCCCAGTCAGTGTGGGCTTCTCTCAGGCCCCGAGCGCATGCCCATAAACACCCTCCTGGGGGCCACCCCCACCCCCCCCAGTACTGGAGGCTCTGGCTTTCCCATCAGGGGCCCCAAGGGGAAAGTGACCAGTGGGGTAGGGGACAGAGGCCAGAGCCTTGGTCAATCTGCCTGTGGCTGGCGTCCTGTGGGGTGCCGGCTGGCAAGGGGCACCTCCCCCTTCCCCACACAGAGCTGGCAAGACAGCCGGTTCATGTCTTCTTCAGCCACAGCTTGCAGAAAGCATGTTCCCCTCAGAGCCACGGGCCACTGGCCAGTCCACTGGGGACACCCCTCAGGGAAGGGAGGGTTGGGAGGGGCAGGGCGGGCACCCAGGCTGGCGCACTGTGGCCAGCCACCCTGCTCCGTGGACTGGCGGTTTTCCCGTCTGGCTCCCTGCGGCCCAGACGGCCCCAACACGTCACTGTGGGGTAAGCGGGCTCCTGCCCAAACTCGAACTCACAGCTCGAGCTCCCTGAGGCTCAGAGCCAGGGCCCAAGGAGGAGGGACGGGGAGAGAACAGAGGAGCCGATGCAGAGCTCCCGGGCGTGGCTCACAGTCCCGGCAGAGCAGGGAGTGTGCTGAGCCAGAGCCGGGAATACCGAGAGGGGCAGATCAATCTGCGGAGCTCCCGGAGGAGGTGGGGCAGAAGTGGAAGAGAAGCTGCGGGAAAGGAAGAGAAAGACTCTGCACAGAAGAAAGGACAGGAAGCTGGGTGGCCAACCAGAGCACTCCTGCCTCTCTTCACTTACCTCCTGACGCTCCCCAAGCCCATCGGTCTTCCTCAAGAAGCCAGGACTCTCCTGCCCCCGGGCCTTTGCACGTGCCATTCCCCCCACCGGAAGTGCCTTCCCAACCCTTCCTCACAACTCCATCCTTCAAGGCCAGCTCCCAAGTTAGCCCCTCTGTAAAGTCTTCCCTGATTCTCCCTAACTAGAAGCAGTGTCTCCTTCTGAACTCTCAGAACACGTGGTTTATGTAGCCCATTCTTTCTGTCTGCTTTGCCCCTCACATATTCATTCATTCATGCAGGCAGACATTATTTAAACAGCCACTATCTTAGGTGCTGGGGGATGCTGAGTAGAGTTAGACTTGCATCCTGCTCTCAAGGAGATGGTGATTGTGGAGAGAGAGTAACATAAGCAAATCACCCTTCTACAGTGACACAAGTGCTAGAATTCAATTCCGTAAGCATTTAAATGAGCACCTACTATGAGGTGGGCAGCAAATAGGCACTTTTGAAACCTAGTCCTGACCCTCAGAGGCACTACCTTAGCTGAGGGTCCAAAGCCTCAGCCAAAACAGGTAGTTGGCAAAGGGCTTTTGAAACTCAGGAAATAACATTGCTAAGGTACCGACTTGGCAAGTTGGGGCACTGCAGTTTCAGGGTCCCGTTTAGCTAGAGTCATAGAGGCCGTGAGAGGCATGTAACTGGGGAGGTGGACTGGGGCCAGAGCACCAAGGCAACCACACCTGGAGCTGGGGTCCAAGGCCCATTCTCCACCGTTCTCTGTTTGGGGAGGCTGGCTCCCAAGGACACCATCACTCCAGTTCCCCCGCCCTCTGGCTTCTCATTGAATTGAGCCAATGGGAGATACCAGCAGGTGATCTGAGGATGGAAGGAAAGAGAGGACCCCAGAAGCCTTGCTAGACCACAGTTTGGCAGTGGGTTGTGTCCCTCTATCTATGGCCACAGATCCTTGCAGGCGACCCCTCTCCTGAAGCAATGGCTACTGCCCTGGTCCCTATAGGCCGAGGGGTGGCTCCAACCCATGTTGGTTCCCTCGGCTCTGCTCACACCCCTGTAAATAACCCTGCATCCAACTCTCTTCAGTTACCCCTTTAAGACAGCCTCAGAAGCCTGTTGGGACCCTGACCCATTGAGACTTGCTTCTGGAGGCCTGGGAGGAGCACTGGAGGGCCTTAGGACAGAGAAAGAGCCTGGAGGAGTGATGGAGGCTCCACTGACATGGCACTTTGTGGGACGGAGAAGCAGAGGAAGGTATTCTAGGCAGAGGGCAAAGCTTCTGCCACAGCACAGAGATGGGAACGTGTGAGGGACACAGGCCAGGGTGACTGAGCTCAGGACACCAAGGCAGAAGGCACAGGGAGTAGGAAGAGCAGGAGGCAGGAGGGAAGGCCCTCATTGTGTGCTGGGAAGTTTGCTCTTTATCCCGTAGGTAATGGGAACCATGAGAGCTTTTTTTTTTTTTTTTTTAATTAATTAATTAATTAATTAATTAATTTTTGGCTGTCTTGGGTCCTCGTTTCTGTGTGAGGGCTTCCTCTAGTTGTGGCAAGCGGGGGCCACTCTTCGTCGCGGTGCGCGGGCCTCTCACTACCGCGGCCTCCCCCGCCACGGAGCACAGGCTCCAGACGCGCAGGCCCAGCAGTTGTGGTGCATGGGCCCAGTCGCTCCGTGGCATGTGGGATCCTCCCAGACCAGGGCTCGAACCCGTGTCCCCTGCATTGGCAGGCAGATTCCCAACCACTGCGCCACCAGGGAAGCCCCCATCAGAGCTTTTTAAAGCATGACATAGTGTGCATTTTAAGCAACTCACTGGTGGCCTCTTGGGGACAGACTGGTGGGGGGTTGTGGGGCATGTCTGGATGAGAAGCCAGAGAACCTGCTGGAAGCCTGATAGAGAAGGCAGCTGAAGAAGAGAGCTTGGGAAGACTCGGCAGGTTTGAGAGGCAGAACTGACCAGAACTTGCAGATGCTGGCTGTCTGGCCACAGGGCTCTGCAGTCACGGTTGGTCTGACTTCATGGATGAGCAGGGACGCCAGAGGAGGAGCAGGTGTGGCAGGGGACGGGGGAGGACTATGAGGGAGGGAGGGGTCTGGGGGAGAGGCGAGGGCTAGAGACAGGAGCTGCGGGTGGAGGTGTTGGCAGGAGCCAGAGATGTGGATGAGATCCTGGGCCCACTCTCTCCAGAGCAGGCAGAGGAAAAGGCCAAAGAAATCAGAAAGCGCAGGGCGTCCTGGGAGCCGAGGGAAGAATATCCAGCTAGTGTACACAGGAGTCCGCTGTCTGTAGGACAGACATCCCACCATGCCCAGGTGCAAACACCCCACATGCCCAGGGGCAAATGCCCTACTACGCCCAGAAGCAGGCTAGCCCATTGGGAAAGACTCCATTTCTGTGCACTACAAATCTCTGAGACCCTTTTGGGGGAATGGGACAAACATTTCTTGAATTACTATCTCATTTAACCTTCATATCAAGTGCCTCAGACAGATGAAGTAACTTGACCACACAACTTAGGTAACTGGGGAGGCTGGGATTTGAACCAGGGCAGTCCGGCTACCCCCTCGGTGTCTCTGTGTAACCTGCCTCGTGGTCACACACGCCTCAGCTGCTTTCTGTCCATGTCAGGAGCTCATTTCCTTCCTCTCCAGGGCAGCACTCTGGGGCTCCGAGGAGTCTTGTCTCCGTTGCTCCCCCCATGAGTATTAATCCTGCTGGTGGAGCAGCCCCCGCAGAAACCCAACCTGCACTCTGTAGGACAGAGTTACTGGGTTTGAAGAGTGTTCCCGCGGCACCCGCGTCTCCCCATCCTCCTCTCTGAGCGGGGGTTTCAGGGTCCCTCTCCATCCCCGTTTCCCAATCCTCAAGTTCTGAAAACCTGAAACATAAGGAAAAGCCTCATGGGAATTTAGAAGCAGGCTCCGCTTCAAATAAATTCAACACGTGAAAACTGAGACCAATGGTCCTTGACTGATGATGATGTCCCATCTTCTTTTGCTTCCCAAAAACATGGTGGAGCCTGGGGTCCCTCCCAGCCCTGAGATTCTGTGGTTCTAGGAACTCCTCTGCAAGGCCTTAACCCTCCCCAAGGCCATGAGGTCTCTGCTTGAGACAGTTGCCAGGACTTCTTCCATGGACCCCATGCCCCGCCCCCACCCCTGCACAGGAGGCAGCGTGGCCAGCCCACCAGGACAGATGCACCCCCCACACACACACACACACAGACACACACACACACAGACACACAGATACACACACACACACACACACACAGACACCCCCTGCATCTCACAGCTGCAGCCCTAATCTTAGACTTGTTTAAAACTGAATTATGAGCCTGTCCTGCAGTAGCTGAGAAGCTGAGGTGGAAGAGGATTTACTGGTCTCATTAAATCACGTGCTTATTGTTAAGTGAGCTGGCCAAGGAGGTGCTCCGTGTCCCTCCTCCTCCTCCCCGGGTCCCGCCAAAGTGCCCACCCTCTCGCCCACAAAGACCACCTCTGGGGCCCTGTCAGCTTCTTCCAGAGGCCCACACCAGTGCCCCAACCCCACACAACTTGCAGTGGTGGGCAGAGATTATTTAATCCCCACTGTAGAGATAAAGAGACCTGAGGTCTCAAAGAGGGGAGGCCATTTGCCTTGGGCCGTGATGCAAGGAGGCAAAAATGGAACAAACAGGCTTCTGAACCTGGTGACCCTGCGCCCCTGATTTTACAAGCATGTGTAAGCTCTGGGGCCTTTTCTGGGAAGAGGTCCTTAGCCTTAAGTAGAAAGGGTACAGGGCACATAGTAGGCACAGAGCCCAGCTCTCCCCGTAAGATCTCAGGCTATTAAGATGAGACCCTTGAGAAAGCACAGAGGCCTGCCCTGGGGGGTCGGGGGAGGAACCCCAGAATCCAGTACCTCATCCCAACCCCACCCGCTGGTGTTGGTGAGTCACAGCCTGAGTGCTGGGGGACAGGTTCACAGCCCAGTGTGAAATTCTAACCAGGGACCAATCACTCAGCCTGGTCCTCACCCCCAGCCCCTCCCAGCCAGTGCCCCCACCCCCATATCTGCAACCACATTCCCGCTCCCCATGGCCCTCTGCCCCATCCACTGTTTACTCACATGCTCCACTCTCTCCGCTCACATTCCTGGCAAGTCCCCTCCCCACCCACTGTCTCCAGGCACCCCCCACTCACCCCCTGCCCCAGGTGCCCCTGGACAGGCCCTGAACCTGGAACACTATGAGATTCCTGCCAGGCTACCTTCCCAAGGGACCAAGCTGAGCCCAGGGGACTTGACCAGGGCACCCAGGCAGCCGGCAGGCTGTCTGTGTTGGTGTTGGCAGGACCCACTGCCTCGTGCTGCCCCCGAAAAGAATTCTGAGGAATCTTTGGCTCTGTCTAGCTGGCGTTTCTACTGCTTAAGGCTGGAGGAGGGGCAGGGCCAGTGACGCACGGTCCCTTGACATCGGCAGCCCTCCTGTCCACCAAGAACGTGCAGGGGTCTAGCCTGAACCCCACAGCCCTGTCCAAGTCCCCACAAGGGACCCCTGTTCCAAGTAAATGGCACTGCAGGCATTTAAAAGTGTTTCTCATTCAGAGTCTTATGAGAGGCCCATAACATACCAGTTTGGGTAGGTTCGGCGGGGGTGGGGATGGTTATTCACCCATTTTACAGGAAAAGGGACTGAGGCCCAGAGAGCAGACCTGAGGCCAAGGTGGAAGGCGGTGGCACAGCAGGGGCAGGTACTCAGAAGTCCTCAACCCCATCTGGGGTGCTCGTCCCCATCCAGGCTGGACAGAGACAGGGAGGCCGCACAGGTTCTGCAGAGCTCTGGCAGACAGACCCTATCAGGGGCCACTTTCTGTTCAGCTGGAAGGAGACTCCTGTCACAGAGGCTAACCCGCATCCTCACCCAACAGGGCTGACCTGCAGAGTTGGGAGGGGAGCAAATGTCCCCCAGGGGGCTTTTAAGCCACCCCTGCTAGGACATCCCAGATGGGGCTAGTTGATCCATGCATTTGTCTCTCTGGATTTAGTCCCTTAAGGACATTGAGGAAGGGCTTTAGTTTCCCCCACAAGTTTTCAAGAGCCCCTGGCTGGGTGAAGTGGGTCTTCCTGGGAAAAACAGTGTCCTGGACTGAGGAAGCCAGAGAAGCGGGGAGGGAGTGTCTGTGGGTCTCCCTGTCTCGTCTGGGTGGTGGGGGATGAAGTAAGAGGCTGCAGGGGAGAGCCACTGAACCTAGTGCCCCCCATACTGCTCAGCATCCCTCCTAAGAGGGTCCCCACTCCCACCCAAGCTATGACAGGGCCGGGGATGGTGGGGGATTTGACAAAGTTGGGCCAAGAGTTCAGGTATTTCTAAAAGAGGTGGTCAGTCATGAGAGAGTGGCCAGAGGGAGGGAGGCGGGTTGGGGGGGGGAGGGAGAAGTGAGGCCGGGAAGAGTCTGGCAGGAAATTGAGGGAAGAACACAACAACTGAGTATCATGTTTGTGAGGGGCATTGGGACAGGCATTGCAGGTATCAAATTGTAACCACGGCCTTGAAGGAAGGTAGGAGCATCCCCATTCTAGAGATGAGAATACTGAGGCTCAGGGAGGTAAAGTGCCTTTCCTTCAAAGTCATTCAAAAACAAATGACCTTCTAAGCTGGAACTCAGACCCAGACTCTGTGATTCCAAGTCCTAAATGCTTTCTTCCCTATAAGACTCTAAACTCTTTTGAGAGCTATGACCATTGAATCCTCCACCATATCCAGTACTGAGTTCAGGGTTTAATAATGTAATAGGTGTTCAATAAGTATTGTTGCCCTAATGACTTCAGCCAATTTCCTTGTTTGTAAACTGAGCTAATAATTCCTGAGGTGGACATGCCTGGAGGCAGTGTTTAGACCAGGCTCTTAGAGGCCCCTTCCAGCCCTCCGATCTTTATCTAAGCCTCCCAGACAGTCATCCAGGGGCCACCAGAGCTCAAGAAGGCCTCGAGTCCCCATCTATGAAATGACTTGGGGAGACAAGGTGGCCACCCAAGTTCCTCCCAGCATCGGGGTCTATGACCGTCGCCTTCCACCTTCCACCCCAGGACTTCTCCAGGCATCCCAAGAGATGCAATACAAAGTTCCCTGGAAACACACGAAGACTAATTCATTTTATGTTTGGAGGGGAAGCCCCACAAATAAATGAAGGAGAACGTGTGAGTGATTCACAGAGAAGTGGCTTAAAAGACCCAAGTCTCAGCCTCATGACTGAGCCGCAAGTCCCCAGTCATATGACTATGGGCGAACCTCTCCTCTTAGCCTCAGTTGCCACATCAGTGACATGGGGATGACTGTACCTGCCCTGCAACCCTCATAGGACTCTTCTGAGCCTCAGGTGAATCAAGATGTGAAAGACACCTCTGCAAGCAGGCAAGAGGTGTGCAGAGGTTATTTGCATTTATTGCCTTTAAATGATTATAGTTTCTCATTTATTATCATGATTTGGGCATTAGCCCAAAAGGCTTGGGAGCCATTTCTCTGACTGAGGAGTTCATGGGAAGCCCACACTCACTCGTGCTTAGAGAAGGTTTTTCATTGAGGTGACTGTGGGAAGTTGAGCTGCTTCAAACCGTATCTCCTGGTCAATAAACACTGATTCAGAGACTGAATGGAGGAAGGAAGCAATGACCTCTGTGCACGGTTACTCCTGCATCCTGTGCTAAGGTGGGAACATATGGGCAGGGCTCCCTTTCTGCCCCCTGGGTCAGCAAGTGAAAGTTCCTGAAATGAAAAGTTGAATTTGACTCTGATACAAGGTTCATGGTGGGGAGGACAAGGCCCCAGAGACACAAACCTTTAAGGAATTTTGAACCCTTTCAGGAAACAATTCCAGCTCCAGGCAAAGAGGATGTCTGATGAAGGGGGAGGGAGAACACTGAAATTGGGGTCAGTCACCGCCCACCTCCCACCATTTTCTCCTGCTCCCTTCTTCCCCTCCCCCTTCCCTAGTCTAGCTCCCTGCCCCCAACACCCTCTGGTGCAGCCAGACCTGGCCTTGCGTTGGGGACAGTGGGGGGAGCCGTGGGAAAAACAATCAAACCTTGGTCAGCCGGATAATTAGCTGTTCCCCTGTGACCATGGCCTCCCTGTCCTCTCCACCCTGGCCATCACCCCCCACCCCCGCCCCGGCAAGACAAGGATTTCCAAACACCCGGGAGACATCACCTCATTAATGTTAATGGGAAGTCCGGACATGAGCCTGGCCAGTCATAAATTGTTCTGTGTGAGAAAAGGTGAAAGAGTGTGTATCTGTGTGTCCTGCACATGTGTGTGTGTGTACACAAGCCTGTGATGTATGTGCAAGTGTGTATCACTTGTGTTGCATATGAGGATGTGTGTGTACAGCAAGTGTGCTTGGCACAAAAGAGAAAGTACACGTGTGTGAACTGAACATGTATACTGCATATATATGAGTGTGCTTGTATGTGCACTTGAAAATATCTCTGCAGCAACTTGTGCCTTTGTAATAAATGTGTGTACATGTATATCAAAGCACTGCATAATATTTAGGTGCCTGCATGTGCATAGATTGTGCACACGTGAATACATGCGTGATTTATACACACATGTACTGTGAGTGTGCTCTGTCAATATTTGTGCATCTCTACTGGTCTGAAGTGTTTAAAGTAAAGTCTGGCCCATACAAAGCACCCATTAAATGTTGGTTACTTTTATCATTAATAGATCTAATTACACATGTCAGCAAGTGCATGCAGGGGCCCACTCTGTAAATCTAGGTCTCGAGGTAAGCGTTTGAATGTCTACGTCCAAGCGGATGCTGTGAACATATCTGTGAGTCTAAGGGTACATGTGCACACATGTGGTGTCCGCGTCCGTGAGGATCTGGGTCCCCCGTCCACGTGGACAGGGTTACGGGCACAATGACCGCGAAGAACAGCTGGGCAGCTGCTGCCTGACTCCACGCAGCGGTCCCACAGGGCTGCTTTGAGGAGGGGAGGCTGGACCCGGCACCCCCAGCCCCGCGCCATGGCAGACACAGGTTCACAGCACGCAGATGCTCACAGACTGCCCAGGGCCACTGACCGGCCCGAGGGGTGAGCAAGAACCCTGGAGCCTCCCTTCCTCCTCCTTCTCCCTACAAATCCTCCAATCTCTCCTCCTTCTCCCTACAAATCCTCCAGTCTCCAAGTGCTGTCAGCTCCCATCCTAAATCTCTCAATTTGCCCATTCCCCTCTCTGTCCCCTCTCTCTCGACAGCAATAGCCTCTTGTCCCTCCTAATCCACTCTTCACACAGCAGCGAAAGTGATCTTTTAGAAATGCAAATCTCATCACCTAGCTCCCTCGCCTGCTTAAAACCCCTTAATAGCTTCGCCTTGCTCTTTGGATAAGGTCTAAAATCCCCTGCACAGCCTCTGAGGCCCGGCCGGACCACCCCAGCCATGTCTCCCACCCTCTCCCGCGGCCCCAGCTCCTGCCCACAGCCACCTTCCCCTCCCAGGGCCCCTACATCTTCAGTTCCCTCTGCCTGGAATGCTCTGCTCTTTCAGGCTTCTTCTACCCTGTCAGGCCTTGCCTCTGGAAGCTTCCACTTACAGATCCCCCCAGCTTTATGCTTTCCTGTCACCCTGTAATTCTCTCTACCGCCCTCAACACCCAGGCGATTCCATAGTTGTGTTGCTGTGTCATCCTTGTCTCCCCTGTGCGCTGTGAGGTGTCCTGGTCACCAGGTGCTGCCCACAGGCTCAGGTCCTGTGTGGCCCAGGCACCTGCTGTGTCCCAGCTCTCAGGAAGCCAGCAGTCTCTTGGGAGAAGAGACACAGACACAGAGAAGACTTAAATTTGTACGTGCACTGAGAGCCATGAGGAGGGGCTAGAGGGGTGCTGACAGTGCTGGGCCTTAAGAAATGAAGAGTGAGCCAGGACAGAGATTTCCGGAGAATTCGAACAGCAGACACAAACAGCATGGCGTCTGCAGCTTGCTGTTCCTGCAGCATCAATTATAACATGGGAGGTAGTAAGAAGTAAAACTGGGAAGGCCAGTGGGGACCAGATTGTGGGACCTCAAACACTTTCTTATTTTTATCTAACAAGTAGACACCCATCAGTCCAAGAATCCGAAGTCCCACCTGTGTTGGGGACACTCCTGTTCATCAGGTACCACATGACCGAGAGGTGGCTTCCCTAATGCCTGCTAGAACCAGCCCAAGGACCGCTGGCATGGCCAATGAGTCCACGGTCCCAAATTCCCACTTATCAGCAGGAAGGAGAGGTCCAGAGAGGAGCAGTGATTTCCCCTCAAACATATAGCTCAACCAAATGTCCCAGTTCAGCCCAAATTGGGCCACCCAGCCTGCTCAGAGCCTGTGCCCCAGGGGACAGGGGTCAGGGGTCAAGCAGCTCCTTCCGCAGGAAGGCTCCAGTCCCCTCTAAGTGGAGGGGACCAGCCCCTTACACAGGCCCCAGGCAGGAGCTCAGGCCAGGCAGCAGATGAGGAGGCCCAGGCAGGGACCAAGGGGGTGGGACCTCGGTGACGAGGCCAGGAGCTGTAATCCCCCCGTTTCAGTCGCTGCTGCTAATTCAGGTCTCCAGAAGCTTGCTGAGTTTGCCCTGGACCCAGCCACTTCATCTTCTAATACCTCCCAGCAAAGCCCCTTTTTTCTGCTTCTCGCATAAGGTGGTAGGAGCCGCTGCAGCCTCTTCCCCCTCAGCACCTCCTTCATCACTCAGCCCGAAGCCTCTGCTGGGGGCTGTGGCTGCACCTCCAGTCCCTCCCAGGGTCCCCAAGAACTTTCCAGTAGGGGATAGTTAAGGCAGCTAACCGCTAATAAAGACACACCTCTGAATCTGTCTCCCCTGACTTTGGGGAAGCCTGACATTGTACCCCACTGGCCCTCGTGCAGGCGGGATCCCCAAACTGGGGCTTTTACTCATCTTGGGAATAGGAAGGGCTTGGCTGGCTCAGAGACACGTCCAGCTGTGAGACACACGTCTTCCGACCTTCCAGGGGCAATCTGGCTGGGGTCCCCACTCCTAGTGAACAGGCGGACTCTGTCCTCTGTGAGTTGTGCCCTTGCACAAAGGCTCACGTCTAGAAGGGTCGCACACACTTGGTTTAATGCTCTGCTGTCACCATCTTGAAATCCTTAATAATTTTGAGCAAGTGGTATGGCCTCTTCATTTTGCAGTGAACCCCATGAATTATGCAGTCAGGCCCTCCTGGAGTTTTGGAGGAAGTCCAGGAGGCAGCCAGCCCGGGATCCTGAGGAAACCTGGGTTCTGGTCCCAGCTCAGCCTGGATGATGTATGAGCCTGGGCAAGTCCTTGTCCTCCCTCTGGAACTCAGTTTCCCCAAGAGAACATTGACTTGGAATACTAAACTAGTTTACCTAGCTTGAATACCAAACACGCTGTCTGGAACTATCCAAAAAGCCAAGCTCAACAGGGGCCTAAATAAATCAGAGATCGTTGGAAGATAAGAGACAGGGAGGGGACAGGAAAGAAGAAGGGGTCTGTCAGCACCCATCTGGACAGAGCCTGGTGCGAGGAGTGTGGGGGAAGCAGAGCTAGGTGCGTGTCTTGGGCCTCTGCGTCCCTTCCCTGGGGGCTGGGAAGGCCAGGCAGGGAGAGGGGGTAGTCCAGTTGGCCATGGGCATGGAGGGAGGGCAGGCATGGTCCCGGTGCCCATGACTCTAGTGGAAGGCACCCCCTGTGGGCAGAGCCCCCTCTGAGCCAATGCTCTGATACCATCCTTGTCTTTGCTAGGTGGGAGGGCGGGCTCGTGCTTAGAGAACAACAAGGGGTCAGCTGCTCAGGTGATGCTGGCCAGGGCAGCTCCTCTCCCTTCCCAGGTCTAGTAGAACCCAGAGTCTTCCCCAGGATGGTTTCCCCAGACCCAAAGCACTGCGGGGCCATGTCCAGCCTCCATTCTCCGACCCCTTCTCACTGAACATTATATTAGCCCATATGCCAGGGAAGAGGCCCGGGAGGAAACAGTCCCACTCCTTGGGAGCTGCAGGCTGCCCTCACTCAGGACCCTCGGGGCAGGGCCCGGCTTTATGCCTGCTGACACAGGGCTTCTGTGGGTCCCTGAGGTGTTGGCTGGCTTCCCCATCGGCTCCAGAGGTAGGGGCTGGGTATTTGCCCAGCATGGGGGCTTCCTGGGGCAGGGATAGATTTGCTCTCCTCCATTTCCCCTCAGTGGTTAGGAAAGGGCTCTGCACGGTGAGCGTGGATGGGGTCCCACTGGGGCGCACGGCTCTCGGGGCTTACTCTCCAGACGTGACACGTGAGCCTGCTGTTCCCGATTCTCAGGAAAGAAAGGCCAGGCCAGCCTGTGAGCTCCAGTAAACTAGGGCCCTGCCCATCTTGTTCACTAGTAAAGCCCAGGTACCTGCCACCTAGTAGGGACCCGTTTATATTCGTTAACCAAATGAATGAATGAATTCATTTTTCAATTTCATTGAATAAAAGAATGAATTAAATAACGAATGAAGCAGCACCTGGAAGCTTCCAAGAAGATGTGCCTTGCTCTTACACAGGCCCTGGTTAACCAAACAGAGTTCTTTCTCTCTTGCCTGTGGTTTGCTCTTTGGATTTGGAGCTGAAACTGAATGAATGGAGAGGGGTGGGCGTGGCCCTTGTCCAGCATCTGGGGAGACGCTGCCCAATCTCTTGGGGTCTCTAGGTCACAGGAACTCAGACTCCCAGCACAACAGGATAGAAGGGACCCTGGATCATCATCACCAAACTCCTCAGGCTCAGCTGAGGCCACTAAGGCCCAGAGAGGGGAAGGAACTTGCCCTAGGTCACTCAGTGAGTTGGTGGGGAAATTAGGACTAGGACCTAGAAGCCCTGACTCCCAGCCCGGAGCTCCTTCCATCTCACCAGCAACCCAGCTATGCCAGGCCCGGACACCATGAGTCTAGGTTCACCCCTGGTCAGGCAGGCTTGGCCTGTGACCTGGGCCCTGGCTGTCCCCAGCAGTGGCAGCCTGGCCACCTGCTGGCCAGAATGCTTGGAATTGCCTGGGAAGTAGCAGGTTTACAGTTTGTTTGGAATCAGACAGCCTTGCACAACCATGAGGCCTGCAGGAAGCTGGGCAGACCCCTTCCTTTTCTACTGCTGTTCTGGAGCCAGAGGGCCGGCGGGCCACAGGGCACACAGGGCTGAGGCACCAGATCAGGAAAAACTCAGGGCCCCACTGTTTATGGTGGGGATAGCTCCCCAGGCTCTGTTATCAGACCTCACGCAGGGAGGGACATCACAGACAGCTGCTCAGGCAGCAGTGGGAATGGTGGCCAGGACCCCAGGCTGGGAGACCAGGCTCTGCCCCCCCACCCCAAGTTACAGGCTTGGAATGAGCTCCAGCCACCCCTCCCCTGTGCTGCACTCCCTGACAGTTTCCAGTGTAGGTTCTGTCCCTCTCTCACCACCACTTGGCCATCAGTATTAGATGGCTCCCATTCTACAGATGCGGCAGCTGAGGCTCAGTGAAGGATCCAAACCCAGGTCACTCTGGCTTGGAAGTCTTCTCCCTTCCCCGCACTTTGCGGTTGAGTGGCTCGTGACACTGTCTAGTTCTCGTGGCAGCCTGCCTTCCCAGACCTCTCTGTTAAGAAAGACCCATGGGGGCTTCCCTGGTGGCACAGTGGTTGAGAATTTGCCTGCCAATGCAGGGGACACAGGTTTGTGCCCTGGTCTGGGAAGATCCCACATGCCGCGGAGCAACTGGGCCCGTCCGTGAGCCACAACTGCTGAGCCTGCGCGTCTGGAGCCTGTGCTCCACCACAAGAGAGGCCACGATAGTGAGAGGCCCGCGCACTGCGATGAAGAGTGGCCCCCACTTGCCGCAACTAGAGAAAGCCCTCGCACAGAAACAAAGACCCAACACAGCCATAAATAAATGAATGAATAAATAATTTAAAAAAAAAAAAAAAGAAAGACCCATGGGACCCACAACCATGGGAAAGATACATTAGGCGCTGATGTTAATGGACCGTGTCAAGTCGGCAGACCTAACCAGCTCATTCTCTTCTAGCTGAAACCTTCCATGGCTCCCCAGTACCCACAGGGTAAGGCCTTAGCTCCCCACACTCTACTGTGATCTCACCCCTGCAGTCCTCTCCAGACTCAGCCCCATGCTCTCCCTGCTTCAAACCTCATGATCTAGCCCCTAGAAGGTGACTTCTAAACCAGCCCTGGCCATGCTGTTTCCAGCCTCCAGATTTACATCCAGGGAGGGTACTCTCTCTGCCTGAACACCCTCCAGCCCCCTCCTCCCTTCTCATAATTTGAGATTCAGATAAACCATTATCTCCTTGCCTTCCACATGCCCCCCAAGGCTGAATCAGGTCCCCCTCCTATGCCCCCTTAATCCTTTGGCATACTTACACCTCACTAGAGAGAAATGATCTGCTTCTGTGCCTGTCCACCTGTCTACACCGTGAACCAGGCCTCCACCTCTGAAACCCAGTGCCTAGCACTGTATGGGGTACCTGATGGGTATGCAATGAATGCTTGCTGAATGAATGAATAAAATGGAGCGATGCCCTGGGGAGGTGAGCCCCAGAAGTTATGGGAGTGTCCAGAGGGATGGGAAAGTCCCTGGCCAGCCAGGAACCCTGTCCCTCCCTGGAAACACTGGCCTGAAATCAACAAGGTGAAATTTAACTGGAATAAATGAAAAAACTTGCTGGCGGTATCCAACAAGAAGGCTGTGACCAGGTGGCCTGCAGCCAGGCCAGGGGAATGGAAGGTCACCTCCTGCCCTCCTCACGGGAGGGTCTGCCATCCCAGTACCAGCCAGGGAGGGTGTGGCCTCCAGAAGCTCCTCGGACTCAGTCCAGCCCTCTCTCCCCCCTTGAGCAGCATAATACCTCCAGCTCTTGCTCCACAGGCAGGCCCAGAAGTCCATTCACTCTCAGAGGGAAGAATGGAAACTTTAAATAAAGAAAGGCTATGTAAGCTTCTAGAAACACACCAATGGCAGTGTGCCAGAGAGCGGGGAGGCATCCCGACCAGCCTTCCTGCCTTCAGCAAGGTCCTCAAAATGACTGAGCACTTCAGCGCCAGCTTCTTGACCAGGGAGCAGCTGGGGGAGAGAGAAATGTGCTGTCCGCAAAAGCATAATCAATGTTGTGATTTAATATTGGGAACATAAAAACACACACACTGTTGTTTCCATATACCAACTGGAGACAAGGTTCCTGGCCGGTGGAACGAGGCAGGGGACAGTGGGGCAAACCACGGGGCCACAATTTAAACAAAGTTGACCTGTGCTGCCTGAGTCGTGTTTTTCAGGACGATTGTTTATAGAAATTGGTAAGTTATTAATATTAATGGCTGTCATGCATTGTTCCCTTCCTTAGCACTGTACCAAGACAGCATTTTTTATATGCATTCTTTTACTTTGCCTCATTTAATGCATTAATTATACTTTGCTTTATACTTCTTTGCTCAAAGCTAATCTTTTGTGTGTTTGCCTGAATTCTCCTGCCTTGCCAAGCACATGAAAATGCTTTGGGATGGATAAACAGCTAAGTTTTATACAATTCTTGCAATAAGACCGGTACAATTTTAGCTTACTGGTGGTCAGAGATGAGGGAGAAACTCCCTGACTTTCTTGCAAGGCCTTCTTGAGTCGTCTCTGAAAATGGTCACACACCCTTTTATCCCAGAAATCCTTGGCGCCCACTCTGCTCGCTGAACTCACCAGAAGGTGTTACAGGTGTTTTCCAAAATCCTTATATTTTTAAAAAATATTTATTTATTTATCTGGTTGCGCTGGGTCTTAGTTGCTGTGGGCGTGCTCCTTAGTTGTGGGCGTGCTCCTTAGTTGCGGCTTGTGGGCTTCTCAGTTGCGGCATGCAGACTCCTTAGCTGTGGCATGCAAACTCTTAGTTGTGGCATGTGGGATCTAGCTCCCTGACCAGAGATCGAACCCAAGCCCCCTGCACTGGGAATGCGGAGTCCTAACCACTGTGCCACCAGGGAAGAAGTCCCTTCCACAATCCTGTTTTAATCCGATGAGCCTGTTGAGGACAGGTCCCAAAAGTGTGATCTTAAAACCACCACACCATGCCATTCTAACTGAAAGAATTCATGTTGCTGCCTTTTCCTTGTTTTTCTTGAAGATACTTGTTAGTATTCTGATCTTCTATTAAAAGTTTTATTAAAACTCTGGGAAAAAAAAAACAAACAAACACCACAGCAGCAATTAAAAAAAAAAAACCCACTGCAGCAGAATCGCCTGGGAACTTTACTGAAAGTACAGATTCCTGGGTAGCCCCCAGTATCTTCCTGCTCCAGAGTCCCTGGGGAGGGGCCCAGGAATCAGCCTTATTTCACAAGCTTCCTGATTGATTTTTCTGTGCACTTAAGTTTGAGAACCTCTGGCCTAAAGCATGGTAGGTATTCAGGAAATGTATGTGGAATGAGCTACTAGTGAATGAGTTTCAAGAGGTACAGTGTAAACAGAAGCGCCATCCACGGAATCGCTTGGTATTCTTCCTGGCTGGCCATGGCATTGGGCAATGTTGCCTCTGAGCCACTCACTGGACCTTGCCTGGACACCGTGCTCCATCCCCATGGGGCTTAGGTCCGTGTTCCTGGTGCAGGTTTCTCTGAGAGCGATGAGGTTCCTCACTCTGTCCCTAGTACCTCCTGCCGGTGGGTACCCAGAGGGAATGGCCAAGGGATCAGTGAATCCCGCCCCTCCACACTGCAAACTGTATTCTCTGCTTTCTATGACCAACTGGGCCAGGGTCGCCTTTTGTGGCCAAGTTGTAGGTTCAGTTCTCGTGCAAAACAAACACTTGCCCTTTGGTGCCCATCACCCCCTACTTCTGGGTATAGACCACTCTGTTTCTGAGTAAGCCACATCTTTGATCTTGTGTACAGACTGACTCCTAATCCTAGGTGTAGACTGACCCTTAATCTTGGCTACAGCCTGACCCTTAATCCTACCTAGCCAAAATCGGATCCCCCTAACCCAGAAAACAGGCTGACTCCTATCCCTGGTCAGAGTCTGATCCTAAACCCTGATCTGCATCCCTGTAATTCTAACCACAGAGTGGCCCAACTCTACATAGATTCTCCATAACCCTGACCACAGACTGACCCCCTGGGGCGGGTCTAGGAGAGGGGGTGAGGGGAGCAGATGGGAAAGGGATGTGCCGTCAATGGAGGCCAGAAAGCCATGGCCAGAAAAAAAGGGACGGGGTCTGATCAGCCAGAGTTTTGACCGCTTGTATCTTCCCTGCCAGAGCCTGGCGGGACCTGAGGGCACTGGCACCTTGTGACCTTGGCCGGGCACCAGCCTCCCGCTATTGCTGCCTGGCTGCCCCAGGGCCCCTGCCCAGCCCCACCGCATCCACCGCAGGGCCAGATGGGAAAGGGAAGATGACTGGCCCCAATGCAGGGCTCAGGAATGTGCAGGTATCATTAGTGGACAGAGGCCTGGCACCCATTGGCCTGTCTGCTCCCAGCCCCTCCCTGGGGGCAGACCCCAGGGCACAAGCAGAGGGGGTGAGCCTGGAGTGTGCTGCCTGGGAAGGCCAAGTGGACTGTCCAGATGGGCGACCGGGTCTGGCTTCTCCCTGCCTCACCTAGGTAGGGGCCTCAGATGTCCCATGAATAGGGGTGGGAGCAAAGGCTCTTAGGAGGCTGGTGTCTGGTCCACAAGACTCAACTCACCCTTAAAGGTTTCCCACTTTCCAGCCAGATTTGAAGAAAATTCAGTCTTGGATCTAAAGGAACAGGGGTGAAGACTCACCTGTGGTTCCAGTTGCAGTGGTCACCCCATCCTGGCCGTAGGAAACATTTGGGTGCAGGGGTGACACAGCCCTCCCCTCAG
The DNA here is from genome assembly GCF_028023285.1 of Balaenoptera ricei. NCBI lineage: Eukaryota > Metazoa > Chordata > Mammalia > Artiodactyla > Balaenopteridae > Balaenoptera > Balaenoptera ricei. The sequence continues at coordinate 32,240,516 of NC_082649.1, forward strand.
CATCATAGCCTCAGGCCTTAAGGAAACCCCCCAATCTGAAGGGAAAACAGAAACCCTGACTTCAGAAAGCTCCCAGTTTGAAGGAAGACACAGAGGTCCTACTTCAAGCCAAAACACAGCCCCCTCCCCTGCCAGCACTGAAGATGTGTGTCCATGGTACTGCTGGCCAAGTCGGGGGGAAGACTAAAGGGGGTGAGACAGGTTTATCCAGGCAGCCTCCTTGGAGATGATCCCCACATCAAAAGGAAGACTAGCTTGCCCCTCATACACACACCCTCTGCTGGGCCCTGAGAGCACCCCAGCCCCAGGAATGTTCTGGGCCCAAACCATTTCCTTCTGTGCAACCCAGTGCCCAGCCGGCTGGAAGCCTTGCTGCTTCCCCCTGGGGAGTTGAGGAGGGATGGGGGGCAGAAACAAGCCTCCCAGGCATTCCTCCCGCATTCCTGGGGCCATGCCCTCCTTTCTCCCTGCCTCAGCTCAGCCATAAACTATTTCAGGCTTGCAAAATCTGGGCTGTAGCTCTCCTGCTCACAGCCCCCATCGAGGCGGAGGCCTGGGCCCCTGCCAGGAAACCCGCAGCACCCACAGAGCCCAGATGGTTCTGGTCAAGTGGGATGGAGGAAACCGGGTATCCTCTTGGGCCACCAACCATAGGGGTGGGGGAACAGAGAGGGTGGGTCAGAGCCCCAGAGCCACACTCCCCAGAGACTGTGTCCAGGGAAAAGGGAGAAGTGGTTAGGAGGACAATCCAGCATGTGTTTGGGGGTCCAGCAGGGGCTGGGGGCATTCAGAGGGATGGTCTCATATAAGGCCCACCTCCCCTTCCCCCATCCCCAGGGTCAGGTCATCATTCCCATTTTATAGATGAGAAAACTGAGCCTTCAATCAAGTTTTTCTTTGGGTTTGTGTAATGTCTCCCCATCTGACCGAATGCATTGCAGGAGCCTGGTCTTCTGTCTCTCCATGCTAGCCCCTACTCTCCAACCCACCCAAATGTCAATAAATGTCATTGTCCTTTCTCCTCCACCCCAACCCCAAATACCCCTGCCCTAGATACCTCTGCAGCACCCCATTTGCCCTCCTTTCCCAGAATCCTCCTCCATGCTCCCTCCCCTCACCCCCTGTGGGTTGCTACTTTCCTTTCCCCCTCCCTCTCTGGCCACAGGCTACCTGTGTTAACACCTCTGGTCCCCTCTGTGCCTTGGAGGCTGCTCTGGGACCTGACCTGCTTCTCAAGAAGAATTCTTTCCCCCAAGCCCCAGCTTTCCCCTCCCTCCCCAAGGGGACCTTCCAGAGTCCCAGCCAGCGTACCTAGGCAACATGCTCCCATCTTCAGGCAGCTGGGGCCTGAAATAAAGGGTCTGAAACCACTTGCTCCATGGGACAGAGGCCAGGTCTGACACCTCTCCGTATTATCAGGGTCTAGAATGGAGAAGGCCCACGAGAGAGGCAGCCAACAGATGAATAAATCAACAAACAAATGAATGAATGAATCCCACAATTCCACACTGAGCGACTATGTGTTCTAGATGCTGACAATATGGCGAGAAATAAAATGGGGGGGAAATTCTTGTCCCCATGGAGTTTCATTCTAGTGGGGGAAGGGGACAGAAGACAAAGAGTATCCGTATATAATGTCAGGTGCTGCCAGAAGCAAAATAAAGCTGGAGGCTCTGCGGGAGGGATAGGCTGTGTGTGTATGAAGGATGTTCACCAAAAGGGTGCTTTATGCATATTAAGTCAAAGGATGAATATGGAAGATGCTGGGTGAGGTTCCGACCCTACACTGCCACTAACCTTGGCAAGTCAGGCCTCCTCCCTGAGCCTCAGTTTCCTTCTGTGTAAAGTGAGGCAGTTGGACTGGAAGGCCATCAAGGACTGGCCTCGGCTTTGACCTTCCAGGACTCCAACACATTATGCCTCTGTGAATGCGATGGGAACATTACAGGCAGCTTAGAAGCGGTTCTGAAGGAGACCGTCCTCTGCCCCAGCTATTCCCCAGGCTCCAGTTTTTCTGTTGATGTCACAAAATCTGCATGTTGAAGAGTAGATTTGCATTCTAGGTCCCCAAGCTCCTGGGGTGGCATGTCGTGCAAATGTCAACAATTAGCACAGATAACTAGACTCATATTCAGGCTGGAGTAAGGGGAGTGGGGGCAGGATCACCTTGGGCTGCAAGGAAGGTAGAATTGGCTGGAGGCCTGGGAGCCAGCCCTGCTTCCTATCTCCTCTTCTGGTGCCCTCATTCCCGAATCCCTAGTCAGACACCCCCGGCTGGGCTGCCCTACAAATGCCCGCAGGGACCTCCTCACAACTGACTCCTGACAGTGGGACCAACCTTCCATCCAGGGTTGGGGGACAACCTCATGTAAGCCCCTGAGAGGAGCTGCGCAAACCTGAGACCAGCCCTGCCCCGCCCCATGAGCCTCCAGGGTTTGCAGCAGCCTGGGTGGTCCCGAGCACCTCTTCCTTCAGGCACCACCCCCCATGCCAGGCCAATCCTAGAGGCTCCAACCTCTAAAGCCTCCCCAGACCAGTGAACACTGTGGCTTCCCCTTGCTGTGGCTGCCTGGCCAGGATTTGCGAATCTCACACGCGTACACACACGTGCTCTGACCCAGAGTCTTGTGCGTGCTCTCACACACAAGCCCACGCTGAAGTACATAGAGAACTCCCACTGGGGCTGATGATTTGTGGAAGGAAGAAAACTGACATTCGTGGGGAGCTTTACTTTTGCCCGTCGCATTTAACCCTCTTCCCACCGGTGGAGTAATATTTGAGCACTGCTATTTTACAGAAGAAGAGACAGAGGCTCCAAGTCACGCCCTCCCCCAAGGGAACAGCAGACCCAGGAGTGAGCCCGGCTCTGTCCGATGCCAGTCCCTGTGAGCCCACTGCCCCACACAGGATCCCAAATGTGCACACATGGAGGGGCTGTTGCAGAAGGAGTCCAGAGCCAGGAGTCCAGAGCCTGAGGTGCTGAGCCTGGTTCTGCAGCTGCCTCTCCAAGGGGACCTGGGTGCAGCTCTTCCCCTCCCAAGGCCTCAGTGTCCTCACCTGGGAAATGGGAATCAGAACACCTCTCTTTGCTCTGCATGGAATTAAACCAGATGGCCCTTAAAGGCCCCTTCTGATTCCCACATCCAGGGTTCTCTGAGGCTAAATTTGAGCCTCGGGCCACACAAGGCTGTGCGTGAACCTGGCAGGGCCTCCCCCGATGGCCTCTTGCCTTACCTCCCCATTGGGGTGGTGGTTAGAGGAGGCCATGCCATGCTGGGCCTTTTCTTCCGTTGGCCCCTGAGCACAAGCCCCTCTGGTGCTGACTTACAGTTTCGCCTGTTGCTGACATCAGCACCCATCTGTTTGTGGTGGGAAAAGAGGCCTCCTAGGGAAAGAGGTTTGCTAAATCTCAGCCAGGAAGGACCTCCCAGCTAGGCTGTTGGAGCAAGTTTGGTAAATACCCTGGGCAGGCGCCTCTGGAACCAGGAGTGCGTGACCAGAAAGCAATGCTTCCCCCAGGTGACCTGTCCCTTCCCCAGGCACCCGAAACCACGATCAAATTTTCATCCCCGGCTTTGGATCTTCCAGCTAGTTCCCTGAACTACTCAGCCCATCATCCCAACAACCATTCTTCCTCAGCCCAGCCCATCTCCTGCACCACTGTTTCCCACCAGTGCTGTTTCCACCCTCTATCTGTCATCTCCAACCACCAAAAGCCCATCATCCCTCCTCCATCTTCATCCTCACCCCTACCTCCAGCAGTGCTCCCCCACCCCAACCCAAAGGTCACTATCTAATCCATAATCGATCTCACCCCCTGTCTAAATTCTTTACTGAGCGATAAACTTTGGCCGGAATGATATCCAGAACAACTGCTCCAGGAGACAACAGCATTCTGTCTGCTACTTGACTGGTGTCCCTTCCAGTGGGGTCTATTCATATGACCATCTACAAATCCTCAGAAGATGTGGACACTTCCCTTACTTAATAACCAGCTGTCCCAGGGTGAGCTGAGGGGGGCCCAGCTGGATGCGGCAGCATCTCTAATTCCTCTGAGCAAGCAGTAAGCAATGTACCTGGCTTGTTTAAACACAGATAATCCAGGTGCTGAAGAACAATTAAAAGCGATCACAGTGGATCAGCCTCCCTGATCAGTCTTCCCTGTCTTAAGCTCAGATAAGCCTATAGAGGAATCTGTTCCCAAATCTGTCATTTCTGACAGCAGATACTCTGGGTTTCCCCTTGCAGAGCCAGCTGGGGTCGATGGAGTTCACACTCCAAGCAATAGCAGAAGAGTTGCCTGAGCCTTCATCCAGCCTGATGTGTCTGCAACTTAAGGGCTAGAAATTATTCCAGAGAATCTTAATTCACATTCAGCTGTGGTGTAGGAAAAAAAACAAACAAACTCACTTTGGGGTTCAAAGTCTAGGTTGGAGTCAAAAAAAGACTTGTGTTGGAATCCTGAATCTGCCATTTAACTAATGTGCCTCTGTTTCCTCATCTGTAAAATGAGAATGAGAATATCCTCATATTCGCCTCATAGGATTAGTGTGAGGGTTGAGTGTGTTGAAGAACTCTTAAGGACCTTTTTTCAAGCTCAGCTTGACTGCAAGATTGAGCAAGAGCTGAATCTGAGTAGTCATTCTAGAACACTGCCAGAAAAACTGCACTTACTGTCTTGTCTGACCCATGTAATTTTAAGAGTTCTTTTTACATGGGTCACTTCCAAAATCAAAATTAAGCTTATTACCGACAGTGCAGTTAAAACAGGACAGTGAGTTCCGATAATTTCTTTTATGAAACCACTTACTTATTTTTATACGCAGACACTCTCTCCAGCTTTGATCTGTTTTTATCTTTATGATACGTTGGAGACAAGACGTTGTATCTGCTCTTCCCTGTGTAAGTCTGGCCACGCCCTTTGGCCAAAGGCAGCTGGAGTGTGAACTTCTGACTGTCACTGTCACGGTCACTAGGATCTGAATGTATCTTGGGACTTGTGCAGAAAAGGAAGCAGACATCTCTCCCCCTGCCCTCCCCAATCTCCCACCAGGCAGGAGGAGGGTTCAAGCTGAGCCTGCAGAGGACAGACCAAAGCTTTAGGCCACACTTCTCAAAGAGTGGTCCCCGGCCCGGCCCGGCAGCCTAAGCCTCACTGAGGAACTTGTTAGTTGTGCAAAGTTCTCAGGCCCCACCCCACGTGTGCTGAATCAAAAACTCTGATTTCTGCACTTGAGCATGCATCACCCGGGTTTGAAAACCACCACATTCGAGAATAGAAGCCCTCAACCACAACATGCACGGACAGTAGGAAACGTTAAGGCACATCCAGGTCCGAGGAAGTCATTTTAGCGTGGAAAAGAAAGGAGGGAGGGCATGATGGGCGCAGGCCTGGGAACCCAGCCCTGGGAGCCCAGCCCTTCAGCACTCCTGTCAGCACGCAGGGAGGGCAGCCCGGATCCGGAGAGACATCAGAAATCTTGGGAATTACGGGGCCAAGAGGGAAGTGGTGAAGGAGCAGCATGCCTGGTGATCTCTCACTGGCTGGGGGTCCCAGCAGCTTCCCACCGTTGCCTCTGTTGGCAGGAAACTCCTCCTTCCCCAGGCTCACCCTGAACTCATTAGTGATGCTGGCATTTCCAGCTGTGGTTTGGCACCAAGGTCTGGCACCCCCCCCCAGACCCGGCCCAGGGCTCTTTCCGCAATAGGGACCTCAACCAGAGGACCTGAGTTTGGGGTCCTCAGGCCTTGACTGTATAAGGCCCCCTGGCCCTCTGCACTGTCACAGTGCCCGCTCCTCCCTCCCTGTGTGCCTGGCACTGCACCCGGCCTGGGAGCTAGGGTGAAGGGACACAAAAGCCATGACTTCTGCCCTCAAAGAGCCCATCAAGTAGGCCACTGTTCCCCAAGTTGTAAACCGTGTGCAGATTGTGCTGAGTTCTTTGTAAACATTATAGGACTTAATGAGACCGTCACCCATGAAACAGATACCAACCCAGGGCAGTGAGCTATGAGCACCAGAAAAGTGTGGTTGGCCACGTGTGCAGAGTCCAGAGAGGGGTGTGGCTGAGAACAGGGTAGTGGGGAAGGTTCCCCAAAGGGAGGAGACCCAGTGCTGATTTGGAGAAAGAGGACATGGGGGGAACAAAATATTGTCTCTCTGTCTCTAACTCTCTTTGTCTCTGTCTCTACCTCTCTCTACCTTTTCTTCTTCCCGTACATAGACCCCTCTATAAGTGAGCAAGCTCTTTGTATGACAGACTGTGATCCTGTCATTAAAACTCTACTGGGACAATTAACTGGAGACTGGGTAAACCAACTGTGGAACAGCCATACACTGGAATACTACTCAGTGAGAAAAAGGAGCTACTGTTGTAGCATGTCCTGTTGCACATGCTACGACATGGATGAATCTCAGAGGCATGAAGCTCCATGAAAGAAGCTGGACAGAAAAGGCTACACGCTAACGAGATGATCCCATTTATATGAAATTTCTGGAAAAAGTAAAACTGCATAAAGAGAAAACAGATCAGCAGTTGCCTGAGGTTGAGAGGCGGAGTAGGGACCGAAACAAACAGCACAGGCAACTTTGCCGAGTGACAGAAGTGTTCTAAAACTGGATCGTGCTGATGGTTGCACAACTATGTAAATGTACTTAAATCACTGAATGTACGCTTCAAATGAGTCAATGTGGTGATAGGTAAGTTTTACCTTCTTAAAGGAACATGACAATTAAAAAAAAGAAGATAGTTGATGGATGGTTAGACATGTGAAAAAAACGATTGTTGTAAATGTTGATTGTGTGATTAGATCATGTGATTGTATTGCTATGGGTGCCCCCTGTATAATTTTTTCAGCTTTTCTGTATGTTTGAAAGTTTTCACTATAAAATGTTGGGGGATCTTATAAAAGGATCTCTGATTTTAAAAGGTCACTCTGACCACCAGAACGGTAACATGAACACCACTGATGGTGGTGGTGGTGAGGTTGTGGAGAAACTGAAACTCTGACTCACTGCTGCTGGGAGCAGAAATTGATAGTCACTTTGGACAACAGGTAGTGTCTACCCTATGACAGTAATTCCTCTCCTAGGTATATGAGAGAAATGTGTACACTTGTACACCACAAGCCACAGATAAGAACGTTTATAGCAGCATTATTCACCATCGCCCTAAACTGGAAACGACACAATAATTATCAGTGGAACGGATGAAAAGTTGTATATTCATATTATGGGACACCACGCAGCAATGGGAATGAATGAACCACGCACACACAACATGGTGAATTCACAACATGTGATCACGGTGTTGAGCAAAAAAGATCACACACAACCAAGTACATGTGATGTGATTCCACTTATATAACATGCCAAAGTCAGGCAATACTAACTGTCAGGAATAGAAGACGGAAGATTACCTGCCTTTGGTTGGGGCAGCAACTGGGAGGGGCATCGAGCAAGTGTTGTGGGAAGCTGGCAGTGCTGTTTATTGGATGATTAATTGCATGTAAAACTCATAAGCTGCGTGTAAAAAAATAATCAAGCTAGGAACGGGATTTGTGTACTCTTAGGCATGAGTGTTTTAATTAGATAAAAATTAAGTTTATTAAACAATTTTAAAAAAAAGAAACCAATTTGACCTTCACTTAAGGAAGCTCTCACCTTGAACCTGAACCCTGAGGGGCTCCAAGAGACATAGCCAGTTTGCTTCTGGCTACTCTGAGCAGCCTGCGATGGTCCCCACACCATGTCTAGCGGAGGCACAGACCTTGGCATTTGTTAGATCTGCAAGGTCATTGGAGGGGAAAGAGGCGTCAGATGCTTTGATGCCAGGCTAGCCCAGGGAACCCGCAAAGTCCTAGAAAGTTTGGCACTCCACCCTAAATCAGAGTGAATCATAAAGGAGCATTCCAGCCCGGGCCTGTGTGAGATCAGGGTACGTGCAAGCTGTGGGTGAGAAGAACGTGAAGAATTGGGGAGAGACGTAGCAGGTCCACTCTCCTGCGCAAAGTCGCCATCCTCAAATAATCCTCTGCCTTGCCAAAATCGTCTCAAAGGGTTTTAACAAAAATCTACTAAAACGTACTCAGTCGGAGCTCCTTTTGTAAAAGGAATACTCACCCTTTAGATGTATTTTGTATTTGTGAGGTTTCAGTATTCAGATGACAGGTCTCTCAGTGCAAGATCTGCCTTTCTTTTTCTTTATAGCCAACTCCAATTTTCCGTGAAGGGAAAGGTGAGAGGTTGGTTTATAGGTTATCTATAACAGGAAATCTAATTCCAGGTAGAACAGTCAGGCTTCCCCATTATCACAGCTAATTTTGGCCTGGCATTGTCCACGTGCCTCCATATGTGTGATAAAACGTTAAAAATGTGACTGGAAATCCCAAGTCCCTGGCACAGGAATGAAACAGTGACAACACGCACAATCTAAAATATTATCAGATTTCACCGACAGTTTTGCTGTGTTAACAGACCCAGAAAAAAACAACCATCAACGATATATAAACTCATTGTGAGCACCATAATATTTAAGAAAAATGTGGAGAATGAATGAATGCGCAGGGGCCTCGGCAGAGCCAAATTTTGGAGACTTTTGCTGGCTGATGACCTTTCTAGCCCTCATCATGAGCTGGCTTCTCCCAGAAAATACCCTGATAGAGTTGCTGGGTATTGGGGGAGGGGCTCTAAGGCCGGGTGATCCCCTACAAGCACCATAACAGGCTTCTGTGCCCAAACAAGTTTGAGAAATGCTGTGTTCAAGCGAAACAAACTGTGTTGGCAAGGCTATGGGGTAACAGGCTCAAATACAGCTGGCGGCAATGCAACTAGGAGCATTCTTATGGAGGGCAACCTGGCAGTATCTTTTGAAATTAAAAATGCACATGGCCTTTGACCCAACAATTCTGCTCCCTTGGCATTTTTCCTACACTCCCACAAGTACCAAGTGACGTGTGGGCAAGGATATTTGTTTTGCAACATTGTTTATAATAATAAAAGCCTGGAAACAGCCCCACTCTCTCGAAGGGGGTCTGGCACAATCATCTTGGGAGCAATGGCTCACATTTATGGAGTGCTTACTGCACATCAGGCAGGATCCTAAGCCCTTTACAAGCGTTATCTCATTTAATCCACACAAAACGCTCAGGGGTAGACGCCACTCTTCATCCTGGTCGACAAATGAGGAAACTGAGTCCCTAAGAGATTAAGTAACGGGCTTGACTTGAAACAACTGGTTTGTAGTAGAGCAGCAATCTACACGCTAACATTCTGCTTCCAAAGTCAATGCTCACCTCTCCATCACACTTTCCAAATGAAAATTTGAATCACCTGTTCGATGGAATGCACTGGAGCCATAAAAAAAGCCCAAGACAGCCCTACGTGTGCTCATACCAAATGGTTTCCAGATATATTGTTAAGTGAAAGAGGCAAAGTGCAGAGCAGTGTGCGGCAATGGGAGAAAAAGTTTATAAGTACATATATTTCGGACTATCTTTAGAAGGGTGTACAGGAAGCTGGTAACTCGGGTGCCTCCAAGAAAGGGAACTAAGAAGTGGCTGGAGGAAAAGATGGAAGAGACTTAACATTTCTGTTTGAATTTGTTTTCAGCTTTTTATTTTATTTTGAAGTGATTTCAAAATTATGGAAAAGTTGCAAGAAGAATTGCCTATACCCTAGATTCATTCATGTTACTGTGCTTGAATTTTTTTTTTTTTTACCATGTCCATACAGTACCTCTTTGAAATAAAAATTAACAGGACAAAGTTAAACAAGCATTTTCTACCACAGAAGTTCTGGAGACTCTAAGATGCTGGGTGTTCAAATCTCTCAGAGGGGAGTCGACTGCATAAGCTTTTTTAGGAAGTTGATCTTAAAACACTCTGTCCTCTGGAACAGATGCTTCCTCACCAATAAGGATGTGACTGAGCCTAGAGTTTTGGAGAAGGGGGCTAAGGAAGCTTCCAGAACTATCAAGCTGAGACCAGGAGCAGCCGAGCCTTACTCAGGGGATGAGGCAGGGCTGACAAGGGTCACAGGGCTGCTGCCCTCGGGAGGTTCTCTCCACATGGTGAGGACCACAGCAGTCAGGGACAAAACAGAGGGGTGCCAGGTGTCCAGGCAATGCCAGCCAGCCCTCCCAGTCCTGCCTGGTCCCTTTTATTACCTGCTTAGGCCGTGGTGCCAGTGGACTCGATGCCTGAGATGGGCTGAGAGCCCCTACCCTGTAAGCCACACAGTGGGGGGGAAAATCTCATGTCCAAACACATGGTCTAAATAGACAGAGGGCAGAAGGCAGGCTCCCTCTGCCACCTGAAAGGGCACTGCCTCCCCTGAGCACTTGCTACTTAATCCCAGAGCCTGTCACTTGCCCCCTTCCTGGCCCAGCCCCTGGGGCTCTGCTGCCCTATAATCATCTGCCCTAATTTTTCTAGAGCTTTGCAAGGGTCATCAGTCTGTTTCATGTGTGCGTCATTCTCTCCTGCCCCCACTATCACCTGGGATTTTTGTGATAACAGGGCTGTGTCTCCTCAGACTGGGGCTCCCTGAGGGCAATTCTGCATCTCCCCCTTCAGACTGGGGCTCCTCAAGTCAGGGACCTTGGAGAGCAATAGATTGGGCCCTGTCCCTCTCCTCCCACTGTCCCTTTTGGTTCCAAGGCCAAGGCTCTTTGCAGGCACACATTTCACACACCCCCAATCTGGGTGCATGCACCCCCTGAGGCCCTTTGCCTGCCTGAAAGGGAGGCTGAAGGCCTGTAGCTGACACCAGCGGCCGGTGGTGGGGCCATTGCCTAACAGAGGCCCAGTCGCAGGTTTCCGATGATTCAGCACTATGGCCTGCACAGGACTTCTGTGGTGCTGGACCCAGGACAAGACTTCTCAGAATCAAGAAACAGGAGGCCCAAGGAGCCCAGCTCACCTGGGGACCCTACACTGTAGCCCTGACACACTGGGAAGGAGACACACTTCCTGGGCCCCTCCTGGCAGCCCCAGGCCTGGCCTCTCAGAGCACCTGGGCCTGAGTGCCAATGCCTGGGCCTGGCTAGGGGTTCCAGGCTGGTGTTGGGCCAGGAGAGCCCACTGGTGGGGCTGTAGATCCCTCAAGCAGGGTTGTGGCCCCGGGGGAGAGGGGCCTGGTGGCCAGTGAAGGGAACCCAAGGGCCAGCCCAGGCCTGGGGGGCCGGCTTGGCAGTTCTTTTTCAAACCACTAGATGTCACTTCCATTTCAAAGGAACCCACTGGTTGGCATTTTCCCCAGTCAGGTTCCCCCCCCCACTCCCCACCCCCCCCCACCCCCCATCCTTCTCCAAGTCTTAAAGACACAGGCCACAAAGGGAAACTCCACTTTCCCCTGTGGACCAAGACATTGGAAACCCAGCCAGGAGCTGCCTCCAAGCCTGAGCTGAAACTTCCAGGAGCTCCATCATACCCCACCCCACCCCTGCAAGGGGGTAGAACTCCCATCTCCCTGTCCCCCACCACCCTACAGGTTCTTATGGGGATGGTATTTTCTGAAACCAAAAATGAAACACATGGTCAAACTAATGTTGAATGTATTTAGGGGGACAATACTTAAAACAGGGGAACACATACCCCCAAAGATCCTACGCAGGACCAAGAGGTTCCAGATTCACCAGAGGCCATGTGGTCCATCCCCTGGCTTCAGACCATCATCAGGAATTTCAAGGGGAGATCTGAAGGGAGTTTCCAGAGCTCTGCTCTTCTTAACCCACATCCCCAATATTCAGTCAACATCTCTAGGTTGACTGGTGCCAATGATTACAATTTACAGTATGATTTGTTCCACTTCAGTGCTCCAACAATCTCCATGAGATAAGTATAACTTAACCCCATTTTTACAGATGAAGAAACAGAGGTGTGGAAAAGATCAAGTGAGAAAGTTCCTTGAGTCTCCTGCTGCTCTCACTTCATCTCCCTTAGCCAGGCCCTCACAGAGAGGGAGGCTGGAGCCAGCTGGTTGGTTTTATCTGCAGCTCAGGTGGCTGCTTAAAGACTTACTCTTTTGAGCTCATTAATTAGTACTGTGGTTTCCAAACTTGGTTGCACATTAGAATCACCTGGGGAGCTTTTAAAACTCCTGCTGCCCAGGTCACCCCCCCTACCAATTAATTCAGAATGTGGGAGGGCTGGAGTGAGAGCTGGATGTCTATGTTTTTCAAATGTCCAGGTGGTTCCAATAAGTAGTCAAGTTTGAGGACCACTGCTTCCATCACCCCACTCCCAGCCAACCACCAACCACTGAGGGTTTACTTATAGGCTTGTCCGGGTGAGGCATGTAGGCTGTATGCTATTACGTAGCTCATATTTCATAATAGGATACCTAGAAACAAAGGCCTCACACGCTAGGTACACATGTATTGTTACTTTTCTACAGAGAAGTGAGGCAACTTGCCCGGTCACCCAGTTCCTAAATTAGCAGAACCAGGACTAAAACCGAGGTCTTTGGCGTTCTCAAACAAATGGTCTGGCCTCTGACAAGGTCAGCTTCTTCCAGAGCTGTTAGCTTAACACAAAGAAAACAGTTCCCAGTCAGTATCTGACCCCTCGCCCTGGCCACTGACTGACGGCCATCATAACCACGACTGACCCTTACTCTCCACCACAAGCTCACGCCAACCTGACCACAGCTTGACCCCTAACCCTGACCATGACTGACCCCTAATTGAGATCCCCATTTTACAGATGAAGAAACGGGTGGAGAAGGTTGAGAAAGTTCTTCCTTGAGTCCTTCCTGAGGGCCAGGCTGTCCCTAATGCTGGCCACTGTCCCACACACATTCATCACTGGTCAGAATGTGGAGGGCTCGGGCAGCCCGGTTACAACACTGGTAAATAACTCTGCGTCGTATCATAATTACTAACAATAATAAAATAAACACGTGGGGCCTGTGTGCCAGCCAGGAGGTTGGTGTTTTCATATCCATGATCTCTTCAAAGGATCTCCTGTACTCCTCTATTAACTATCAGGTCAGGTGTAAAGCCTTCCCAAAAGCTAGAAAACCTCCGGCCAATCCTGTCACCTCTCACCTCCTCTCCTCCATGTACCCAAGGTTCGCCCTTCCCCACTGTATGATCAAACACACACACACACACACACACACACACACACACACACCCCTCCTTGGCTGGAATGCCCTTGCTCCGCCTCCCCAACACCCATGACCCAGGATCCCCCCAAGACCTTGCCTCCCCAGGAAGTCTACGGGGCACCGAGGGTCCCATGTTGTTCGTGATACTGACCCCCTCCAGGACGTGTCACCAGGCCCAAGAGAGCGAACAGCCCCCTGGCTGAAGCATCTTCACCAGGTGAGGGAGGTCAGGGCCAGCATATCCTTGGGAGTGAAGTTCACATGGCAGAGGTCACTCGTTTACACAGGCACTCACATACGCACACATTCACTAAGTGTGTTTATGGAGTTCTGAGCAACTGTAAACGTGGCTCCCTCCGGCTGCCCCCAGGAGAGGGAAAACCATAAACACCTCCTGCTCCGGCCAGCTCCCCCAACAAGGCAGGTCACCTCCCAGGATTCGGGCACCCCATCATCACAGGGACTGGCTGTACTCATCTACCTTCTCTTCGGCGAACAACACCTAACCTCCTGTCGCCAACACAGGGGGAGGGCTCCCTCCCAGGATCCTGCTTGTGCTTCTCCTGAGCCTTTGCCCAGCTGTACCTGCCCCTGGGAATGCCTCACCCCTCTTATTCCTTCGAAGCTCACCACCCTGAAAGGCCCACATTAAGTCTCACCTCCTCTAAGACACTTCCACTGATCTTTGTCACATACAGGGAGTACCTTCTGGAAGAGGCTTTAGAACCAAAAAAGCATCTGTGGAATAAGACTTACTATTTCACTGTTAGAAATTCATTCCTTTGGCTTGAGCATTACTCTCTCCTCAGGAAGGGTCCTTGGATATTTATGCGGATGTGCCCCATCAGAGGCAATCGGTACATAGGGGGCACTACACTGGAACATGCATTATGGCTCTAACTCTGTCACTACCTGCTTGAGAGGATCATGGCCCTCTGAATGCACAGTGAGGGGGATGGGCCTGAAGATCTCTCGGGCCCCTCAGCTCCAGGAGACAGTGGTTTCTCCTTCCAATCAAGGCTTTTTATTGGGAAATCACACACTTGACCTTCCCACTTTGAAATGTCGCCATAACTTTAAAGGGGGAGAGAAATCCTACTGGGTCAGGCCTAAAGTGGGACAAAATTAAGTTAGCTATAAGGAAGACTGTGCATCACAAAGCTTAGGGAATGGTCAAAGCAAAACCACAGAATGTTTCAAAATGCAAGAAAGATGCCCCTCAAAGTCTGAATCTGAATTTACTAGAGGTTAGGGCCCTTTTATTATTATTATTATTATTATTTTTAAAAGGAGAGAGAGGGTGACCTCTCCTTGAGCAAGGGGGTTGGGGGCAGGCCTTGATAGAGTTTCCAGTGCCAAATGATAGAGCGCTGAATGGCACAGGGCCTCACCCCCGCCTCCTCCATTGTCCCCCATTCTGCTTAATGAAGGCTCAAACCAGAACAGCCAATGAGGCTTGGAAAATCCGCCTGTTGTGTGAGAGGATTTTCCATAAATCTCCCTCATTCAGGCAGCGACAGCCCCGTGCCTATGGAGGGAGGGCTGCCTGGCTCCTGAGGCCCCTCCTTAAGAACAGGTGCTTTCTGGCCAGCTCCTTGCTTCTCTGGGCCTCTTGGCTCCCTTGGGGGAGGGGGTTGGTGGGGGGGGAGGAAACCCACCCAGCTTCCCCAGAGCCATCTCCAAGGAAAATGACCTTGGGTCCCTTCCGGCCTGCCAGGGCGAGGACATGGGCTCTGACTCACCAATGGCATGGCAGTATGGAGGGTCGCTTGGCATAAATTTGCTTGCCACCCGTTCAAGTCCCACCTTGTGAAACTTTATAGACCTGCGTTATGAAGTATGGTAGCCACTAGCCACATGTGGCTATTTAATTTTAAATTAATGAAAATTAGGTTTTACAAATTCAGTAAGTCTGAATTTAGTTTATGTGCATAGATTAAGTGCTCAGAAGCCACATGTGCCCATCTAGAACCTTTTCACCATCTATTCTATTGGACAGCTCTGCCTATAACCACTGCTAGGCAGAGTAGCCTTGCAGAGGTGAAGATGGACCCATTCAGGGCAAAATTCTGGCATCAATATCAGGAACAGAAATCTGGTACTGACAGTGGAGAAGGCCTCAAGGACTCAGGGAGCCCCATCTGGGGGGCAGACAGCCCCTGTCCTCAGGGAGCTCCCAGCCCAAAGAGGGTTAACTAATTCCTTGGCCAGATCTTGTTTTCCCCGAGCAGGTGAGGAGGAAAGGGTCCAGCTGTCACTTAGCAGGCTCATTAGTGATGTCTTCTGGGGCCTTGCCCTCCCCATGGGTAATTATTAACAGGCCTCAGGTGTGAGAGAGCATGCAGCCCGGTCCCCCACCCTCCCATCCAGCTGACTGGGCCAGCTGGGCATCTTGGGGGGCCCAGAGCTGAGAGTCCCACCTGGAGACAGCCCCAGGCTGAGTAAACCGCCCCCCTGCCCCCCACTCTGAGCCAAGCCTTGCTTCATGTTCGATAAGATGAACCTCCATCCAGGGACAGGGCACTGACCAGGAAAGCTGCCGACCACTTCCTGATTAAACAATAGGAAGTGTTCAGCATTGGGGGTCCATCCCTGCAACGTCACAAGGGAAGGTCTAATCCCCCCCAGATCTAGGCACGGCCTCTAGCCTCATCAGCAGGAATTTTCCACATTTGCTGAGATTTCTGTTTGCCTTCTCCATTAGCTTAACAAGCATGGATGGAAAGATGACTAAGGTTATTAGTGACTGACTGTAGCTGGGACAGAAGGGCCAGGAGAGGATGGGGTGGCAGGGGCTGGAGTGTGGCTGAAGAGGCTGTGAGTCAGCCAGAAATTGTGAGTACACGGGGCCTGGGCCAGGCTTGTGAGCCTCAGGCCTGAGGGGAGGGGGCCCAGGAACAGAGATGGCAAGTGATGGCTTCAGCCTTGTTACCGTGGAAACAGCATGAAAGAGGTTGCAAGTCCCTGGGTGGGTCAGTGGGCCTGGGAAGGAAGAGGCCTATTCTGCAGCCGCAAACCGTGGCCCAGCCAAGCCCGGCCCTCAAAGGACCCATGTTCACACATATTGACAAGGGCCTGGGGATGCCACCAAGGAGCCCCACCTGGACCTCTTGCTGGTGGGTGGAAAGGGTGGCAGGAGGAGTGAGCTGTTAGAACCTTCTTCCTGTGGCAGATCCCAAGCAGGCCTCCGGCCATTATCCATTTCAGTAGGTTTCTGATTCTTTCAATCACACACCTCTATCGATAAAAAATCTGTGATGTGTGCCCCAACAAATTTATATTTCTTTATAATTTACATGTACTCTCATACTAATAAATTGTGTACATTATTGAAAAATACACAAAAACTAGACATTTTAAAAGGATGAAAGAAAAAATAAAGTCAGCTGCCAATTCTTTCCCAAACATTGACAGATCAGTCTTGTTGCACCCCGTTTTGGAGACCACTGATTTACTTAAAGAGTGTGGGTGACACATTGTTAACTAAGCTCATTAACAAGCAAATCTTGTGTGTGCAAATTTGACATCAGCCATTCCCCCCAGGTGAATATTAAGATTAGTTGCTATCTTGAAATTAGTTTGAACGTGAGTGAACCCTTGTGCGAGGGTAGAGATGGTGGCAGAGCCGGTGTTGACAGCTGACAACAGGCTGAGAGGTTCTCCCACACACACCCCATCATCACTTTGCCTGTGTTCTTCCCTCTGTGTGGAAGGCCCTTCCACCTTTCTCCACCTTGACAATCACTCATCCTTCCGAACTCCAAATCTCTGCTCTTTTCCAGGATATCTTCCCTGAATCTCAGGCTGGACAAGGGTCCTGCCTCTAAGATCCCACAGCCCAGTATGGATACCTCCATTCTGGCATTTACTACATTGCGCTGGAATGTGTTTAACCCTCTGCTCTCCCTAGACTGTGAACTCCTACAGGGCACTGGGTTGCTATATTCATCTTTGTATCCCCGGCCACCAGCATACACAGACATGGACATACCCACCCATATGTACCCCTTGACTGGTGTTTCATGGGATCACCTCCCAAATCAGCTACTAGTGCCCAAATCCTTCTCTCCGGGGGGAACCAGACCAAGACACTGACATATATTAGGTGCTTAACAAATTCTAATTAATGAGGGTCTATTGAGCAACGTCTGTGTCCAAGACACGGAGGGTTCAAAGAGGGGAAAGCTCACTGGGCTGGAGCGGTAGCAGAAGGTTCCTGAGGAACCTGTGGATAGAGTTGGGCCATCCAGGACGGGCAGGGTGGAACAGGCAGATGGCAGTGGAGATGGAATTCCCAGGAGAAGGAAGAGCACGAGCAGAGGTGGGGATGCTGGAAAGAAGGCGACCAATCCAGAGGGCAATGAGGAAGCGTTGAGTGACACACCTCACCCTTGCCCCAAGGGGTTTCCCTGTTCCATGTCTAGATCCTGGGTTCCTCTTTCTCTGAGTCCGGAGTCTCGGCAGCTAGACTTGGGGCTTGGCATCTCAGGGGAGGAGCTTCTCAGAAATTCCACGCACTGGCAAGGAGCAAGCCCCCTCCCTGCCTCCACCCTTTGGAGCACTGCTCCCAAGAGCTTTCCCAAGACGGGCAAAGGGATTCGGCTGACTTCTGGGAAGGCTGATGCCTCCACCTGCCCCCTCTCCCCACGTCTGGAGAAGGGAGGGAGGCAGAAGGAGAGAGCCAGGGGTGCTCTCTGTTCCTCTGTTGATCATTAAATGCAATTAAAAGTAGGCAGGAAACAAATCTGGGCACGCCAAGAGTGCCCTGTAAATCCCCTCGTCCACCTTGGCCTCTGGGGTTCCTGCCTGAGCTGGCAGCCCTCCAGGTAGTGGTGGCCGCAGCAGCAGCAGTGACGTCCATCCTGGGCAGCCACACTCAGCCAGAAAAGGGCGTCCAGGTTTGCTCTGAGGCTAAGCCCCCACCCCTTAGAATGAAACTCAGAGAGGGCTGGCCGAGGAGTCCAGATACCTCATGCCCAGGCTGGCTCTGCCATCTGCTAGTTGGGGGACCTTGGGTAAGTTCCTTACCCTACCTGTGACTCAGTTTCCCCAGCTGTACAATAAAGGAAATGAATACAGAGTCCCTTCAGCTCTGATGTGTTATGTTCTAAGTCTGAGCTGCATTCTGCCCAAGGTTCTTCAGCCCAGATATTCGAGGGACTGACCCACAAATCTCAAACTAAACTGCTCTGGGGCCCCAGGCTGGGGCCAGAGTGCTATTGTAAAGACCATGACAATTCGGAAGGAGGGAAGACCAGCATTTGAACGCTCAGGCAGGTTCCAGGGGGTGAGGATCCTCACTGGCCCCTCTCTGAGCCAACCAGGCCCCAGCAATACCAGGCCCACATATTTTACGGTCAGGTTGCCTCTGGTTTCTCTCCTCTCTTCTCTTTTCTGAGGAGAGAGTGGTGATCACCTGGAGCAAGAATGGGGTCACAGAGAACACACCATGCAGTTAACCTTCTTTTCTCCTTCAGCAGGGTCTTGGGTCCTGAGAGGCACCATGGATACTATGATTCCAGGGAAACCAAAAGGGGCTTAGCACCCAGTCATTCATTGGCGCCTCGCATCTTGTGCTTCTCGCATGCCGCAGAGGGCCAACATGGAAGAACAGCATGGTCTTTGGTGGAGGAGGTTGAAACTCAGGGAAACTTCCCCACTGGTGTGAGGTCCCAGGGACCTGGCCACGTCCCGGGAAAGCGCTCTAAATTAATACACACAAGGCCCCATCCCACCCATCCACAGGCAAGCCGATGTGGCTTTTCCAGGCACGTGGCTTTTCCAGGCATCTTCAGATATGAAGATGACTTGGGTGGGTCCTGCCATGGTTAGAGTCTCTCCCTGGAGCCAGTTGTCCACAGGTTAAAGCAAATAAGGTCAGGAGCACGGGCCCTTCCTGGACCCCTTAGCCCTGGGAAATACTCCACTCTCCGACACTGGATCCATCTCACCCCAGCCAGACCTTGTAAATAAAAGCATGTCCAAATTAGAACTATAGTAAGATACAATTCCTCACCTATGAGATTGGCAAAAATTCCCTGGTGGCGCAGTGGTTGAGAGTCTGCCTGCTAATGCAGGGGACACGGGTTCGAGCCCTGGTCTGGGAAGATCCCACATGCCGCAGAGCGACTGGGCCCGTGAGCCACAACTACTGAGCCTGCGCGTCTGGAGCCTGTGTTCCACAACAAGAGAGGCCGCGACAGTGAGAGGCCCGCGCACCGCAATGAAGAGTGGCCCCCGCTCGCCACAACTGGAGAAAGCCCTCGCACAGAAACGGAGACCCAACACCCAACACAGCCAAAAATAAATTAAAAAAAAAAAAAAAAGAATCCAAAAAAAAAAAAAAATTGAGATCACGCTTTGTTAGGCCAGGCTGTGGGGAAATAGTCACACTCATCCATTGCTGCAGGAAGTTTAATTGTTACAGTCTCTGGAGAACAATTTGACAATATGTATCAAGATTACAAAAGCATATACCCTTTGACCAACAATTCCAGGTCTGGGAATTGATGCCACAGATATACCTAATAGTGTGAAATGACGCATGTAGAAGATTATTCACTGCCTCATTGTTTGTAAAAGCTAAAGATGGAAATGACTTAACAAGGGACTGGTTGAATAAATGACAGATCAGCTGTGCAATGGAATACTATGCAGCTGTAAAGGGGTGGGGAGCAGCATCAAGACATTCTTTATGTACCATGATCCAAATTCCTCGAAGATAAACTAAACTGGAGAGGTGAGGTACAGAACCATGTGTAAAGTATGCTACATTTTGTGGAGGAAAGGGAGGAAATAAATAGGAATAGAAACTTTAAAATGCATGCCTTCCCTTGTGGAGACAGGGTAACAGCTTAAGAGCCTTGGAACCAACTTGCCCTGCCCATGCCTCCACCTTGGACTGAAGAGTGAATGAGGTAACAGGAGAAAGTCAAGAGCTCTGGACGTTGTCACCAACCAGGGGAAGGTACCGCTAGAGCCTGGCTGCAATTAGTCCTGTCCCCAGGCCTCCCCCTCATCCCCCAGGGTCTTCTCACTTACAAGCTAACCTCAGGAAGTAAGTTTGAGCCCACTGCCCGTGGCCTCATTAGGGCCAATTGTCCTGGGCCAATGAGGAAAGAGCAGAGGTGGGGCTTAGTATGTAAATGAGGCATTGTATCTGGTAAAAGCAAGCCCTGCCCAGGTCCCCCTTCAAAGAAACAAAAGCTTAAAGTATGCTGGTTGTCGCTGGCACTCTTCACACCACAAATGATGATTTGGCTTCAGCACTAAAGTGTACGTCCTCCATTTGAAATTGATTGCTTGTATTCTTTTCTTTGTAGTTAAACTGCAAATTGATTTCCGGTTTTTGAGTCGTGTAAAAGCTGCTAGTGAATGGTGTTTTATATCTAGTTGTGTGTCTGCCTATATCTAAGCGAACCTGATTGAAGTTAATACTGGGGCCCCCTAAGGATATTTTCCCCTTGAAATGAGGTTCTAGTTGGGGAGGGGGGGTATCCTCTTGGGAACACAGTAGGCGCTTAGAAAATGTTTGCTGAAATAATTATCTAACTTAAGTAGGAATCAGATGGAAGCCAGAAGGTCCTGTCCCCCTCCCCATCCACCGTTGATTGCAGTTGGTGAGGAAGCTAGGCCTTCATCAAGGGGAAGCAGGTGCCCACACCTGGCCTGCATCCTCCACACACCTGCCTGGGGCCTCCAGTTTTTTTGCCTGATCTTGTGGTGGTGGCAGACCAGGGCAGACCACTGGCGACAAGGGGCGTGGTCCCCCCAAGTCGACTGGAGCGAGTTCCTGAGATAGGGATGCAATGGCAGGAATGTGAGGGGCCAGAGGCAGTGATGGACCACGCCAGCCCAAGAGCTGAACAAATATTGACCCTAAGCAGGGCGGCCTCTTGAAAGCCCTCCACAGGATGCCTCTCGCTGTTCTCCTATCTCCAGCCACCCTCACCTAGTGCCTCCAGCTGTGGGGGAGGGGAGTAAAGGGCTGCTGCTCTCCCTTTGGGACCCAAGGCCCAGAAACCCTGGGCGGGGGACACTGTGTCAGCCTCGCTGATCCTGGTATGAGGTTCTGGGAGCTTCCAGGCCCGGGTCTCACTGTCCTCTAGGCTCTCCGGCCTAGATGTGGGTGGCACCTGGAATAGGATGTGGGCTTCCCTGGAGTTGGCTGCCCTTAAAATGCCCCATGGTGGCCCTTGTCCCAGCGCATTCATTAAAAAAAGAAACTCACTACAGGCCATGGGCAACTGTGTAGCAGTCAACTGCCTTCCCAGTTACTACTAATAAGTAACATTTATTAAGAATCTTCTGCATACCAGGCACTAAATGCTTTACATGTATTAACTCATTTAATCCTCACCATAACTTTAAGAAATGGGTATTATTTTTTTATCCCCATTTCACTGAAGCAGACACCAAGGCACAGGGAGAGTGACAAATGCCAAATAGAGAAAAGTCTCTCAGAGATATCATTCGGCCATTCAGGGTGTGGATGTAGAAATGTGGAGATGGGAGGTACTTTGAGAAGGTTGGGTACCTGCCACCTTTTACAGATGTGGAGACTGAGGCCCTGAGGGGGGGATGACTTGCACATAATTACTCGGGGCTGCAGAGCAAGGGCGCTGAATCAAAGGTGCTGCTGACTGGTTGACATTCCTAGGAAGCTGACCGCTGAGCCCTAGGGTTACCTGAGGTCTTGTCTTCCAAGAATCCCAAATGCTTTGTTTTCTTTTCCTGCAAGCCTGATACTCTGGGTAAACACCCCCAGCCCCTGTCCCCGTTGGATCTCTTTCTCCTCTCCCACCTCACTCATCCTCACCCTGACATTTTCTCACATCACCCCAGCAAATTGCTTTCCAGGTCCCAGTCCCAGGGCCCTGTCTTCTGTGGCTTCTCCAGTATGTTTTGGAAAAACCTCTATGGGTCTCCCTGAGGGCATTGGGCTGGCTGATCCCCAAGAACATGTCCTCTATACCTCTGAGGTGCTAGGAATCTCAGACTCTATTTCTGTATTCCACAGAGTGGCTTCTGTCTCCACCTGGACCCTGCTTGGACCCTGCAGGGAGCTGGGGTCTGCTCTCAGTTTCACAACCAGGTTGGGAGAAGGTCAAGAATGGGGACAGGAAGACAGGAAGGGTGGGGAGCTCGGAGAGGGGCATTCAAGAAGGGGTTCACTCATCACCACCCCCTAGTCTCCTAACCAGATTTCATCACTCCATCCCCACATGGCTTGCCAGCCTCCAAGGCCTGGGCTGGACCCCTAGGACCCCTCTGCTGGTGGGGGAAGAGTTCTAAGAGAATGTAAGCTGGGATGGGATGAGTTGGGGTCTGCGGCTCACTGGCCTCAGAGGCTGGCCTCCCCTCAAGGATGCTGAGGAGCCCTGGCTGGGGGTGGGGATGGGCCCCTCCAGCTCTGCCAAGGGCAGCGCCTCCTGCTCAGAAGGAAACACAGCCTGTGTGTGTGTGTGTGCCCTGGCCTGGCCCTCCCCAGGCTCGCCCTTGCCTCCCAGGTCAGTGACCTCTGGAACTCCGAGAATACTCAAGAAATGTCCCATCCTTCTGCTTGTCTTCAGGTCAGAATCACTGAACGAGATCCCCAAGCAGGGAGAAGCCTCCTGGGTGCTCGTCTCAGCTCTCACTGCCCACACGCCACTTGGGAAAAGGGCAGGGCAGCCCTCCAGAGCCCCACACAGACCTGCAGGTGGCCCACCCTCACCCCAGCCCAGCTGGGGCCTCAGTCTGTGTGGTGGTGTAGAGTCCACATCTTGCAGGGGAGGCTCTCAAAGAGGCACCAGGCTCCCCATGTCCCCAAGACATGCACTCCCAGGCTCCAGGAGAGACTGCAGGCAAGAAAGAATGATGCACAGATACCTTCCAGGGACCAGGGACAAGCACTCAGAGGAAAACAGTCTCGTGTTGACACACTGAGCAGGCTGGGAACTAAGGAGGTATCTTGGGATGGGAAGGGGAAGCCAGGCCCAGAGCATAAGTGGGTGCTTCAGAACACAGAGGAATCCCTCCATTTCTTTTTTTTTTTTTTTTTAATTTATTTATTTTATTTATGGTTGTGTTAGGTCTTCGTTTCTGTGCAAGGGCTTTCTCTAGTTGCGGCAAGTGGGGACCACTCTTCATCGCGGTGCGTGGGCCTTTCACTGTCGCGGCCTCTCTTGTTGGGGAGCACAGGCTCCAGACGCACAGGCTCAGTAATTGTGGCTCATGGGCCTAGTTGCTCCACGGCATGTGGGATCTTCCCAGACCAGGGCTCGAACCCGTGTCCCCTGCATTGGCAGGCAGACTCTCAACCACTGCGCCACCAGGGAAGCCCTCCCTCCATTTCTTTTACCTGATGCAGATGAGCTGGGCTTGAGAACTCCCTAGGGCAAAGCTGTGTCTCCCTGTCAGACCGGAGCTCCCTGAGGATGGGGCTGGGTCTCCCCTCAGACTGCGGGTTGTCTGAGTTTTTTTCCTCATCAGACTAGAAGTTTCTAGAACAGGGACTAGGAGCCAAGAATAGAAGTTAAAGAAGACCAATTCCAAGCCATGACCAGAAAGAACTCACTTTTTTTTCTTTGTCATTTAAATTATCTTTATGGAAAATAAAGCCCACACACATTCTGGATATCAAAAAATTTTCAGTTTGGTCATCAAGTTCACCTACTCTGAGAAACACATCTTCATCTACCAGAAGGAAAAGATGAACAGCTAAAATTTCATCTCACTTGTTTTTTAAATTAGACAATATATCCAGATGGTTCTAATATCGAAATAATACACAAGGATACACCGTGAGAATTCTTACCCCAATACCTCCATTCCTCCCCATTCCGGCCACCATACGTAATCACTCACAGCAGCCTCTATGTGTCTTTCCAGTGTCTGTTAATGTAAATACAAGTGAATATTCTTGCTTTCCCCTACCCAGATAGAACTTTCTGGTAGCTAGAACTAGTCCAGTCAATAGCCCAGGTTTGTATCTCAGGTGTGATGCTGACCAGACTGACTTTCAGGCCCCTCGCCTGAGTGGGGGTGACCACCTGTAGCCCCACTTGCTGTGAGGAAGGTGGCAGCCTAGGTAATGGCCCAGCATACAGCAAGTGCTCAATAAGTGAGTGCTTATTGGTTGGGGGGGGGTTAAAGGAGAAATCATCTGAACTCAATCTGTTCCCTATGCCCTTAAATTGGGCTAAGCTGGGCTTGTGGGCAAGTGGATTTGGAGAGAAGAGCTCTCCAAGTAAAGAGGGCAGGGAGGGAGGGGGGACCAAGAAGTGGGGTGAGGCCAGCACAGATGTAGAGCAAGTGGCACTTCTGAGGTCTGCGGGTTCTGAGAATCTCCCCGCCAGGCATCCTGGTTCTGGAACAGAAATCGTGCCCGTGTTTCCCTGGTAGCTCAGGCCCAGCAGCCTCGGAGGCCAGGTCTAAAGCCCTATCTAAGGTACACAGCGTTATCTCCATTCCCCTCGCCCGGGGAACCCAGGCCTCCCAGAGGTCCTGGCTCCCACTGCTTCGTTAATGTTTACCATCACTGGAAATCAGCAGGCACACACAGAGCGGGCGGCCCTCCCACCCGGAAACGAACGCACACAGGGGCTTGTGAAAGCCACATGCAGCTGATTGCCTCTGAGGGTCCCTGTGAGCCCCTCCCACAGCCAGGCAGGCACCAACATCAAGTCCCTGCACCCCCCGCTGGCAGCCCTGGCTCCTTCAAGCACAGGGAGGGACAGTGAGACAGATCACCCAGACCTCACTGTCCAGCCCCCACGTGGCTGGTGCAAATCAAGACGTGCTGTAATGATGCCAACTGAGTGTAGAATGCATTCAGATTGTGAAGACTTAGCCTGAAAAACACATTAATTATCTCGATTAGTTTTCATCTATTGATTACTTGTTGATAATATTTGGGGATATATGAGGTTCAATCAATACATATAAGTATATAAAATCTATTATTAATATTAATTCACCTGTTCATTTTACTTTTTTAATATGGCTACTAGAAAAATTCAAAATACAGACATGACTCATTACAATTCTATTAAACAGTGCTGACCAAGAGCATTACAGGAAATATATCTTGGAGGCTGTACCCTTTCCCTCCTGTCAGAACCAGGATAGGGTCACACCACCTCTTCCGGCCCCTAGAGCCTGTCCCGCCTCCTGCCATCAGATTGGGGTCCTCTGAGGTCAGGGGCCAGGTCTCTGCTCTCTCCTAATTTCACCCCAGTGCCTAGACAGCTGGGAGGAGGGAGAGGTGGCAACGTGGGAGCCGGCCATCCACACCCTCCGTCAAGTCAGTGAGGGCGTGGCCCAGGGAAGGCCCTGCCCCCAGCCCTGTGGCCTGCCATAATCACAAGTTGCTCATTTCATTCAGTTTTGTCTTAAGAGGAGGCATCATTTTCCCAAGACTTTGGATGCAGTCATTCAGCAAGTTGTGGAACACACCTGGCTTAGACACGGCTTGGAATGTTCACAAATGGCAAAATGTCATGGGGAATCCACAGATAAATGTAGGAGAGGTCATGGCACACAGTCTGTCTCCTTTCAGCCTCATTCCACCATTTTTTTTTTTTTTTGAGTGTGGATTTTTTTTTTAATAATTTTATTTATTTGTTTATTTATTTATTTATTTATTTATGGCTGCGTTGGGTCTTCGTTTCTGTGCGAGGGCTCTCTCTAGTTGTGGCAAGCGGGGGCCACTCTTCATCGCGGTGCGCGGGCCTCTCACCATCGCGGCCTCTCTTGCTGCGGAGCACAGGCTCCAGACGCGCAGGCTTGGCAATTGCGGCTCACAGGCCCAGTTGCTCCGCAGCATGTGGGATCTTCCCAGACCAGGGCACGAACCCGTGTCCCCTGCATTGGCAGGCAGATTCTCAACCACTGCGCCACCAGGGAAGCCCTCCACCATTTTTTGACACACAAACCCTTCCTAGGAGGGCTCTTCTTGGAATGGATGATGTCCCCATGTCCACTCTCTCCCAAGCTCAACATTTTAGCTCTTTACCCTCACAAAGCCTCCTTTCCAGGTCCTTACCCTCTATGCGCACCCTGCACACACTAACCATATCTCCCCCTCCACCCTCCCCAGCTGAAGCTGGTTCACTTCGTGTGCTGTTCTCAGCAGGTCAGTCACCTCCCTCGCGCTGAACCCTCCCTCCATTAACCCAGCCTATAATTGCCTTGCTCTTCAATCACTACACGCTACTGTTGACACATCATGAGTTGTCAACAAGTCTCCAAGTCTTTTCCACTAAGTCCCTCTGCTGCCTCCCACTTAGACAGTTGGTGTTGGGGACCCCAATGCAGGGCCTGGAAGATGCCATCTTGTATCACTGGATGCCTCGTGGCCACCTGTTGCGGCCCTTCTGGGTCCTGATTCCCTCGCTGGTGCTTCACTGCTCTGGTCAGTTCTAAGGTGAATCCTCAGACTTCAGCCCAGTTGCCTTCTCAGTACCATTTGGCACAGTTGGTCACCCTCTTATCAAAACCTTCTTTTCACTTGATTTTCAAGCCATCACACTCTCCTGGTTTTCCTCCTTCTCCCCTGGCTGCTCCTTCTCAGCCTCCTCCACTGGTTCTTTCTCAGCTCCCCAGCTCTGTAACATTGGAATTCCCCACGGCTATTCTTTGAACCCCTTCTCGTCCTTATTTTCACTCACTCCCCTGGTGATCTCATCTGGATCAGAGGCTTTAAATATTATTTATAAATTAATGCCTCCCAAATTTAAATCTCCAGCCCAGGCCTCTCCTCTGAATCCCAGACTCACACATCCATCTGTACATTGTCATCTCCACCCGGATGTCTAAGGGGCATCTCAGACTTAGCATTCCATACCTGACCTTCTGATTGCCCCACTCCCACCAACATGTCCACCCACAGGCCGCACCATCTCAGAATTTCGGTCCCGTCAACTCCATCCTTCCAACGGCTCAGACCAAAAACCTTGCAGTTACATTCAACTCCTCTCTTTCTCTCCCATCCCATATCCAATTTGGCAGCTAATCCTGTTGGCTCTATATTGAAAACATATCCAAATCCAACCATTTCTCTGTCACTTCCAATCTGGTTCAACCCACTATCATTTCTCGCTCGGATTTTTGCAAGAGCCTCATGACTTTTGCCCCCGCTCTTTGGATTACTACAGTTTCCCTGCTCTGCCCTCCCCCACTACAGTCTATTCTCAACCCAGCAGCCAGAATCATCCTATTAAAATCTAATTCAGATCCTAGCCCTCCTCTGCTCAGACACTTCAAGGGCTCCTGCCTCACTTGGAGTAGACGCTGAAGGTCTTCACAGGGGCCCCCAGGCCCTACATGACCCAGCTTCCCTTTCCGTTTCCTCTCCATCCCCTCCACACTCCCCCTCTTTCTCTCTGCTCCAGCCATGCTGGCTACTTGCAGCTCCTCCAACACCTGAGCTTGCTGAAACTTCCAGGGCTTTACGACTGCCCTCCCTCTCTGGATAGCCTCACGCTCCCTCCCTCCTTCAGGTCTTCGCTCAAATGTCACCTTCTGAGGCCTCCCCTGACCACCACATCTGGGACTGCCACCCCACCCTCTAGCACTGTTTATCATTCCTTCCCACTTAATTTTTCTCCCTAGCACTTTTTTTTCTTTCTAATATACTATATACGTTTCTTATTTTGTTACTGTCAGTCTCCTACCACTAGAATATAAGCTTCAGTGGCGCAGGGGTTTTTGTCTGTTTTGTTCACAGCTGTATCCTTGACTCCTAAAAGAAAACCTGGCACATAGTACATGTTCAATCAATATTTGTTGAATGAACAAGACAGGACTAATAACAGATCCCCTGCCCCGGTTGGCATCCATTGGAAACTGAAAACTGTCCTCTTCTAGACCTATGTGTGTTCATTAAGCAATACCCTTGGCATACGGCCTTCTAACACACTACATAATTTACTTAATTTTTCTGGTTTTCATTTATTGTTCATCTTTCCCTGTTGAACATAATCTCCATGAAGGATTTTTTTTTTGATCTATTTGCTTCATTGATGTATACCAGTGTCTTAGAGGAAAGCCCAGCAAATAGTAGGCCCTCCAAGAATGTCTGCTGAATGAATGGATGACCATTTATCCAGCTACTGATCCATAAAACCACTTCAGGATCCAGCTCTATTTCCCCATCTTGACCATCAAAGTACTCGAGAGACTTTATCAAGAACTCTGTGGAGTTCCCATACTTCCCACAATTCCCACATCTTCCAGTCTCCAATCTTCCTGAGAGTCAGAAAGTCCATTAGTCAGAAACCTTAATATGAGAAAAGTATATGAAAACTAGAGTTTTCTTCTCTCTGATTACGCAACACACTGTTCGCCAAAACACGGGGAAATAGACCCTCTCATATATTCAAGATGGGGACAAAAATTGGCACAACTCCTATGGAATTTGACAACTTGATGATATCTATCAAAACTAAACATGCGCATATTCTTTGGCTCAGCAATTCGACTTCTGAGTGTTTATTCTATAGAAACACATACATATCACATATATCAAACATTCAGGAAGTGACATATATGCAAGGTTATTCGTTGTAGAGATGTTGATGAGAGAGAAAGCCTGGGGACTGCGGGGGGCTGGCTGAATAGATGATGGGGCATTTGGACCATGGTTACCCCCAGGGCATTAAGAAAATGAGGTAGCTCCACATGCACGGCTATGTAAAAATCTCCAAGATATATTGTTAGAGGAAGAGAAAGATTTAAAAATGACAAGTGAAATATGCTACAATTTGTCTTTTTAAAAGGATAAGTAGGTAGATAGGTGGATGGATGGATACATACATGGATAGATAGATAGATAGATAGATAGATAGATAGATAGATAGATAGATGATAGATGGATAGATAATATGCATCACCAATGGTAACACTGTTTGCCATTGAGGATGGGAACTGGGAGGCTAGGAGTCGGGGGTAAGAGAGAGACTTTTCACTGTATACCCTTTGGTAATTTTTGAATTTTATTCCATTTTATTCTGATCTATGTCTCAACACTCTTGTTTTTAATTGGACTGACACACTAGTCACAGTGAGCCCATGCTGGCTCCTGGTGACCCCTTCCTTTTCTAAGTGCCCACAGACCATTTCTTTCCCAGTCTACAAGGATCCTGGCCCAGGACTGCCCTCCGCTGTGTAGCTGCATGTTCTGACCTCCTCCTCTTTTTGAAACTCAGAACCACATTTCCACTTTACTCTTTTTGAAACTCAGAACCATATTTCCACTTTACTGCATACCCATGCCTTAAACTTCTTCCGAAGGGGCCAAATGTACACAGCAGTCTTGTTCACAAGCTTCCTTTGTGCCTGAAATGGCATTTTATACGGGGAGACCTCCGGCACATCCCAGGAGAAGCTGGTAGGAAGAGCTTGTCCTGCCTCCAGGGCCCCCTGGGCTTCTCTTTCCTCTCCCAGTGTGATCCTGTCCTCTGGGTATGAAGGCAGGTCTCCTGGTCTCTGGAAGAGGAGCAAACCCCAGGAGCGCCACCCTCTAGCCACACCCCGCCCACATTCTGCCACCAGGCCCAGCTGCAGCCTCTTTCTCCCTTGGTCTCCCCCAGGCTCTGGTCCTGACCAAAAAATCTTGAGTGGCCCCTAGTATCTTTCACAAAGTTCTGCCAGTTCTTGCCTTCCAGGCACCAGCTTTACAGGCCTGCAGTCCTGTCTTGTATGTGCCCTTCTCTTTTCTGCTCAAGCCTTCTCAAAACAGCAATCTGGCAAAGCCCATGCTGCCTGCTGTCTCTTTGGCCACCTCTCCTCTTCCTTCATCAGTGGAACATAAACCAGCCTGTGTGTGATTGCACAGTCTGATGTACATTTTGGGGAGCTTCCAAGCCCTCCTGAGATATCTTTCCCTCCCAGAGATTCATGCCATGGAATCCTGACTATCTCGTCGCTGAAATATTGTCAGGCTGACTTTGGAAAGTCTTACTACAGGCCCTCGGCAGCTCTCGTCGAGATGTTTGCAAGAACATTCTTGTTTCAGTCTGAGCTCCTCCCAACCTCTCTCATCCATTCTCCGTACCAGCACTGGGTGATCTTTCTAATGTACAGCTAACCAAGCCCCTCCACTGCTGAAAGCCATTCAAGAACCTACAGGATAAAATCCAAGGTTGCCGCATGACTTACAAAGCCCAGCATGGTGTGGTTTCTGGTCACGTCTCCACCTGCACCTCCCACCTCTCTCTCTCTCTCTCTCTAACTCCATCCTTTAACTAAATATTTAATTGTGCACAGTTTCCTGGACTCACTATATTATTTCACATCTTTACGCTTCTCCTCCTGTTGTTCCTTCAAAAGAGGATGACCTTCCAACTGTTCTTGATAGGGGTACTCAAGACCTCACTCAGGGGCCACCTTTTCCAGGGAATCTTCCCTGACCTTTCCCTCCCCAGGTAGGGCTAATTCTGCTCCTCTGGTTTCTCTTTGCTTCCTGGGCCTGAACTTGGCTCTTATTACACATGGAAGACACTGCTCATTCTCCCTAACAGCCATACCCCCTACCCCTTCCTCCTTGCCACCAGAGCCCATACCTTTTCAGGTGACAATGTATCCAGGCCAATAGAATCTAAAAAAGAGTGGGTATGTGTATACACATAAATGATTCACTTTGCTGTACAGCAGAAACTAACACAACATTGTAAATCAACTATACTCCGAAAACAAGTTTTTTAAAAAAAGAATAAACCCTATTTTCTCTTTGGTCTTTTTCTTTTCTGCTTTGAATATAAATGTAGGAGGCACCATAGCCACCAACTTGCAACCATGAAGCAACAAGCATGCGGACAAAAAGTTAACACGTTGAGGATGGCAGAGCAGAAAGAAAAAGCCAGAGTTTTTTATAACATGGTTGAGTCCTTCCATCAAGCCTGAAGCCACCCGCCCCCAGACTTCCTGCTGTGTGAGATTGATAAATGTCTTTATTGCTCAAGCCACTATCCATTGTGTATTCTGTTACTTGAGATCAAATGTACTCCAAACTGCCATAACATGGTATATGAAAATGCTCTTGTTGGACTCTGTCTCCATGACTAGATGGTATGCTTTTTTTTTTTTTTTTAACATCTTTATTGGAGTATAATTGCTTTACAAGATGGTATGCTTTTGAGGGCAGGAATGGTGTCTTATTCCTCTTGGTGTTCCCAGAGCCTGACACAATGACTCAAGAAATGATGGTTCAACTAAACTGAACCAACTTTCCTTCCCTGACTGTTAGGAGTAAGGGACAGGCTCACCTTTATCCCACATTTCCCGTATCGCTGTCACTATGCCAACCCACTCTGTCAACCAATCCTCCTGCCCCCATTCACCTCCCCCAACCCTCTGAGAGATGAAATGGTCCCCAACACCTGTTAAGAACTAGTCAGATGCCTGGCGAGTCCTGGCAGATGAGGTGCCCCCCACCCCTGTGTCCCGCCCTGGGCCAGGTGGGCACTGTGCATCAAGAAAGCACCATCCCATCCTTGTCCTTCTGCTGCCCCAGAAGCCCCATGGGCAGGACACACCCTGTTAGCCCACAGAAGGTTCCTCCTTCCCAGTATCTGGATCCAGATTCCTACTGCTTCGGGGTATCTCACCTTCACTCTCTTTAGGAATAGACGTTCCTCAAAGGCAGAAACTTGGCCTTCAGGATGGAGCCTAGCCTAGCCAAGTACAGTAGACACCTCAGTAAAAAAGAGGGCACTGCATCAGCCACTCCCAATGGCACTACCTACTACTGCCTTTCCCAGGGCTTGGCTCGGGTAAATGAGAACTTCCAGAATGAACTGCCAGCCCTGCCAGCTCATTATTAATAGAGGTACAAAACATACTTTTTAAACCTAATCATGCTGAGCATTTAAACCACTGATAGCATTTCATATTGATTTCCAAGGGCTCCAAATATGTGTACCCAATACTGAACACAGAATTCATCTCCTGGTTAAATGTAACAGAGTGTCACCCTGGGGACAGCTCCCCCCCCTTGCCCACATTCTCACCTGGTGACCAACCTCACCTGGGGCCTCAGCCGATAACCCTGCACTGCCTCCGTGAAGCCTGCAGACTTATGCCCATGGCAGGGAGGGCTCGAGACAGCCCCCTCCCTGACCCTGGGGGAGCTCTCCAACATGCCCACCCCTTTCTGCTCCCACCAGCCAAGCCACGTGTGTCCCAAGAACCGCTTTATTTGTCCCTAAATCTGTCTGCCAGTTGTGCTTGTTATTGTAATTATGTAATTTAATCAACTATGACACAAAACAATGAAATATGACTGTGAAAAGAAAGAGTTTTCTTTTTTTATTAAAAAAATACAAGTTGAATGCTTTGGAAGTTTTGGTAATAGCAAACCACTGAAAAAATTGCCATTGAGTCAAGTGGGAAAAAGACAGACTGTAAAGAGTGGGAATGGCAGGCCTGGGAGGGAGTCGGGGGGGAGTATGGGGGGTCCAAACATCTGGAAGAATCCTGCCCTTGATTGGTTTTTGTTTTTTTTTTTAAGATGTGGACCATTTTTAAAGTCTTTATTGAATTTGTTACAATACTGCTTCTGTTGTTTATGGTGTTTTCAAATTTATTTTTGCCACAAGGCATGTGGGATCTTAACTCCCTGACCAGGGATCGAACCCACACCCCCTGCATTGGAAGGCAAAGTCTTAACCACTGGACTGCCAGGGAAGTCCCCTTGATTGATTCTTAAGAGGTATGAAGTTCTCGCTCTACTTTAAATAAACCAGAACTGGAGCTCAGAGAAGACAAGAGTGTCAGGGGTGGTTTTATGCAAGAAAGACCATTCAGCACTCAGGAGAGCCTGGGCCCAGGGGAGGAGGCCTCAGCCACACACCTAAACGCAGGCAAATGTTAGTGCATCCATGAGTCTCCAGTTAAAATGAAATATTTACCCTTCATACGTCTAATTATTTTATGATCCCCATGCTAACCAGCCAACTGCAAGCCTTGATGTTATTAGATAGGAGGGCTTCGTTGCTCCAAGTATAAACCCTACAGCAGAGGGCTTATCACTCTGCACCTCCATTTCCTCATGGATTATCATTTGACCTGCCTCGGAGGGCTGTGAAGATTAATTGGGAGACTGAAATAGTTAGCAAATCGCCCAACACATAGGAAGCACTCAACTCACCAGCCAACCAATTAAGCAAGTCGGAAATTTTGGAACCACTGCCAGCACCTCCCTCTCCCTCACCTCCCAACTCCTTCTACCCAGCCCATCGTCGTAACCCTGCCAAGTCCACTGCTAAAAAAGCTCCTGACTCTGTCCTAGGGGCTCCATCCTCATGGCAACCACCCCAGGCCAAGTCACCACCTCGCTGGAGGACAGCACCAGGTCCCTACCTAGTCCTGCTGCTTGACCTCTCATCCCAACCCAGAGTCCAGCCTCCTCCAGCAATAAGAGGGATGTTTTAAAAACACAAATCTGATCATGTCACTCCTTTGCTTAAAACTCTTCAACAACGTTTCAAATTCCTTTAAATGGCTGAGAGAGCCCTACACACACACACACACACACACACACACACACACACACACACACATATGCATGCACTCAGAGCATTCCAACTGCGCAAGCCACCTGTCAGCTCCTCAGAATGCACTCTGCCCCGCCTGCCTCAGGACCTTTGTACATACTGTGCCTGCCACCTAGAACAGTCCTTACCCCTTCTTGGCCTGGTAAATCCCTCCTCACCCTTAAGGCCTCTTAAGTGCCGTTTTCTCAGGAATTCTTTCCCTTTCACTTATACAAAACTTATTTATTCGGTACCTTCTACATGCCAGGCACAGTTCTAGAAACTGGGAATACAACAGCAAGCAAGAGAGACAAAATCCCTGCCCTCCTCAAGATTATATTCTAGTGGGAGAGAAAGATAATATACAATTAAATACTATTTTCAGATGGTGGTAATAAAAGCATCTAATCAAAATACAATTCATTTTATTATTAGAAGAAATAAATTATTAGAAGACATGATTTACATTTTTAAAAAATTGTTTCAATAATAAGGCATTTATTTTGATATATATCAAATATATGATACAAAGTATGATACCTACATGTATACATATATATAACAGGGACTGTTAAAATTTAGTTCTAGAATGTTTTTTGTTTGTGTAATTTGGAAAATATGACTGCAGCATGTTCCCTCAATCAAAAGATAAAATAAAATACAATGGCACTGCTCATGGATATACACACATGAACACACATTCCTCAAAACTGACATGCAGAGCCCATTACAGGCCACAGGCTCACACATGTACATACACAAAGACACACCAGGCTTGAAACAACACCCACACACACAAACTGACAGTCATAAACACACAGAGACCACCCCCCAAAAGCCAGCCCTGCCTGCTGGAGGTGTGATTACCAAGGGTGACAAATCTCCCCCCCTCCTAAGTCATCATCATTCAGATGATAATCAGCAGCTGGGGTGGCAACAGGAGACCCTAAATTCTACCCCCATTCCCAACAGTTACCCAGAAACCTGACCCCCCCAGGCAGAGGCTGAGGTTAAATTAAAATAAAGAGAGATCAAGGTACCTTGTAATTTTGTGGTCACTCTCTACACTGACCTCTGCTCAGCCCCCAAGCCCAGCATCAATACCAATCCCGTTCCCAGCACAGACCACCCCACTCAAGGCACAGGCACCCACGAGCGCACACTCTACCCACACTTCACACCATCCCCATCCTCACGTCCCTGCACACACACTTACAAACCACACACTCCTACACAAGCCCATCCCACTCACATGGAGATGCAGGTCAGCTACCAGGCTTCTCGGGAGATGGGAACATCTGGGGTGTGAACCCGGGCTCCACACCCACACATACTCAGTGCCCATGACCTGCCTTCTCTCCTCACCATTGCCTGAAAGTTGTGACTCACTGCTCTTACACCCAGAGCCACCCAGGCAGGGCCCAAGCCAGCCTCCAAGCCTCCCCATCGTCCACTGGCACCTGACCCACCAGCCACACTGCTCGCGAGCATCAGAGGAAAGGCCAAAGTCTTCAGGACAAGGAAGGTCCTGAGGACAAGGTCCCTCCTGAGTGTGTCGGGGCAAGTCACAGGATCTGAGGTGACGTCAGGGGACTCGGGACATCAGGAGCCCAGGGAGGGTTGACCCCTGGGCAGAGGGCACAGCTGACTGCCCAGGTCCATGTGGGCCTGGCACCCTGGGGCTCAGCTGGCCGTGACAGCAGGGCCCAGTGAATAGATGGCAGTGGGGCAGCCCACAGAGGAGTCTGTCCGATTGCCACTGGGGAATCATCAGGGATGTCCCTCCGCCCTCGCTCTGGGGCTTGGCTCCCAGGTGCCTCTGGAAGTAACAACAGTGCCAAGGAGATGATCACAAGAGTCACCTCTTAGAGTCTCTGGAAGGAGACAAGACCAATACCCTTTCAGAACGTCTTCTCTCTGATTCCCTGGTTCCAAGAGAGAACCAGGCAGCTGGGAAGCCATACGGAGAGCAGGCACAGAATGGTTCAGGCCCTTCCATGGGAATAGAACAGCCCTGAGACTCTGTGATTCTAGGACTTGGGGCAGGGGATACAGAGGAGAAAGAAAATGGAGAGAAGCAGCCCTCTTCCAGCTCCCACTGTCCTGAACTGTCACCTAGCCCACCCAGCCCCGGTGCCAGGCCAGCCCCAGGCTCCCCTTTAGGAAGTACTGAGAACCAGTAGTTTTCCTTCCTAGAGGTCCTTTCCAGAGTGAAAGGAGACCAGGACCCAGCTGTACAGCAGGACAATGGAGAACAGGACCAAAAGTGTCAGGAAGATGCAGCAGGAGAAACTAAGGTCGGAGTAAGGAAGGACTGCCTGGTTGACAAAAGACAATTTAATTCAGTTAATAAATACTGTACGAGCAACAGCTCTGCTTCGGGCACTGTGCGAGGTGCTGGGGCCACAGTGATGTAGGGAGTGTGTTCTCCGCCCTCAAAGAACTGAGACTATAATGAAGTAATAAGAACATCCAGCACCTATATAGTGTGTACGATATGCTAAGCGCTGTTCTCAGGGTTTTTACACATCATATGACTCTCATAACCAGTCTTCTAAAGTAGATACTATTTTTACTCCCATTTCAAAGATGGCAAAGAAACTGAGGCATAGAAGGGTTAAGTAACTTGCCCAAGGCTGCACAGCCAACAAGAGAGGATTCGAACTGGGCACCCTGGCTCCAAAGTCCGTGCTCCTCGCCGTCTTGCTCTCCTCCTCCTGTTGGCAGCAGCAGGCTGTCTTGTGCCCATTTCTCCATAGCTCTGGGGCCCCTCATCTTTCCCAACCCTCCACCCCAGCCTGAATCATCTGTCATCACACTTAGGTCATCTTCACCCAATCACCAAACACACACTGAGCACCTGCTATGTGCCAGGCCTTGTGCTGGTGCTGGGAATGCAGCCCTCAACCAGTCTGGAGTCTGGCCCCGGGGAGCTCTCTGTCCCTGGGTGAGGTCAGCCAGGTAAACAGAGCATCAATGTGGGGAGACAGGTCTAGAGGCAGCGTAGATATGGGCCACTCTGGAACCCCGTGTGAAGGAACCACAATGACAGAAGCAAGAACTACCGGCATTCATGGAAGTTTAAAATCCTTTGTGTATCAAAAGATACTATCAACAGAGTAAAGAGGTGACCCACAGAATGGGAGAAAATATCTGCAAGTCATATATCTGAGAAGGGATTAATACCCAGAATATATATACAGAACTCCCAAAACTCAACAACAACAACAAAAACAAACAACCCAATTAAAAAATGAGCAAAGGACTTGAACAGATATTTCTTCAAAGAAGATATACAAATGGCCAATAAGCACATGAAAAAGTGCTCAACATCACAGATCATTAAAGAAACACAGATCAAAGCTACAATAAATATACAAATATACCAACCTCATACCCATTAGGATGGCTGCTATCCAAAAACCCCAGATCACAAGTGTTGGGGAGGATGCGGAGAAACTGGAAATTTCGTGCACCATTGGTGAGAATGTAAAATGGTGTAGCTTCTGTGGAAAGCAGTTTGGCGGTTCCTCAAAATGTTTAAAAAAAAGAATTACCATACGATCCAGCAATCACACTTCTGTGTACATACCCAAAAGAATTGAAAGCAGGGTCTTCAAGAGATATTTGTACACCCATGTTCATAGCAACATTATTCATAAGAGCTAAATCATGGAGGCAACCCAAGTGTACACGGATGGATGAATAGATAAGCAAAATGTGGTCTATACATACAATGGAATATCATTCAGCCTTAAAAAGAAAGGAAGTTCTAACATATGCTACAACAGGGATACACCTTGAGGACTTTTTTTTTTTTTTTTTTTTGGCTGTGTTGGGTCTTCATTTCTGTGCGAGGTCTTTCTCTAGTTGCGGCAAGCGGGGACCACTCTTCATCGCGGTGCGCGGGCCTCTCGTTATCGCGGCCTCTCTTGTTGCGGAGCACAGGCTCCAGACGCGCAGGCTCAGTAGTTGTGGCTCACAGGCCCAGTTGCTCTGCGGCATATGGGATCTTCCCAGACCAGGGCTCGAACCCGTGTCCCCTGCATTGGCAGGCAGACTCTCAACCATTGCGCCACCAGGGAAGCCCTTGAGGACATTTTATTAAGTGAAATAAGCCAGTCACAAAAAGACAAACGGTGAATGATTCTACTTACTTGAGGTATTCTGCGTAGTAAAAATCATAGAGATAGCAAGTAGAATGGTGGTTGCCAGGGGCTGGGGGAGGGGTAACGGAGAGTTGTTCAGCGGGTCCTGAGTTTCAGTTGGAACAGATGAAAAAGTTCTATAGATGGATGGTGGTGATAGTTGCGCAGCAATATGAATGTTCTTCATACCACTGAAATGTACACTTTAAAATGGTTAAAACAGTAAATTTTATGTTACGTGTATCTTACCACAATAAAAATAATTAAGTAAAAGAACTAGAGGCAAATCATAACTGCAATGCCAGCCAGTCCGAGGTAAGAAAGTTTGCCCAAGGCATGGACAGGAGAGAGGCCACGGAGAAAGCAGCAAGAGGGAAACTTGGGTGTGGGTGAGGGCAGAGCTGGCCTCTGCCACCAAACCTCATTATGTCCTGTCACTTACTCGCTCGAGGGCTGTTTCCTCATCTGTCTAATGGGATTGAAAAAAACCTGCTCTGCCAAACCCATAGGAGATCACATGTGGAAAGGGCTTGGGAAAGGGCTTGGGAAAGGGCTTGGGAAAGGATAAACGGGCAGCTTGCTGTATTTGAGACAGGTGACAACCGTTGAAAGGCACAGCCGGGGATCTAGTGGAAGGCGTTAGACTTACACACCTGGAGAAAGCATTCCTGAAGAACTCTGTGAATAAATGTAGGACAGGAGCGTGAGCTTGAGACAGAGCCTTCCCAGAGGCAGGGACAGGCCTTTCCACAGAGGGCTTTCCTGTGAGGGTCTTCTTGTCCATCCCTCTGCCTCCTCCAGGCCTGTCCTACTCTACAAGCCCCTCAGAGCCCCTGCCCCTGCCCCTGCCCCTGGGGAGCACCCGGGGCTGCAAGGAGGCCACAGTCACTTGCAGCCACGGAGCCCAAGGCAGTGACAGGAGGATCCAGCCAGGCTGAGCGCAAGGTTCCCCACC
Source organism: Balaenoptera ricei (assembly GCF_028023285.1). Lineage (NCBI taxonomy): Eukaryota > Metazoa > Chordata > Mammalia > Artiodactyla > Balaenopteridae > Balaenoptera > Balaenoptera ricei. The sequence continues at coordinate 32,279,246 of NC_082649.1, forward strand.
CCCGCTCCCCCCGGGGAGGACAAGAAGGAGAGACATGGGCTGGATGGGTAAATCTCGAAAGCTTTCTGGAAGCCTGGCCAAGCCAGCCTGGCGAGGGAATAGCAGGGCCACAGCCCATCACCCACAGTGGCAAAAAGCACGGAACGCTGACACAACCCAGGCCAGGGGTCAAGCCCCACTCTGCTCCTTGCTCTCTGTGCGATCTTAAGCTTTCCAGTTTTCATTTTCTACTCTGGTAAAAACGGGGGTGACATTTGTACCCTTCTCATGGGATTGTTGTAAGGAATACAGGTGAATCTATATACTCTCCCCAGGGTCCCACGAAGTTATCATTATTATTACTTGTACTCTGCTTCCCAAGGCTGGGGGGTGGGGTGGAACAGAGATGAGAACGGAAGGACTTAGGGTGTTGCTGAGTCAGGAAGGGGCGATGCTGGGGCACCTTCAAGTGTCTGCGGGTGAGGGGCCCAGGGGCCTGCCCAGCCAAGGCCTGACCTCCTAAGTCCCAGACATGCCCCTCCCTTCGGTTTGGCTAGGAGCCCCCTTCCCACCTATGGGAATCCCAAGCCTGGCATGTTTTATCCTCTCCCAAAAAATTGCTCTCCTGTCAGTGCCGAGGGGCAGCACCCTGGACTTTACCCTCCCTTTGGGGCTCACAAGTTCCCTGGGCTGTTTGCCCTTAAAGACCCAGGTCTCTCCTCATGGCCCATGGCCAGCCAGGAGAGGAAGCAACCCCAAGAGGAGGTATTCAAAGGAGCCATCATCTTCCTCTTTGGGTCTCTTCTTAGCCCTGCCCTGGGCCACCCCTCGGTCCCCACCTCCTACTCAACCCCACACACACTGACATCTGGGTCTGTTGGTGACCCAACAGGTAATCATTAGCCTCAGGGAGAAGTGCTGGCCCTTTAAGGCTGCCCTGGGAAGAGATGACAAAATCACCCCACTGGACTTTGTGCCCTGAGGCAGCTGTAGAAAACAAGGCCTGGGAGCTACGTGCAGCCTGCCCAGGCAGGCCCACAGCCGGGCAGTCCAGCCTGGAGAGCGGCTTTTCCTGGCCCCTTTCCCTTTCCCTCTCTCTCCCCCTGATAAGCTTGCCCTGCCAGTGAATAATGGAACCAGGCTGTGCACTCAGGTCCCCAGGAGTCATACTCTTGAAGATGGGCATCCTTCTGCCCGAATTGTGAGGCTTGGTTCATACCCCACCTTCTTCCAATAGGTGTCTCAGCCTGGATCATCCTTTCAATGTCCATCTGTCACTGTGCGAGAAGGGGAGCCCTGGTAAGGGCCGCCCATCTGTGCCCAGCACCCAGCCCAGAGCCCAAGGTGCCGACCCAGCAAAGGCACTGGCCTAGCGAAGACAAGGGCAGGTGGTGATCTATGGGGGAGGAGCCAGGACACTTGGGTTCTGGACCCAGCTCTGCCCTGAACCATCAGGGGCCTCGGGAGTGTCTCTGCCCATCTCTGAGCCCAGTGTGTCTGCCTGCAGGCGTTGGGCCTTCTCATTGCCAGCCAGTGGCCGTGGCTCTGCAGCCCTCGGATGGCGATGATGGAGCAGGTGGTGCTGATGCAGGGGATGGCCTCCACCCTCCTCTTCCCTGTGAACCAGGACCACAGGTGGGTCACAGGCATATCTTGGGCTAAACAAGATGGGCAAAAGCTCTCTTAAATGGCTTACGCCAGATGTATGGCTGTGTAAGAATCTTTCAGACTTCTTCAGGGAAACTTTCTCTGACATCCCCAGCATTCGGCCCCAACGCTGAGGCACTGTTCTGGTAAATATCTCACCTCCGTGAATGCTTTGTACCTCCTTGAGGCCAGGAACCGTATCACCTCTGACTCTGAGAGCCAGAGTAAGCCCAGTGCCTGGCACATCAAAGGCCCTGGGCAAATATCTTTTGAGTGAATAAATGAATAAATGTCAATGGTTTTAAAATATCAGCACTGCACGCAGGGGGAGCCCCAGATCTGAGTGATGATGTGCAGGTTGGGCCAGGCTGGGCCCAAGCTCTTTCATCAAAAAGCTAGGTGAGCTTGAGAAATAATCTGAGCTTCCTGGCCCAACTTTGGCCCAGATTCTACAGGCCAGTTAGTTGGTGAGCGTCCATTAGGGGCCACATGGGAGAATCAGAAGACATGGTCTCTGCCTTTGCAGAGCTCACTTGTGGTCGAATGCACCCCTCTGAAATAATCTGAGATCAACAGCAAGGAGAAATCAGGATGGGATAGATAGACCAAAGGTAGGAATGGGAGGATGATAGAACAGGGTGGAAGCAATCCCAGGAGGCTTCCCAGAGGAAGTGAGTTTGGAACTACAGTACAGACCCAGGACATGAGTCTCATTCATCCATTCATCCAACCATTGAAACAGACATAGTTAATAGCCAGGCCCTGACGATACAAGAGCAAATGAGCATAGCCCTTACCTCAAGGAGCTTACAGCCTCATTGGGAAGCTGGCATCTAAATTCAGATGACCACACAGTCTGAGATGTGACCTGAGATATATAGACCATGTACCCGAAACTGGAGGAATGGGGAGCCTCTTGGGAAGGTCAGCTGTGAAGAAATCCCCACCAAAATCTGCCCAGTGGATCTGAGCTTCAAAGGGAGCAGGAGACGCAGGTAATGAGAAGGGGCAGGAGGAACCTTGTAAGGCAACAGGTACCTGGCAGGTAAATGAGGTTAATGAGGACCTCCTGTTTCTCCAGGTTCTTGGCGACCCCACCTTTGACCAACAATTTCCTGGCACTGGCTCAGGCTGCCAAGGGGGACAGAGGGGGAGGAAGAGGATGGTAAACAGCAGGTGAGGTCAAAGGTGGCTTTGGAAGGCAAGGGGCACATTCCGAAAAGTCTCCCCAGCCTCAGGCCTGCAGCAGAGCCCAAAGTCCGATAGCAAACCCACACCTGCATTCCAGACATCCAAAGAGGCCATAAATACCTGAGAACCCACCAGAAAGGATGCTTTTGGCTGCCTGGGCATTCCTCCCTTTCCCCACTCCACAGCTCAGTTCCCCTAAGCACCACTTTCTCCAGGAGGCCTTCTGGATTCACTGGAAAGAGCTGAGGATTCCCCCTCTCCCCGGGCATGACCACCTCCTCCTCTTCTCCCCTCTCCTCACTCCCCTTGGCCCAGACTGGCTGGTGGGAACCCTAGAGAGCTTACTGTATGCAACCCTCCTGGGCAGTGCAAGGAAGCCCTGAAATTTCTCAGCCAGCAGCCAGAGCTGGGGGCCACTCTGACCCTCACAGGCTGTGTGACCTTGGGCAAGTTACCAAACCTCACCAAACCTTGGTTTTATCATCTGGAAAGTGGGGATGCTGACAGGAAACCCCTTCCCAGGGCTTTTGGAAAGAGTAAATGAGAGAAAGTATGTGAAATAAAATTAGGCATTATTGTTCTAATGGCTGGATGTAACTAGAGTTCACCCAAACTTCTAATGTGACTGATGAAGAAACTGAGGTCCAGAAAAGACCTGAAAAAAATGAAAGGACTGGGTATTCTCCCCTCCCCCTCTTTCTCTTACGATTCATCTTCTCAGTTCAGTCTGGCCTTCTAAACATGGGTTCCTAAACTTTAGGGTCACAAGCTCCTTAGAGAAAGCAATGAAAACAAGGACTTTCTCTCCCCAAAAGGCATTCATCGACATACCCACAACTCTGTGCAGGCAATTACAGGGGGTTCATTTCCCCAGATTGGAGACCCTTGCTCTATGACAGAGCAGAAAAAGAGAGGCTGTCACAGTCCCCAGGGAAGCAAAATGACACGAAATGACAAGGTGAAAATCCTGAACTTTGGGGAGCAAACCTCACCCAAGGGTCCCCCAAAGCTGATCCTCAAGGTCCTGGGAAGAAAGTCCTGCCTGAGCCCCCCTCCAAATCGCTCATCACCATGTCCCTTACCCCAACCCATTCATTCCCTCTCAATCCACTAAAACCTCCTGAACTGGTTAATTCTGGTCCTTGAAATTCAAGCCGAATCTTAGAGACCATCTGTGCAAACCTCTTTATCTCTCCAGTGAGGACTACAGACAACAAAATGTATACCGACTTGCTTGAAGTCACCCAGGTAATCGATACAGGGGCCAGGCTGCCTTAACCAACTCAGTCCCACAAGCAGGCGCCAAGGACCTACTTTGGGTTCTGTGCCCTGCTGGCAGGGGTGGGGCAGCCAAGAATTGATGGGTTGTAACTTGATTGGCCAAGCAGGCCTAAAATCCTTGGAATGAGAGTGCAAACAGGTTACCAGGCTCCTGATTGTGTAAGAGAGCTTGCAAAATCTCTACAAGTTCAGCAAAGGCAGAGTTGGAGCATTCATCCATTCGACAAATATGTATTGAACCCCAAGCACTAGACATGAACATACAGTGTTAAATCACCTGGACAAGGTTCCTGCTTTCCTGGAATCCTAGAGAGGGACAAAGATGATAAACAAGTAAACACATCAAATTAATTCAACTAGAGATAAATGCTATAGAGAAAGTAAATACGGTAAGAGCTGAACATCTCAGCGATGTAATTTACATTGCGGGGGGAGAGGTGTTCAAGGAAGGCCTCTTGGAGGAGGTGACATTGATCTGAGTCCCGAAAGGTGAGGAGAAGGCATCCACACAAAGGTGTGGAACCAGAATGTTCCAGAAGGAAGGAACAGCAAGAGCAAAGTCCCTAAGGCGGACATGAATCTGATACGTTCAGGAACAGAGAGGTCAGTGTGTGCAGGGGGTGAGGGGCCCTCTCGGGGAGGTTGTCAGGAGGCAGATGAGGAGGACAGACTTTATGGTGCACAAGGAGGGTTTAAACAAAGACAGCATGATGCCATGTGTGTGGTGTCAAAGCTCATCCTGGCTGCTGGGAGGGGCAAGAATTGGAGGGGCTAGAGGGGGACCAAGAAAGCCATGGAGCCCAGGCCAGATGGTGGGAAAGGGGGAGCAAGGGATGGAAATATTTTTGAAGTAGAACAGGCCCCAGGGTTGCTGATGGATTTGGATGTGGGAGATAAAGCAAAAGCGCTGATCAAATATGAATGCCAAGCTTCAGGCCTGGGCAATGGTGGTGATGGAGGCACCGTTTACAGGTACAGAAAGAGGTTCCAAGGGAACCAAGGGTTATGAGTTGTAGACCTGGGAAAAAGCTCAATGTCCTTTGCTCACAAAACCTGTCCCGTTTGCAGATGTAGAGAACAAACGTATGGACACCAAGGAGGGAAAGTGGCAGGTGGGGTGGTGGTGGTGGGGTGAGTTGGGAGATTGGGATTAACATATATACACTAATATGTATAAAATAACTAATAAGAACCTGCTGTATAAAAAATAAATAAAATTCAAAAATTCAGAAAAAAACCAAAAAACAAAAAAACCTGTCCCGTTTGAATGTGCTTTATAACAGTGTGTCCATATGACAACAAAAGATAGAGCCTTTGAAAGAATTCAAAGGAGGTTGTGACAGATGGGGGAAGCAGAGGCCGGGCTCTGACAATGGTCAAAAATGTCCAGAAACGTATCAATCATGAGTAGAATTTCAAAATTGCTTTCCTTCTGGGTTTTCCACACAGTGAGGCAGACGGCCAGGCTTCTCCCCTGGGGCCAAAGGAGAGCGGTCAGGGACAGCGGGGTTGGCAGGGAGGCCTCGTGCCCAGTGTTTGTGGTTCTTTAACTCTTGCTCACTCTCTCATCCCATCTTCATATTATGGGAACAGTGATCATTGGATTTTGACTTTTTTTTTTTAAATAGGAGTTCCTTTTTATTGGAAAAAAAAGTATCAGCTGGAATCATATACAAAACCACACTCTGGGTACCACATTCTGAGGGAAACATGGGCATGGACCCTGCAGCCAGAGCTCCCACTGGAAGCCTCCCGGATTACAGGGTTCCACTGACCACTGCCCCTGGGCCTATCACTGCAAACCCCAGAGAAAGACCCAGCAAATTCCTTCCTCCAGGGATTCTAGTTGGGAAACTCAGCCTCTTCTTCCAA